>NC_091288.1:73092416-73407871 GCF_032444005.1 Ranitomeya imitator | reverse complement strand
TTAACGGAATTTATCCGCTGGTTTGAAGGGACGTTTATTGAATAAGTTTCCCTTGTGCCTGAATTCCTTGTTACTCCAGCGGTCCTTAAAGTCTCTTTTCTTGCCAAAAGGTGGCTTCCTGAACGCCCTTCTGTAAGAAGGAATAAAAGGACTAGGGAACCCCAACTTCCTCTCACCCGCCTTGGTCAGTATATCAGCCAGAACAGCTCCAAAAAAGCTACTCACCCTGACAAGGTATGGCACACAGCTTAGACCTAGACTGGGCATCCCCCTTTCAGTTCTTTAACCACAACGCTCGTCAAGCTGTATTAGTAAGGTTAGCTGTTCTGGCTGCTAAGCAGAGCGAGTCTATTGAGGCATCTGATAGAAAGGCCGCAGCACCCTTAATCAAGGGAATAGAGGCACACATTTTTTCTCTTGATATACCACTCTTGATGTGCTGATCCAGCTGGTCTAGCCAATCCAGCATAGACCTGCCAGTGCACGTGGCTGGGATTGTCGGTTTAAATGCGGTAATACAGGCTTCCCATGATCTTTTAAGAAGCGCGTCTGATTTTCTGTCCATTGGATCAGACAAAGAACCCGCATCCTCCACAGGTAAAGAGGAACAGCGAGAGGTGGATGCTATGGCCGCATCCACTTTAGCCCATGTGGCCAAGTCCTCATCGTCAAAGGGGTAACGTCTCTTAAAAGATATCGGTACAAACTCCTTTTGCCCCTGCTTACTCCATTCCTTTTTGACAAGGTCCTTAATGGTCTGATTTACAGGAAATACATGACCTTTTCGCTGACAGAGACCTGCAAACATAACCTCCTGCGGCGTCTGAGGTTCCTTAGCCTCTTATAACCCCATTGTGCTCCTTACTGATTTCAACAAATTATTCACACCGTCAGTAGGAAAAAAGACAATCCTTCACATCAGAGGAACCCGAAACCTGAGAGATGTCAGAATCAATCTCCCTGCTTTCTGCAGATGTGTCTGCTCTAGATGAGGGTGCTCTCCTGCTTCTCCAATCAATATTCATTGATGGCCCACCACCTAATGACTGAAGCTCTTCACGGATCATGAGACGGATCTCATTCATTTTGACCGACCCCTCCTGCTGCAAGGTGTTATTTATACAACTCTGACAAAATTTCTTTATATAACAGTTAGGCAGGGGCTCGGTACATATCGCACACTGCTTTGCTTAGACTTCACCGTGTTTTTTGCCTACAAAAAACACAAGCAGAAGAGACTACTATAAGCTTCCATGAAGCTGTCTATACACTCACCCGGAAATAAAAATATATACCGGCTATCGGGTTGCTTGATCAGCCTGGGGTGTGGAACAGGACGACTTCTTCCTCGATTTGTCAGTGGACAGTGGAGTCACTCACTTTCGAGTGTCCAGTACTCTTCCTCCTGGTATCACCCACAGGTAACATTAACTCCTCCATAGGGCACTCAGTGACCTCCTCTTGGGACGACATGATTGCGCACACTGCAACCTGCCAACATGCTCTTTATAGTGTAGGAACCATTAAACACAACCTTTCCTGCCATTATTTATTTATTTTTTTTACCTTTGTATACTGATCCAGGCTTTGTTATAGTGTACCGGACCGCACAGGTAATAACCATGGCGCCTCCACCGGAAGTTGCATTCTAACCTCGCGAACACGGAAGTTCAACCAACCACTTCCGGGACGCTGATGCTACTGCGCATGCGTCCGCATCTCTGCTGCACCAGCAGAAGATGCCGTGGTAAGTGCTGCACCTGCAGCAGCTATCTCATGTCGCCCATCAACACCTTCCCACTCTGGAAAAGCGGGGTAAGTGTTGTAGGCAGAGGAGACGCCAGTGTCACAGCAGCCACAGCGCTCATACCCCAGGAGCGCACTCCACTTACTTGTCCCCAGTGAGGGCCGGACGAGGTAGGTGCCGCTTCTTACCCATTCACCGGTAGCCTCACACAACAGTGTCCCAGCAGGGAGACTGTTGAGAACGCAGCAGCATTAGCAGATGAGGGGGGAGCTAGTAGGATCATCCCCCCGACTGTCTACCCGCTCTGGAGCCCCTGCCGCTCAGCAGAGACGCACAGGCGGCAGTCCAGGCGGGTTTTCCTCTTCGTTCATAGCATCCATCGGAGTCTTCTCTGTGGGTTCCCATCTAGGAACAGGAACAGGAAAACAACTGAGGAGCGAGGGGGGGGACCGCCCCTTTTATCTCCCTGTAGGTTTTCTGTTCCTAGGAACGGATCCCCTCTCTCTAGTGGTTGGTGTCGTGGCGAAAAGAAAAAAAATGCATGACACTTGTATGACAATTGCATTGCAGTCGTCCGACTCTCCTGCATCAAAATCAGACCGATTATTTGTTAGCTAGTGTGTCTCCTTCCTGAGTCTTATAAAGCTTTGAACTGGCTTCTGCTGACAAACCCGATGATATATTAGCTAGTGATCTGCACACTGTAGTACTTGTCAGATGGAAGCACCGCACTGTAAACCAAGCTCCAGGCTGAGAGGAGAGTGAAGTCTGATCTAACAATGCGGACCCAGAGTGCTGTCACTCACCGTAAGGTACCCTGCCACCACCAGTGATGCCCTGCTGAGTTTGTCTGATTCCAGTCCTCAGATCGGAAATAGCAGAGCAAAAGCAAGAACTGAAGAATATAGGAGCCACGGAGAGATGAGCTTACACGAGCAGGTAAGCTAGTAGAAGTATACTAGGAAATTGTTACTTGGGATGAGTTACGACAAACTAAAGGGGGTAAATTTATTAGTGGAAAACTCTTTCAATGCAACAGCTGCTATTGGCAGAGGCACCTAAGTGTTTAAACTGGCCAGATATGTTGTTCTGCAGTTAAAATAGCAGCCAGGCTCACTTAGGAGAGCTAAGAATCCGATGTAGCGAGTATTCAAAGGTGTTATATACATTACATTAGTGACCAGCATGTAAACACAGAGTGGTGGTGATTAAAGGGTTAAAGCACATTCATTTGGATTTAAAAAGAAAATAAATGGATACCTAAGAAATGGGGATAAATATTTAATGAAAAATATAACCTGTAAAGGATACTACACTCCTGTGACAAGTCCATAGTAATTAAAGCCTAAAAAATAAAACAAAAAAATTATCAACAATACATTTGTTAACAAGAATTCACATTGTTTTGTATGATTGCAAAGTATGGTTGCACACAATTTTTCGTATCTAATTTGCTCTATTGCTACAGCACCTGAATTATATGTCCAGAACTTCATGATAAACTATTCGTATTTTAATTGGCAAAGTTTAATATGATGGACCAAGCCTCATTTTTTGCGTCCTATACTGGCTGTGTTGTAACAACCTGTCGTCACGTAGAATATAATTTTCATTTGTATTTTAAGCAGGAGAGTTTTAAACCCTTTGAAGACCAAATCATTTCTCATCTTCATACCCAGGCCTATTTTTGGAAATCTGTCAGTAACAGGCGAACACCTGTTACTGATTGGGTGAGTATGGTTAGAGCATTTGCCTGTTTAGCGTGACAAACATGTAAGGGAGTGGGCACCAAGGGGTTAATTCACAGGAATCTGCCGATATTTTACTGCAGTGACTTCCATTCCCTAATGCAAATAATCTTCTCCTTTCGGCTCCTAAACACACAACTTTTTGTATGATCAACAAGGGACACTGACAGCGCTTTTGAACGGGGTTGTCCAATCACTCCAGGTGACTGCAGACTAATTAATCTTCCAAGCGCCTGCACTGTGTGCTGCGAAGAATCTTTGGCCGGTGTCACACTAGTGTATTGCATTCGATGTGTTCATCAGTACTTCAGAGAAGATGTGGATTTGTTGCGGATTTGAGTGCTTCAATGTAAGTCAATTGGTGCAGAAATGCTGCAGATCAGCAAAAAGAATTGACATGCTGCTTAAAAATAAACGGAGAGAATAAGGATGGAATTTTCCGCAGCATGTGCACATCAATTCTGGATTCCCATTTATGAACCTTGCTTTAGTAATCATTGACGGATGTGGTGCAATTCCACGCTGAAAAACCGCTGCAGATCCGCAACGTGTGTACATAGCTTTACAATTCAGAGGGGACATGTACATACAATATGAGACAATACAGAGTAACAGAAAATTCAACAGATACCAAGAGGAGTGAAGTTCCTGATCACAAGAGCTTACAATCTATGAAGAAATCGAAGGAACAAAAGGAACATGGTAAAAACTGCATTGATATATGGTCCAGCTATCAATATAATAAATAGAAGATTCACATAACGCTTCATGAACCGGTTACCAGCCTGGATCTGTACAAGTCAGATAAAGTGCTATTACAGCCATGGAGGGTGCAATCAGATGATACAAGGGACCAGACTTTTTGGGGGAGAAAAATTGTAAAGGGCAGAATGGGGATAGTTAGATATGTCAGGTGAGGAGATGGCAAGTCTGCAGAAATGCGTTTTTGGGGCATGCTTAAACCCGTGGGTATTGTGAAGTTATTAAATTGTTATTGGTAGAACATTACAGAGCATTGGTGCAGCGCGTGAGAAGTCTTGAAGACGGGAATGGGAGGTTCGGATTATTGAGGCTTAGAGTCTAAAGTTGACGTCACACTGGCAACTTAAATGGACGAGTGCAATGCAATAAAAAAATCGCATTGGACTTGGACCAATGTTACAATGTGGGGCCCCTCCAAGCTGCCGACTTTTTGGCCGTTTTCCTCGGGCCAAGACAATCGCAACATGCTGCGATTGTCATGGACACTCGGCCAACTCTTGGCTCACTCGCACCCACATAAGCCTATGGGTGCGAGTGAGCCAACGCACATCACTTGGATATCATCCGAGTACTGTGCGTTATAAGCGGACCCCAGCAATGGAGGAGATGGAGAAATTAGTTTCTCCGCCTCCTCCGCAGCTGTGCTCCGATCCTCCCTGTGCGAGAGCCTCGGAGCACAGATGCATGACACTCGGCTCCGCTCGCAGCAGAGCAGGAGCTGCGGGTCATTAGCATATCGCATCCTATGCTCTCGCATCGGATGTAATATGCTAGTGTGACGTCGGCCTTAGGTCATTAGCGGAACAGAGGGAACAGGTAGGGTGATAGACAGACATACATTTTTTTAATTTTATAAGATATTACTTTACAATATGTTCTTAAAAGTCATTAATATTTGTGGCTTGAGGTGGAATGCTTTTGTGTAACACAGGAAAAAAATATATTGGATAGATCTGAAACTGCATGCAAACAATATTTTCAACTCAATGTTATTTTCCACATGTATTTTTGCCCTTTATAACACTCACTGTGTTGTAAGACACACATAGTGCACTACCTCATGCCACTGGGCGCATTCAGGATGTATACATCGAGAAGTCAGGAAGAAAATAAGGAGGGGGGAAGCTTGCGCACTGCACTGACAAAACATGAACGAAAAATATCAGTCATGTGACCCTATGATTACCTTTGGGACATCCTGCACCTGCAAGGGAGATATCACGACCGTCATATGACATGTCAGTCTTGGTAAATATTCCCCCAACTGTGTATTATGAAATGAGGCTGCCTACATTACAATTAACAGGAGAAAACTGTGATGAGTTATGAAAAAGTTGGAAAGGGTATGCAAAGATTTTAAAAGAAATAGCAAATCTAGGTTTATACATATTTGTACAACAGTAACAATAAACTTTACCTTGATTTTTTCCAGCACACAGGAGCACTCCCAGCCATTAGCAGTGGAAGTTGTTAAAAAAGGGTTTTAATTGCTTGATGGACACCTAGTTTTTAACTTGGAGCGTGTACATTAGGGTCCTGTTTTGCACATGTACTGAATGGTAGAATACTTGGTCCTTGAGCATAAGACCAAAAAGAAAATCTTTTCTTGCAGCTGTAGGGTGACCCTTCGCATTCGTCTATTGGACTCTAAACACCCCAGTCTGACACTTGGGAGACATGCTGCTACATCATTGGTAGAGAATGGAAAGCTCCTTGTATCATTAGTGAGATAGAAGTCATGGGACAAGCTAAGTGAGAACAGCAACCAAGAGAAGCACTAAACTGTTCTTGAAAAGCAGTAAAATGATTCTGTGTTCATCAGTACGTCAGAGAAGATGCCTATCATCATCGCAACTGCTATGAAATAACAGAAAGGTAGATAGTGAATTCCCTTAGCTTGACTACACAAATTTGGAGAAGTGCTTGAGAAATCATGGTTGGAGATATAATGGTGCTGCAAAAACACTTGGACAAGTTGCATCAAAGTATAACTTACAGAGGGAAACGATGCTCCGCAGATCTGTGAGATGGCGCTGCAGACATGCACGGCCCCTGCAGAATCAGATCGTGTAGGACACTCCCATCGTCCCTGTGTTTGCTGCTACAGAAGGACCACTCCTCGCAGGCTGTAGACAGTGGATTAGTGAGACCCCTAGTGGTCATGAATTTGCAACCAGTTCTTGGGTGGATGCAAAGTAAACAATTGTATAAAGTAATTTGACCATTAGAACCTTTCCTATGACTTTAAGTAAATGTACAGTCACTTGGAAATAGATATATAGTAAATCAGTGGCTCCCACCCAATTTCTTTGGCCATGTGATGTAAATACACAGCATATCTGAAACTATTTGCTAACAAGGTAGGGGGATAAGAATGTCAGATATTAAAAGTGTAACATGATTGAGTTTGTGTGTTAACCTGCAGAATTAAAAAAAAAAAAAAAAAAAATGATCAAACATGGGATTCGAACCGAAGAAAAGCTACACATGAGACTCTGCATCCAGCAATCTTACCACCAGCCCATAAGCCCTAATGTAACTATGCTGTGATTTTCTTTGGCTATGAAAACTATGCACACTGTCAGTTACTGGAAAAATCACTTAGATTTTTTTTCTGACATATGTCACATAGTGAAACATCTCTTTGATGAGTGCAGAAAGTCACATATCATATGTTACTTAAGAAAAAAAAAAAAATTATTTGGGGCTAGAACTCAAAAGTTTGCTATTCCATAAACCAGAAGCTTAACCACTCAGCCATGAGCTTAACAGTCAATGGACGGATCCATTTTCTTCCCTTTCATTCTGTGAGTATCTGAAAAACATACATCAGGTTTTTGTCGTGGAGCACAATCCGGCGAGTTTTGCAAAAAACAGATGCTGCGGAAAAAAATGGATCTGGCAGTAAAAAAAAAACGGATCTGGCAGAAAAAAACGGATCCTGCGGTAAAAAAAAGGATCCTGCGCAAAGAAACAAGACGGCCAAAAAAACCAGATTGATGGAAAAAAACGAATCCGGCAGAAAAAAAAAACGGATCCTGCGCCAAAAAAACAGATCAGGCCGAAAAACACGGATCCGGCGGAAAAAAACGGATCCTGCGCAAAAAAAACGGATCCAGCATAAAAAAAGGATCTTGCAGAAAAAAAAGGATCCACCCGAAACAAACGGATCCGGCGCACAAAAAAGGATCCAACAAAAAAAAAGGATCCTGCGCCAAAAAAACGGATCCAGCAGAAAAAAACAGATCTGGAGGAAAAAATCGGATCCTGCGCAAAAAAAACGGATTCGGAAAAAAAAAAGTCAGATGGAAAAAAATGGCAGAAAAAAACGGATCCTGCGGAAAAAAAAAGGATCCTGCGCAAAGAAAAAAGACACGGCCAAAAAAACAAATTGATGGAAAAAAAACGGATCCGGCAGAAAAAACCGGATCCTGCGCCAAAAAAACAGATCAGGCCGAAAAAAACCAGATCCGGTGGAAAAAAACAGATCTGGAGGAAAAAAACGGATCCTGCGCAAAAAAAAAACGATTCGGAAAAAAAGAAGGTCCGGTGGAAAAAAACGGATTGGCGGAAAAAAACGGATCCGGCAGAAAAAAACGGATCGTAAGAAAAGGATCCTGCGAAAAAAAAACCCCGCATCCGGCAGAAACAAAACGGATCGATGTAAAAAAACGGATACGGCAGAAAAAAACGGATCCGGCGGAAAAAAAAGATCCTGCCCAAAAAAACGGATCCGGCAGAAAAAAACGGATCCTGCACAAAAAAAACGGATCCGGCATAAAAAAACGGATTCTGCGGAAAAAACGGATCCGCCAGAAAAACGGATCCGGCGGAAAAAACGGATCCGGAGGAAAAAAACGGATCCGGCGGAAAAAAAACGGATCAACAGAAAAAACCGGACCTGGCAAAAAAAAAACATCCTGCAGAAAAAAAACGTATCCGGCGGAAAAAAAAGGATTTGGCAGAAAAAAAACGGATCCAGCGGGAAATAAACGGATCCGGCCGACAAAAACTGATCCGGCAGAAAAATAAAACTAATCTGGCAGAAAAAAAAAAAAAAAGGATCGGCGGTAAAAAAAACGGATCCTGCGTCTAGAGTCTACAGCCGTTGGCCTTACCATTGCGCCACAAGCTCCCAGGTGCTAATTTTAGCTAATTTTACTAATTTTACTAATTTCAGGTATCAGAGTTAAGTATCAGAGTCAGGTATCAGAGTTAGGTATCAGAGTCAAGTATCAGAGTTAGGTATCAGAGTCAAGTATCAGAGTTAGGTATCAGAGTTAGGTATCAGAGTCAAGTATCAGGTATCAGACAAAAACATTTTGATTTTGATGTTTGACAAAAGTCAAGTATCAGGTATCAAGTATCAAACTCATTTATGGAAATCACAGAACTAGGAGTGTCTGCCACATGTTTACATTGACTGTGACATAAGGCAACTAGAAGACAAGCAAATTACAACAGAGTGTATAGTACAGTGGTAAGGTGTGCAGGCTTGCAAACAGAGAGCTGTGAGTTTGAATCCCAGCAATGAAAGTTAATTTTATTTTATTATTATTTTTCTTATTATTTTAAACCAAAACTATGTGTGATGAAAAAGCATAAGGCTGCTTTCACACATCAGGTTTTTGTCATCGGGCACGATCCGGCGAGTTTTGCAAAAAACGGATGCTGCGGAATAAAACGGATCTGGCAGTAAAAAAAAACGGATCTGGCGGAAAAAAACCGATACGGCAGAAAAAAACGGATCCTGCGGAAAAAAGGGATCCGCCAGAAAAACGGATCCGGAGGGAAAAAAACGGATGCTGCAAAAAAATAAAACGGATCCTGAGCAAAAAAAACGGGATGGCGGACAGGAAAAAGAATCGGCGGAAAAAAAACGAATCCGGCAGAAAAAAACGGATCCTGCGCAAAAAAACGGATCTGGCAGAAAAAAACGGATCCGGCGGAAAAAAAACGGATCCTGCGCAAAAAAACTAGATCCGGCGGAATAAAACGGATCCGGCAGAAAAAACGGATCTGGCGAAAAAATGGATCCTGCGTCAAAAAAACGGGTGCGGCGGAAAAAAATTGATCCGGCGGAAAAACGGATCTGGCGGAAAAAACGGATCCGGCGAAAAAACGGATCATGTGCCAAAAAAAAACGGATCCGGCAAAAAAAAAGGATCGGCGGAAAAAAACGGATCCTGCGCAAAAAACGGATCTAGTGGATAAAAACGGATCCGGTAGAAAAACAACGTATCCTGCGCCAAAAAAATGGATCTGGCAGGAAAAACCGGATCCGTCAGAAAAAAACGGATCCTGCGCAAAAAAAACGGATCCGGCAGAAAAAAACGGATCCGGCAGAAAAAAAACGGATCGGCGGAAAAAAAAAACGTTCCTGCGGAAAAAAAACAGATCCAATGAAAAAAACGGATCCTGCGCAAAAAAAAACGGATCCGGCAGAAAACGGATCCGACGGAAAAAAGAAAGGATCGGTGGAAAAAAACAGATGCGGCAAAAAAAAAAGGATCCTGCGCAAAAAAACTAGATCCGGCGGAAAAAAACGGATCCGGCAGAAAAAACGGATCTGGCGAAAAAAACGGATCCTGCGCCAAAAAAAAGGGTGCGGCGGAAAAAAACGGATCTGGCAGTAAAAAAAAACGGATCTGGCGGAAAAAAACCGATACGGCAGAAAAAAACGGATCCTGCGGAAAAAAAAGGGATCCGCCAGAAAAACGGATCCGGAGGGAAAAAAACGGATGCTGTAAAAAAAAAAAAAACGGATCCTGAGCAAAAAAAACGGGATGGCGGACAGGAAAAAGAATCGGCGGAAAAAAAACGAATCCGGCAGAAAAAAACGGATCCTGCGCAAAAAAACGGATCTGGCAGAAAAAAACGGATCCGGCGGAAAAAAACGGATCCTGCGCAAAAAAACTAGATCCGGCGGAATAAAACGGATCCGGCAGAAAAAACGGATCTGGCAAAAAAATGGATCCTGCGCCAAAAAAACGGGTGCGGCGGAAAAAAATTGATCCGGCGCAAAAACGGATCTGGCGGAAAAAACGGATCCGGCGAAAAAACGGATCATGTGCCAAAAAAAAACGGATCCGGCAAAAAAAAAGGATCGGCGGAAAAAAACGGATCCTGCGCAAAAAACGGATCTAGTGGATAAAAACGGATCCGGTAGAAAAACAACGTATCCTGCGCCAAAAAAATGGATCTGGCAGGAAAAACCGGATCCGTCAGAAAAAAACGGATCCTGCGCAAAAAAACGGATCCGGCAGAAAAAAACGGATCCGGCAGAAAAAAAACGGATCGGCGGAAAAAAAAAAACGTTCCTGTGGAAAAAAAACAGATCCAATGAAAAAAACGGATCCTGCGCAAAAAAAAACGGATCCGGCAGAAAACGGATCCGACGGAAAAAAGAAAGGATCGGTGGAAAAAAACAGATGCGGCAAAAAAAAAAGGATCCTGCGCAAAAAAACTAGATCCGGCGGAAAAAAACGGATCCGGCAGAAAAAACGGATCTGGCGAAAAAAACGGATCCTGCGCCAAAAAAAAGGGTGCGGCGGAAAAAAACGGATCTGGCAGTAAAAAAAAACGGATCTGGCGGAAAAAAACCGATACGGCAGAAAAAAACGGATCCTGCGGAAAAAAAAGGGATCCGCCAGAAAAACGGATCCGGAGGGAAAAAAACGGATGCTGTAAAAAAAAAAAAACGGATCCTGAGCAAAAAAAACGGGATGGCGGACAGGAAAAAGAATCGGCGGAAAAAAAACGAATCCGGCAGAAAAAAACGGATCCTGCGCAAAAAAACGGATCTGGCAGAAAAAAACGGATCCGGCGGAAAAAAACGGATCCTGCGCAAAAAAACTAGATCCGGCGGAATAAAACGGATCCGGCCGAAAAAACGGATCTGGCAAAAAAATGGATCCTGCGCCAAAAAAACGGGTGCGGCGGAAAAAAATTGATCCGGCGCAAAAACGGATCTGGCGGAAAAAACGGATCTGGCGAAAAAACGGCTCATGTGCCAAAAAAAACGGATCCGGCAAAAAAAAAGGATCGGCGGAAAAAAACGGATCCTGCGCAAAAAACGGATCTAGCGGATAAAAACGGATCCAGTAGAAAAACAACGTATCCTGCGCCAAAAAAATGGATCTGGCAGGAAAAACCGGATCCGTCAGAAAAAAACGGATCCTGCGCAAAAAAAAAGGATCCGGCAGAAAAAAAGGATCCGGCAGAAAAAAACGTTCCTGCAGAAAAAAACAGATCCAATGAAAAAAACGGATCCTGCGCAAAAAAAAATGGATCCGGCAGAAAACGGATCCGACGGAAAAAAAAAAGGATCGGTGGAAAAAAACAGATGCGGCAAAAAAAACGGATCCTGCGCAAAAAAACTAGATCCGGCGGAAAAAAACGGATTCGGCAGAAAAAACGGATCTGCCGAAAAAAACGGATCCTGCGCCAAAAAAACGGGTGCGGCGGAAAAAAATTGATCCGACGTAAAAACGGATCCAGGAGAAAAAACAGATCCGGCGAAAAAAACGGATCGTGTGGCAAAAAAACAGATCCGGCAGAAAAAAAAGGATCGGCGGAAAAAAACGGATCCTGCGCAAAAAAACTAGATCCGGCGGAATAAAACGGATCCGGCAGAAAAAACGGATCTGGCGAAAAAATGGATCCTGCGTCAAAAAAACGGGTGTGGCGGAAAAAAATTGATTCGGCGGAAAAACGGATCTGGCGGAAAAAAACGGATCCGGCGAAAAAACGGATCATGTGCCAAAAAAACACGGATCCGGCAAAAAAAAAGGATCGGCGGAAAAAAACGGATCCTGCGCAAAAAACGGATCTAGCGGATAAAAACGGATCCAGTAGAAAAACAACGTATCCTGCGCCAAAAAAATGGATCTGGCAGGAAAAACCGGATCCGTCAGAAAAAAACTGATCCTGCGCAAAAAAAAAGGATCCGGCAGAAAAAAACGGAACCGGCAGAAAAAAAACGGATCGGCGGAAAAAAAAAACGTTCCTGCAGAAAAAAACAGATCCAATGAAAAAAACGGATCCTGCGCAAAAAAAAATGGATCCGGCAGAAAACGGATCCGACGGGAAAAAAAAAGGATCGGTGGAAAAAACAGATGCGGCAAAAAAAAACGGATCCTGCGCAAAAAAACTAGATCCGGCGGAAAAAAACGGATCCGGCAGAAAAAACGGATCTGCCGAAAAAAACGGATCCTGCGCCAAAAAAACGGGTGCGGCGGAAAAAAATTGATCCGACGTAAAAACGGATCCAGGAGAAAAAACAGATCCGGCGAAAAAAACGGATCGTGTGGCAAAAAAACAGATCCGGCAGAAAAAAAAGGATCGGCGGAAAAAAAAACGGATCCTGCGCAAAAAAACGGATCTGGCGGATAAAAACAGATCCGGTAGAAAAACAACGGATCCTGCGCAAAAAAATCGATCCGGCAGGAAAAAACGTATCCGGCAGAAAAAAAACTGATCCTGCGCAAAAAAAATGGATCCGGCAAAAAAAAAAAACGGATCCGGCGGAAAAAAAACGGATCGGCGGAAAAGAAAACGATCCTGCGGAAAAAAAACAGATCCGGTGAAAAAAACGGATCCTGCGCCAAATAAAACAGATCCGGCAGAAAAAAACGGATCCGACGGAAAAAAAGGATCGGCGGAAAAAAACAGATGCGGCAAAAAAACGGATCCTGCGTAAAAAAAAAGGATCTGGCAGAAAAATACGGATCCGGTAGAAAAAACGGATCCTGCGCAAAAAAATGGATCCGGCAGAAAAAACGCATGCGGCAGAAAAAAAACCGGATCCTGCGCAAAAAAAATGGAGTCGTCAGAAAAAAAATGGATCCGGTGGGAAAAAAAAACGGATCCGGCCGACAAAAACTAATCCGGCACAAAAATAAATACGATCTGGCGGAAAAAAAAAGGATCGGCGGTAAAAAAACGGATCCTGCGTCTAGAGACTACAGCCGTTAGCCTTACCATTGCACCACAATCTCCCAGGTGCTAATTTTACTAATTTTACTAATTTCAGGTATCAGAGTTAGGTATCAGAGTCAAGTATCAGAGTTAGGTATCAGAGTCAAGTATCAGAGTTAGGTATCAGAGTCAAGTATCAGAGTTAGGTATCAGAATCAAGTATCAGAGTTAGGTATCAGAATCAAGTATCAGAGTTAGGTATCAGAATCAAGTATCAGAGTTAGGTATCAGACTCAGGTATCAGAGTTAGGTATCAGAGTCAAGTATCAGAGTTAGGTATCAGACTCAGGTATCAGAGTTAGGTATCAGAGTCAAGTATCAGAGTTAAGTATCAGAGTCAAGTATCAGAGTTAGGTATCAAAGTCAAGTATCAGAGTTAGGTATCAGACTCAGGTATCAGAGTTAGGTATCAGAGTCAAGTATCAGAGTTAGGTATCAGAGTCAAGTATCAGAGTTAGGTATCAGAGTCAAGTATCAGAGTTAGGTATCAAAGTCAAGTATCAGAGTTAGGTATCAGACTCAGGTATCAGAGTTAGGTATCAGAGTCAAGTATCAGAGTTAGGTATCAGAATCAAGTATCAGAGTTAGGTATCAGAGTCAAGTATCAGAGTTAGGTATCAGAGTCAAGTATCAGAGTTAGGTATCAGACTCAGGTATCAGAGTTAGGTATCAGAGTCAAGTATCAGAGTTAGGTATCAGAGTCAAGTATCAGAGTTAGGTATCAGACTCAGGTATCAGAGTTAGGTATCAGAGTCAAGTATCAGAGTTAGGTATCAGACTCAAGTATCAGAGTTAGGTATCAGAGTCAAGTATCAGAGTTAGGTATCAGAGTCAAATATCAGAGTTAGGTATCAAAGTCAAGTATCAGAGTTAGGTATCAGACTCAGGTATCAGAGTTAGGTATCAAAGTCAAGTATCAGAGTTAGGTATCAGACTCAGGTATCAGAGTTAGGTATCAGAGTCAAGTATCTGAGTTAGGTATCAAAGTCAAGTATCAGAGTTAGGTATCAGACTCAGGTATCAGAGTTAGGTATCAGACTCAGGTATCAGAGTTAGGTATCAGAGTCAAGTATCAGAGTTCAGTATCAGAGTCAAGTATCAGAATGAGGTATCAGACCGAGTATTTCTGATGTTATTTCTGATGTTTGACTTTGATTTGTGACCATGTGTGAAAGTCAGGTATAAGAGTCAAGTATCAGAATGAGGTATCAGACAGAGTATTTCTGATGTTTGACTTTGATTTGTGACCATGTCCTAAAATGAACACTGTACAGGTGAAACACCTTTGCTTTATACAGTGCCGGCAAAAAAAATCTTTACACTTGCGCAGCAAAAATAAACTTTAGATAAAAAATCCACATCATAATTTCACTTTTTAAAAGTGTACACAATGGGGGAGATAATAAAAAACTGTCTAATACTAAAGCTGGCTTTGTTGCAAATATCAACCAATCAACGCTCAGTTTTCACTTCATTGGTAAAGCGAAAGCTGCACTCTGATTGGTTGTTATGTGCAGCTCAGCCAGTTTTGTTATTAAGCAGTCTTTCATTATCTCCCTCAGTTTTTTATTATCCCCCACAATGGGTCGAAAGAAGCTTAAAATGAAAGAGAAATCCCATGATTTCTCTTCCATTTTAAGCTTCTTTCGACCCATTGTGGGAGATAATAAAAAACTGAGGAGATAATAAAAGACTGCCTAATAGCAAAACTGGCTGGGCTGCACATAACAACCAATCAGAGTGCAGCTTTCGCTTTACCAGAGAAGTGAAAACTGAGCGTTGATTGGTTGATATTTGCAACAAAGCCAGCTTTAATATTAGACAGTTTTTTATTATCTCCCCCATTGTGTACACTTTTAAAAAGTGAAAATATGATGTGGATTTTATATGTAAAGTTTTTTTTTGCTGCGCAAGTGTAAAGATTTTTTTTGCTGGCACTGTATGTTTCACCTCTAAACATAGCAACCAAATTGAAAACCAAGGGTCGGAATCACCAAGAGTGTTTTCGCCCAACACCTTGAAATTTCGACTCAAAGAATGCAGAAACATTTTGCAACTTTTAATGTTTTCATTCCAGTCCCAGACATCTCTACCACAGTGGGCAGATCTTGTCTTCATGGGGAGCTCCTATGTCTGCCTGGCAAATTCATTAACATTTATGTCACTGTAGTGGCCCCAAATGTGTTTTTTCAGATGTGGCTTTAATGCATTTTTAATTGCACCTCAACTACAATATTTCTTAACAAATCACATCTGTCAGAAGTTTTAGGTCTAATAAAGAATGCTGCCATTCAGTGACAAAAAACAGAAAATTCAAAATTTTTAGGAAGTAAAATAAAAGTATATTAAAAAGTTCCATTATTTTCATTAGAATGATTAAAATAATCTTGTATCTGAATTATGAAATATACTTTTATGCAACATCCAAAGTCAGTTTTTTTCATTTGTGAAAATCACCGTCAAACCTCTTCCCATTGTTATTAATAGGAAATCCATGTTGCTATTTATGTGGCTGTGGATTGTTCAGCTTCTGATATGAAATATACTTCAATGTTTTCAGACTCTCATTAGCCACATTAAACGGAGCTAAGCCACATGCAGATCTTATACAGTTCAACTCCAAAATTTGCGGCAGAAATCTGATTGCCAGCCTTAGGTTAGTGCACTGGATTTTACTCTACATAGACAGGATTTTTGCATAGGAAGAAATTGCCAGTGTTTAACGTACACTTAACATTGCAACCTTGAACGCTAATTTGCAACTTGAGGTAGAATTTAAGTTTATGTAGGCATACATACCCATTTAGCCTGCTTTATGGACATACTGGAAAAATGCACTGCTCAAAAAAATAAAAGGAACACTAAAATACGACATCCTAGATATCACTGAATAAAATATTCCACTTGTAAATCTTTATTCACTACATAGTGGAAAGCGTTGAGAACAATAAAACATAAAAATTATCAATGTAAATCAAAATTAATATCTCACAGAGGCCTGGATTTGGAACGATACTCAAAATCATAGTGGAAAATCAAATTACAGGCTCATCCAACTTCAGTGGAAATGCCTCAAAACAAGGAAATGATGCTCAGTAGTGTGTGTGGCCTCCACGTGCCAGTATGACCTCCCTACAATGCCTGGGCATGATCCTGATGAGGCGGCGGATGGTCTCCTGAGGGATATCCTCCCAGATCTGGACTAAAGCATCCACCAACTCCTGGACAGTCTGTGGTGCAACGTCAAGTTGGTGGATGGTGCGAGACATAATATCCCAGATGTGTTCAATTGGATTCAGGTCTGTGGAATGGGCGGGCCAGTCCATAGCTTCAATGCCTTCATCTTGCAGGAACTGCTGCCACACTCCAGCCACATGAGGTCTGGCATTGTCCTGCATTAGGAGGAACCCAGGGCCAACCGTACCAGCATATGGTCTCACAAGGGGTCTGAGGATCTCATCTCGGTACCTAATGGCAGTCAGGCTACCTCTGGTGAGCACGTGGAGGGCTGTGCGGCTCTCCAAAGAAATGCCACCCCACACCATTACTGACCCACTGCCAAACCGGTCATGCTGAAGGATGTTGCAGGCAGCAGATCGCTCTCCACGGCGTCTCCAGACTCTGTCATGTCTGTCACATGTGCTCAGTGTGACCCTGCTTTCATCTGTGAAGAGCACAGGGCACCAGTGGCGAATTTGCCAATCCTTGCAAATGCCAAGTGTCCTGCACGGTGTTGGGCCGTGAGCACAACCCCCATCTGAGGACGTCGGCACTCAGACCATCCTCATGGAGTCAGTTTCTAACCGTTTGGGCAGACACATGCACATTTGTGGCCTGCTGGAGGTAATTTTGCAGGGCTCTGGCAGTTCTCCTCCTGTTCCTCATTGCAGAAAGGCTGACGTAGTGGTCCTGCTGCTGGGTTGTTGCCCTCCTATGGCCCCCTTGTGTACTGGCCTGTCTCCTGGTAGCGCCTCCAGCCTCTGGACACTACACTGACAGACACAACAACCTTCTTGCCACAGCTCGCATTGATGTGCCATCCTGGATGAGCTGCACTATCTGAGCCACTTGTATGGGTTGTAGAGTCCGTCTCATGCTACCATGAGTGTGAAGGCACAATCAGCATTTAAAAGTGACCAAAACATCAGCCAGAAAGCATTGGTACTGAGTTGTGGTCTGTGGTCCCCACCTGCAGAGCCACTCCTTTATTGAGTGTGTCTTGATAATTGCCAATAATTTCCATTTGTTGTCTATTCCATTTGCACAACAGCATGTGAAATTGATTGTCAAACAGTGTTGCTTCCTAAGTGGACAGTTTGATTTCACAGAAGTTTGATTTACTTGGAGTTCTATTCTGTTGTTTAAGTGTTCCCTTTATTTTTTTGAGCAGTGTATATTAGTATTGGATATTTATGTTTTGTTCTTCAGAATGAATGTAACAGCTGCGTATATACTGCGCTGCCAAGAAGCCCTTCACCATGTACATTATACAAGGTGCCAGTCACCGCCTGGCAAGGTCCGGATTCCCCTCAGGAGAGCCTCAAATTTCCACTCACGCTGGTCAGAACCAGGATCTGCGCCTTACGCTGGTCAAGTCTCAGGGACCCAATGTCGCCTGTGAAGAACCGAAACTTAGTTCTCTCCACCCAAGCCTAAGAGACTTCTGACGATGGTCAAGCCGAGAAGATCTGTGAGGAGACTGCGACAGGAGAGGCATGGCTGTGAATGCGGAGGAATAATGCAAGTGAGCATGGCCATCACTTATAGCTATAACATACAGTATTGGGATTGGCTGGGATTAGGACAACAGGTTGGGAGGGGGGTGGTTGATGCGTGTGAGGCCCAACACGCATTAATAAACGATGTCAAGGAGAGTCTTGCGGCTTATCGGGAAAACCCGGTGACCCCCACTAGGGCCATAGCTGCAGAGAGAACTTACATGGTGACTCCCACGACTTTGTGCACCACCTTTGTGAAAAAAATATTACCGTTACATAGTGCAAATTGTCTCTTCAGAGAGGAAGAGGACTAGAACTCTAGTGCCACCTATTGGAAGTAGTAACCCTAACAGTCAATGTCGACCCTTTAACGAGCCTTGTCACATGACTTAGGATAATAGCCAAACCAGAATCTCAATTTGCAGACACTGTGTTTCGGGGTACTGCCCCTCGTCAGTGCAAAGCGGAGATCTGGTTTGGCTGATTGAGAGGTGTCTGACCGAGATCCAAGAAGTATCGTTTCTCCTTGCGGAGAGTGACATGAAAAGCATGTCAAGGTGAGGAAACTTAAAGCCGCAATGCTCCTCTGGGAAATATGCAAATTGTCTCTTCAGAGAGGAAGAGAACTAGAACTCTAGTGCCACCTATTGGAAGTAGCAACCCTAACAGTCAATGTCGACCCTTTGTCACATGACTTAGGATAAGAGCCAAACCACTATTTCAAACATATTGTTACTCGTTTTTAATGGTGATTTGCATAGTTACTAAAACTAATTGTTTAGAGTTACTTTAAATCACTGTAAAGTTACTGCTGTATGTAAATAGAACTAAATGGATCCCTGACTGTTGCCACCACGCATCCAGAAATCTGCATTACAATAGCAGCAGGTATTAGGAGAAACATACAGATGCCATACAGCTGATAACCCTGCTGCAATGAGATAACTATGAGCTGGATGTTTAACCCTTATATGCTGTGGTCAATAGTGACTAATGCCGTCCGTCTGTCATATGTTTGCCCCATCCCCGTGATGCAATCTAAGAGTAAGTTCACATTAGGCGTTTTTTCAGTGGGTTTTTTTGGCAGAAAAAAAGCATGTTTTCTTGCATTTCTTATGCGTTGTTTTGCTGCGGTTTTGGCATGCTAGATTTGTTTCTTGTGCATGCTGATAAAGATTAATGTGAAAAAAGTCCTATTCTATAAAATCAGTTTTTGGCACAAAAACAAAACCTGATACCTGCGTTTTTGCTGTGGATTTATAGCATATTTTCACCACCAATTCATTTTAAAGGGTGAAAAACGCTGAAATAAGTGACATGCTCTATTATGCAAATTGACATGCAAAGCACAAAATCCTGATGACACAAAAACCAATGTGTGTGCATGAGATTTCTGAAACTAATGTCATTGCTGGTACTGTAAAATGCAGCTGAAAATTTGCATTAAAAAAGGCATCAAGAAAACGCTGCAAAAACACCTGGTGTGAACTTAACCTTAGTGTGTAAATGGGTTTATTTAGTAACCGACGCAGGTCCTAGCAGTATCAGTGCCGACAAGCATAAAATATTTCAATGTTTCATATCTGGTGTAGATATTAGAGACATATGGCAGCCCAAAAACGCTGCAAATTTGTGAAGAGTACTACCTTAGAAAATAGGGTCTTGATAATTTCCCTTTATGTCTTTTTCTTGGCGTGCCTTTTTTATCTAAACTTTCAGTATACGTAGAAGTTACGATAAACCCTTCCTTAAAATCGGCACTGGTTCGGTTGTGGCAGTAAGACGCATTCATCGACCATTGACCCAATTTTGCTGAAATGAAATAATTGGCATACTGTAGGACACAATGGGTCCCCGAAGAACAAGTTTAACACTTGTAGTTGTCACCTCACAGTGCGATAGAAATGAACAAACTTCCCCGAGCGCCCATCATCCCTCTCTGCAGCCAGCTGTCATGCCGATGAGCTCTATCTAGAGCTACACCCCTGAGTGCTGGCCTAAAAAAACATACTGACACAGTCCAGTTCTCTGCAGAACACGAAACACTGAGCGATTATGGTTTGGATTTTATGTGGTTGCTTGCTGGGTATGTTCTGGCTCTCCAGGGACACTGTTACATTGCATTGTTACTGGGAAATAATTTATCAATCTCTCCCATGTCTACTCTGCCAGCAATGCTTGCTTGTTTTTTAATAAAACATCCACATGGTTTCAGAGAAACTGCCAAATAAAATCATTGCTCTTTTAATGTGTTGTCAACTACAAAATAACATTGTGAAATACTAATTTCATCATTAACCCCTTCCCGACCTTTGACGCCACGTAGGCGTCATGAAAGTCGGTGCCAATCCGACCCATGACGCCTATGCGGCGTCATGGAAAGATCGCGTCCCTGCAGACCGGGTGAAAGGGTTAACTCCCATTTCACCCGATCTGCAGGGACAGGGGGAGTGGTAGTTTAGCCCAGGGGGGGTGGCTTCACCCCCTCGTGGCTACGATCGCTCTGATTGGCTGTTGAAAGTGAAACTGCCAATCAGAGCGATTTGTAATATTTCACCCATTATAACGGGTGAAATATTACAATCCAGCCATGGCCGATGCTGAAATATCATCGGCCATGGCTGGAAATACTAGTGTGCCCCCACCCCACCCCTCCGATCGCCCCCCCACCCCCCCGATCTGGCCGGTACACTGCTCCGGCTCCCCTCCGTCCAGTGCTCCGCTCCCCCCCGTGCTCGTGTCCGCTCCCCCCGTGCTCCAATCACCCCCCCGTGCTCCAATCACCCCCCCTGCACTCCGATCCACCCCCCCCGTGCTCCGTTCCACCCCCCGTGCTCCATTCCAGCCCCCCCGCGCTCCGTTCCACGCCCCCCGCGCTCCGTTCCACCCCTCCCGCGCTCCGATTCCCCCCCCCGTGCTCCGATCCCCCCCCCCCCGTGGTCCCCCCCCACCCTATCATACTTACCGATCCAGCCGTGGTCCCGTCCGTCTTCTCCCGGGCGCCGCCATCTTCCAAAATGGTGGGCGCATGCGCAGTGCGCCCGCCGAATCTGCCGGCCGGCAGATTCGTTCCAAAGTGCATTTTGATCACTGAGATATAATCTATCTCAGTGATCAAAATAAAAAAAATAATAAATGACCCCCCCCCCCCTTCCCTTTGTCACCCCCATAGGTAGGGACAATAAAAAAATAAAGAAATTTTTTTTTTCCCACTAATGTTAGAATAGGGTTAGGGGTAGGGTTAGGGGTAGGGTTAGGGGTAGGGGTAGGGTTAGGGTTAGGGGTAGGGTTAGGGTTAGGGGTAGGGTTAGGGGTAGGGTTAGGGGTAGGGTTAGGGGTAGGGTTAGGGCTAGGGGTAGGGTTAGGGTTAGGAATGTGCACACGTATTCTGGTCCTCTGCGGATTTTTCCGCTGCGGATTTGATAAATCCGCAGTGCTAAACCGCTGCGGATTTATGGCGGATTTACCGCGTTTTTTTCTGCGCATTTCACTGCGGTTTTACAATTGCGATTTTCTATTGGAGCAGTTGTAAAACCGCTGCGGAATCCGCACAAAGAAGTGACATGCTGCGGAATGTAAACCGCTGCGTTTCCGTGCAGTTTTTCCGCAGCATGTGTACAGCGATTTTTGTTTCCCATAGGTTTACATTGAACTGTACACTCATGGGAAACTGCTGCGGATCCGCAGCGTTTTCCGCAGCGTGTGCACATACCTTTAGAATTAGGCTATGTGCACACGGTGCTGATTTGGCTGCGGATTCGCAGCAGTGTTCCATCAGGTTTACAGTACCATGTAAACATATGAAAAACCAAATCCGCTGTGCCCATGGTGCGGAAAATACCGCGCGGGAACGCTGCGTTGTATTTTCCGCAGCATGTCAATTCTTTGTGCGGATTCCGCAGCGTTTTACACCTGTTCCTCAATAGGAATCCGCAGGTGAAATCCGCACAAAAAACACTGGAAATCCGCGGAAAATCCGCAGGTAAAACACAGTGCCTTTTACCCGCAGATTTTTCAAAAATGGTGCGGAAATATCTCACACGAATCCGCAACGTGGGCACATAGCCTTAGGGTTAGGGTTGGAATTAGGGTTGTGGTTAGGGTTAGGGGTGTGTTGGGGTTAGTGTTGTGGTTAGGGGTGTGTTGGGGTTAGGGTTGTGATTAGGATTATGGCTACAGTTGGGATTAGGGTTAGGGGTGTGTTGGGGTTAGTGTTGGAGTTAGAATTGAGGGGTTACCACTGTTTAGGCACATCAGGGGTCTCCAAACGCAACATGGCGCCACCATTGATTCCAGCCAATCTCGTATTCAAAAAGTCAAATGGTGCTCCCTCACTTCCGAGCCCTGACGTGTGCCCAAACAGTGGTTTACCCCCACATATGGGGTACCAGCATACTCAGGACAAACTGCGCAACAATTACTGGGGTCCAATTTCTCCTGTTACCCTTGTGAATCTAAAAAAATGCTTGCTAAAACATAATTTTTGAGGAAAGAAAAATGATTTTTTATTTTCACGGCTCTGCGTTGTAAACGTCTGTGAAGCACTTGGGGGTTCAAAGTGCTCACCACATATCTAGATAAGTTCCTTGGGGGGTCTAGTTTCTAAAATGGGGTCACTTGTGGGGGGTTTCTACTGTTTAGGCACACCAGGGGCTCTGCAAACGCAACGTGACACCCGCAGACCATTCCATCAAAGTCTGCATTTCAAAAGTCACTACTTCCCTTCTGAGCCCCGACGTGTGCCCAAACAGTGGTTTACCCCCACATATGGGGTATCAGCGTACTCAGGAGAAACTGGACAACAACTTTTGGGGTCCAATTTCTCCTGTAACCCTTGGGAAAATAAAAAATTCTGGGCTAAATAATTATTTTTGAGGAAAGAAAACGTATTTATTATTTTCACGGCTCTGCATTATAAACTTCTATGAAGCACTTGGGGGTTCAAAGTGCTCACCACACATCTAGATAAGTTCCTTTCAGGGTCTAGTTTCCAAAATGGGGTCACTTGTGGGGGGTTTCTACTGTTTAGGCACATCAGGGGCTCTGCAAACGCAACGTGACGCCCGCAGAGCATTCCATCAAAGTCTGCATTTCAAAACGTCACTACTTCAATTCCAAGCCCCGGCATGTGCCCAAACAGTAGTTTACCCCCACATATGGGGTATCACCGTACTCAGGAGAAACTGGACAACAAATATTGGGGTCAAATTTCTCCTGTTACCCTTGGGAAAATTAAAAAATTCTGGGCTAAATAATTATTTTTGAGGAAAGAAAACGTATTTATTATTTTCACGGCTCTGCATTATAAACTTCTATGAAGCACTTGGGGGTTCAAAGTGCTCACCACACATCTAGATAAGTTCCTTTGGGGGTCTAGTTTCCAAAATGGGGTCACTTGTGGGGGGTTTCTACTGTTAAGCCACATCAGGGGCTCTGCAAACGCAACGTGACGCCCACAGAGCATTCCATCAAAGTCTGCATTTCAAAACGTCACTACTTCACTTCCGAGCCCCGGCATGTGCCCAAACAGTGATTTACCCCCACATATGGGGTATCAGCGTACTCAGGAGAAACTGGACAACAACTTTTGGGGTCAAATTTCTCCTGTTACCCTTGGGAAAATAAAAAATTGCAGGCTAAAAGATCATTTTTGAGAAAATTATTTTTTTTTTTATTTTCATGGCTCTGCGTTATAAACTTCTGTGAAGCACTTGGGGGTTCAAAGTCCTCACCACACATCTAGATTAGTTCCTTTGGGGGTCTAGTTTCTAAAATGGTGTCATTTCTGGGGGATCTCCAATGTTTAGGCACACAGGGGCTCTCCAAACGTGACATGGTGTCCGCTAATGATTGGAGCTAATTTTCCATTTAAAAAGCCAAATGGCGTGCCATCCCTTCCGAGCCCTGCCGTGCGCCCAAACAGTGGTTTACCCCCACATATGGGGTATCAGCGTACTCAGGACAAACTGGACAACAATATTTGGGGTCCAATTTCTCCTATTATCCTTGGCAAAATAGGAAATTCCAGGCTAAAAAATCATTTTTGAGGAAAGAAAAATTATTTTTTATTTTCATGGCTCTGCGTTATAAACTTCTGTGAAGCACCTGGGGGTTTAAAGTGCTCAATATGCATCTAGATAAGTTCCTTGGGGGGTCTAGTTTCCAAAATGGGGTCACTTGTGCGGGAGCTCCAATGTTTAGGCACACAGGGGCTCTCCAAACGCGACATGGTGTCCGCTAACAATTGGAGCTAATTTTCCATTCAAAAAGTCAAATGGCGCGCCTTCTCTTCCGAGCCCTGCCGAGTGCCCAAACAGTGGTTTACCCCCACATATGAGGTATCGGCGTACTCGGGAGAAATTGCCCAACAAATTTTATGATCCATTTTATCCTACTGCCCATGTGAAAATGAAAAAATTGAGGCGAAAAGAATTTTTTTGTGAAAAAAAATTACTTTTTCATTTTTACAGATCAATTTGTGAAGCACCTGAGGGTTTAAAGTGCTCACTAGGCACCTAAATTAGTTCCTTGGGGGGTCTAGTTTCCAAAATGGGGTCACTTGTGGGGGAGCGCCAATGTTTAGGCACACAGGAGCTATCCAAACGCGACATGGTGTCCGCTAACGATGGAAATAATTTTTCATTCAAAAAGTCAAATGGCGCTCCTTCCCTTCCGAGCCTTACCATGTGCCCAAACAGTGGTTTACCTCCACATGTGAGGTATTGGTGTACTCAGGAGAAATTGCCCAACTCATTTTAGGATCCATTTTATCCTGTTGCCCATGTGAAAATGAAAAAATTGAGGCTAAAAGAATTTTTTTGTGAAAAAAAAGTACTTTTTCATTTTTACGGATCAATTTGTGAAGCACCTGGGGGTTCAAAGTGCTCACTATGCATCTAGATAAGTTCCTTGGGGCGTCTAGTTTCCAAAATGGGGTCACTTGTGGGGGAGCTCCAATTTTTAGGCACACGGGGGCTCTCCAAACGTGACATGGTGTCCGCTAATGAGTGGAGCCAATTTTTGATTCAAAAAGTCAAATGGCGCTCCTTCCCTTCCAAGCCCTGCCATGCGCCAAAACAGTGGTTTACCCCCACATATGAGGTATCAGCGTACTCAGGACAAATTGGACAACAACTTTCGTGGTTCAGTTTCTCCTTTTACCATTGGGAAAATAAAAAAATTGTTGCTAAAAGATAATTTTTGTGACTAAAAAGTTAAATGTTCATTTTTTCCTTCCATGTTGCTTCTGCTGCTGTGAAGCACCTGAAGGGTTAATAAACTTCTTGAATGTGGTTTTGAGTACCTTGAGGGGTGCAGTTTTTAGAATGGTGTCACTTTTGGGTATTTTCAGCCATATAGACCCCTCAAACTGACTTCAAATGTGAGGTGGTCCCTAAAAAAAATGGTTTTGTAAATTTCGTTGTAAAAATGACAAATCGCTGGTCGAATTTTAACCCTTATAACTTCCTAACAAAAAAAAATTTTGTTTCCAAAATTGTGCTGATGTAAAGTAAACATGTGGGAAATGTTATTTATTAACTATTTTGTGTCACATATCTCTCTGGTTTAACAGAATAAAAATTCAAATTGTGAAAATTGCGAAATTTTCAAAATTTTCGCCAAATTTCCGTGTTTATCACAAATAAATGCAGAATTTATTGACCTAAATTTACCACTAACATGAAGCCCAATATGTCACGAAAACACAATCTCAGAACCGCTAGGATCCGTTGAAGCGTTCCTGAGTTATTACCTCATAAAGGGACACTGGTCAGAATTGCAAAAAACGGCAAGGTCTTTAAGGTCAAAATAGGCTGGGTCTTGAAGGGGTTAATGTACTGCAAAAATGTTATATATACACTAGATGGCAGCCCGATTCTAAAGAATCGGGAGTCTAGAATCCATATATACTTGAAATTCGGCAGGAGCTTGAAGAGCAACGTCACTGGGCCCGCCTCCACGCAGTAGAAACTTGCTGTGAGGTAAAAATTCAAAAATCACAACAAAATGGCGGGCGGAGTGTGTCACAGTACGGCACGTTTCTGATTGGTCGCTCGCAGCAGGCGGCAACCAATCAGACACTGGACACTTATCTCCGGACATTAGCTCCGGGCATTATCTCCGCACATTAGCTCCGGACATTAGCTCCGGACATTAGCTCCGGACATTAGCTCCGGACATTAGCTCCGGACAAAGCCACGGAAGTTGGCACAAATTGCAGGAAGTAGTATTCTAGGCAATTATATATTAGATTACAGTATAGTCCATAGAAAATGACTTGGTCTGTATTTTCCCTCCTCAAGCAAAACACAAAAAAGTTTGCGTGAGTCTCCAAGAATTTGTCTTCTTTTATTAATGCCAATATAACTTACACCATGTATTAACTGGAGAGGGATTTCTCACTAAATGATTATTCATAAAATCTTCTATTCATGTGATAGGCTATAACTTACGGATTGCTAGGCGTTTAACCACTGGGATCTACAAGGGTCCCGAGAATATGGCTCTGGAGTCCCATCATGAATGGAGTGGAGGTCTGTGCATATGCTAAGCCTTCATTCTATTCATTATCAATGGGACTGTAGGGGAGAGGCTGGGATGATGAAGATGTCGTGGTAACAGGAGGGTTGTTATGATGTTAGTTGGCATGGTTATTTAGCTGAAAACCAGGAATTGAAGCTTGAGGGAGATAATTTGCATATTCGTGGTGCATTCAGGGAAGAGTGAAGAGTCGCCGTGAGTTTGAGGATCTTTGGGTGTAGCTGGATCATGCTGCTTCAAGGAAATCGCCAAACCAAGAATTGAAGCTCGAGGGAGATAATTTGCATATTCCTGGTGCATTCTGGATAGATTCTTTACGGCGTTTCCACAGAAGTTTGTTTTGTTCAACATGGAGACGGAGATTACCCATATGGTGTGCTATATGTTTACAGACTTGTCAGAGGAAAATACAAACTTTACGTGCCAGAAATCCAAGCTTGTGACTCTGTTAGCGGAAAAGGTGCAAAGTCTTCGGGAGAGAATAGGTACATCAGGATATCCTTGACAGAGCAGAAGAATCTCTTCAGAATGATACAAGAGAAGAACCTTGCAGTGTTCCTGACTAATGACAGGGTAGAAATAACTAATTAGAATGTTCGAAGATAAGCATATTTCAATGTACCTGGAACGCCCCCCAGGGCCGTGGGGTACTTGGTACCAGGTCCGGTACTTAAAGGGACGTGTCATGGCGGCGGTGAGTAAGTAAAAGAGACTGTCTTTAAAGAGATTTGTAAAGTAATAGAAGTTCATGACGCCACCTGTGGTACTTGGTCAGGGGTGACCGACGCTGCTTAAAGGGGTCCTCTGGGGTGGTCTTATGGCAGCAGGGATGGTATGGCTTCCCACAGGTGAAGTTGGGTCCCCAGGGCTCCCAATGTGTTTGGCAAGGATCGTGTGGTGCCGGAAATAAATGGAGGACACAGGGTTGCAGTCTCTTTACCTGATTTACTCATGGTAGACAGCTTCAGTCCAGGGTACAAGCAACAGGTGTCGATGGAGTCCAGGCAACCTGAAAACGAGTGGGATTTCCTTTGCCAGGTCAGATTGGGAGCCTTCCACTATGAACTAAATAATAGTCCCTTGCTGCCGGTGGCTTCTGTTAAGGTCCTCTCTTACTCTCTGTCCTGGGACAGTTCCCGTTTCATTGGGGTCTCGATCCACGGTGACTCCGGGCTCTGGATGTTGCTGTACCTCAGGGTGTAATGTGGGCAAGTCACTTTCAAATTCCTGCCCTCCAGTTCTGCCGTGGGACATGTAGTTCCACACAGCCTCGGGCTCCCGATGCCTGGTTTCTGTGCTTCAGCTTAGAGGGAGCTCACTCGCAGCTCTCCTCTAGCTCCTGACTTCTCCTGTGCTCCTTCACTGTTCCTTTTCTGCTCCAGACTAAGTAACTCCTCCTCCAGACCAGAATGTATATCTATCTAGGGAAGCTCCCCTAAAACCAGGTCTAGAGCTCCCCCTTCTGGCCTGGAGTCAGAACGTGTTGAATGTACAGATTACCTGTCAAAGGGATCCTCCTCATTTCCAGGCATGGCATCACCCTCCCCAAGAGGAAGGCAATACCACCGTGGTACCTGAACTTCTGGGGTGCCACATATGGGATGCTATCTTTTCCCTGAGGAAGCCGCACTTCTCTGCAGCGATACGCGTGGGATCCTATCCCACACCGCTTGCTTCACCTCATTAATGCTGGTTCCTTCTTGCTGAATTCATGGTCCATGAAAGGCAGGGTATACTAATTTTAGAATGGGGCATTTTTCCCATCTCAATCCCTTTGCTTCCACATCTTTTTACTCTGCATTATAACCTTCTTTGCTAGCATACCAACTGCATTCTTTTTAACCCATATGGCACTGTGATACTTGTGTAACCACACTTGTTTTTCAGCTGCTTAATGTTGGTTTATTTATACCTGGATTGAATGCTATCTGGGAACCCTCTTTGTTAAATAAATTTGTGGAAAATTGTGCATGTTATATTGCTTATGTATATGCCATTCTTTTGGGGTGGACCATAGGTGTGAGCTGTCATTGCCCCTATAATAGGGCATGATTTTTGTATAGGTATCTTCTGCATGTTTTGCAATTTTAAGTGTTTTTAATATTTCTTGTGCTGTTTTCTACTAATAAAACATTGTATTTTCATATATATATTGAGGTTTTCCCGTTTATATGGGCATGATCTTTTCTTGATTCAGTCATGTTTGTTCCCTGGCCCATGGTGAACTCTCTTGTTTAATAAATTTATGGGTGGTGCCCTCCTGTTTTCTATTACCTGGGGTGCCACATAGCTTCAGAAGAAAAATGGAAGCATGTGACCCAAAGAAGCAGGAGGATGAGGAGGCAGTCAGCACCCATACCACTGAAGAACCACTACCAGGCTCTCATGCACGACAACTATGAAGAAGTACATAAAAAAAGTGCTTTGACCGCAAAGAACACTCCAGTAAGAGCCTCTTCTTGAAGGGAGAACAATAAGCACTGTAGCGAAGGAGAAAAAGAGAGTGGTGGTCTTGGGGAAATCCCTAGTGAGAGGAGCGGAAGCCACTATCTGCTGACCGGACTTTACCTCACGAGTAGAGATGAGCGATCCTTTCAAAGTTTGGTTCGGCGAACGTCCCGATGTTCACCGGACACTCTCGCCGAATGGTTCATTGAACATACACGAACCCTATTGAATTCAATGGGAAGCAAAACCAAACGCATAGGCCAACACCTTAAGGAAGGCCAAAAAGCTTCCCAAAATGCTCAAATTAGGGGTAGACACCAGGAAAAGTGGCATCAATTGACCCAGAGTACAAATAGTATAATTGCGCAGCATGGATGCATGAAACAGGGTTTGGACCAGCATTTCTAGCAGAAACCTTGATCAGTAACAGGTGTCTCATAGACACCTCTCCATTACTAAGCCGTGGTCTTGATGTCAGCTGACAATACAAAGGTGACATCAACCCCACAAATATTAACCCCACTTGCCAGTGCTACAGAGCAAGTGGAAAGAGCCGGGCAAAGCCCCAGAATTGGCGCATCTAATAAATGCGCCTTTTCTGGGCAGCTTCGGGCTGCTATTTTTATATCAATGGCCCCTTACCAGCCTGAGAATACTAGCCCCCAGCTGTGAGCTTTAGCAAGGCTGGTTGTCAAAAATGGGGGGGACCCCATGCCGTTTAAAAAAATTAAAATTAAAAAATTAAAATTAAAAATTAAAATTATTTATTTAAATAATTTAAAAAACAGCATTGGGACCCCTCTATTCTTGATAACCAACCTTTCTGAAGCTGACAGCTGAGGGTTGCAGCCCCAGCTGTGAGTTTTGCCTGGTTGGTTCAAGAAAATAGGGGGGAACCCATGTCGGGTTTTTCATTCATTTATTTCAATATATCGCAGGCAGGGGCTGAGGAACATCCTGATCATCCACTCCTGCTTTCACTGTTATTAGCGGCAGCAGGTGTCGAATGATTGGAGTAAGAGTCCCAAAAGCCCTCACCTGCTGTTATCATTCGGACTTTAATATAACTCTCATCATTCCTCTCTGCTCACGCCGATCGCCGGCAGAGCAGGGGAGAATGATGAGAGCCGTCTTCAACACCTGGCGCTTACTGTAGCACTTCTTCCCCAGTGCCGAAGTGTGTCCCATGGATGACATCAATATGTGTTCTCCGTGTGCGGGATGTTTTGCTGTCCGTGCTGACGGTAAACAACGGACATATCTACGTGTGGGGCACACGGACACACGGTCCGTGGAAACACACTGATATATCCACAGACCCTTTCATTTGAATGGGTCTACGTGTGTACATGCCTCCCGTACATGTGAAAACTGTTCCTGGAAGTGCGTTACTAAACCCGCCCATCGGTAACCCTGTCACGTGATCGCGGGTCACCGATGGGTTGGCATGACAACCAGAGGTCTCCAGCAGACCTCTATGGTTGTCATAGCCAGATTGCTATGAGCACTGCCCGATTGTCGGTGCTCATAGCAAGAGAGCATTTCTGCTTCATACAGGCAATCTGATCATTGCCTGTATGTAGCAGGGCTGATCAAAAAAATCTAAAAATCCCCCAAATATACACATATTTGGTATTGCCGCATTCAGAATCGCCCGACCTATCAATATAAAAAAAATTAAGCCAATCGTTAAACGGTGTAATGAGAAAAAAAAGAAAAAAAAAACAGAATTACGTTTTCTTGGTCGCCGCAACACTGCATTAAAATGCAATAACGGGCGACCACAAGATGGTATCTGCACCAAAATGGTATAATTAAAAATGTCAGCTCGGCACGCAAAAAAGAAGCCCTCACCCAACCCAAGATCACAAAAAATGGATCTTACGGGTCTCGGATTTTTTTTTTTAACAAACTTTGGATTTTTTTTCACCACTTCAATAAAAAAGAACCTAGACATATTTGGTGTCTATAAACTCATAATGACCTGGATAATTAGAATGAAAGGTCAGTTTTAGCATTTAGTCAACATGGTAAAAAAAAAACAAAACAACAACAACTGTGGGATTGCGCTTTTTTTGCAATTTCACCGCACTTGGATTTTTTTTCCAACTTTCCAGTACACGATATGTTAAAACCAATGGTGTCATTCAAAAGTACATCTTGTCTCACAAAAAAACAAGCCCTCACATGGCCATTTTGACCACAAAATAAAAAAGTTATGGCTCTGGGAAGAAGAGGAGCAAAAAAAAAGTGCAAAACCAAAAATACCTCTGGTCATTATGGGGTTAAGTCTAAAGGTACCGTCACATTAAGCGATGCTGCAGCGATATAGACAACGATGCCGATCGCTGCAGCGTCGTTGTTTAGTCGTTGTGTGGTCGCTGGAGAGCTGTCACACAGACAGCTCTCCAGCGACCAACGATGTCGAAGTCCCCGGGTAACCAGGGTAAACATCGGGTTACTAAGCGCAGGCCGCACTTAGTAACCCGATGTTTACCCTGGTTACCATTGTAAATGTAAAAAAAAAAAAAACACTACATACTTACATTCCGTTGTCTGTCGTGTCCCTCGCCGTCAGCTCCCCGCACTGACTGTGAGGGCCGGCCGTAAAGCAGAGCACAGCGGCCCTGCGCTTAGTAACCCGATGTTTACCCTGGTTACAAGTGAAGACATCGCTGGATTGGCGTCACACACGCCGATTCAGCGATGTCTGTGGGAGATCCAGCGACGAAATAAAGTGCTGGCCTTCTAGCTCCGACCAGCGATGTCACAGCAGGATCCTGATCGCTGCTGCGTGTCAAACACAACGATATCGCTATCCAGGACGCTGCAACGTCACGGATCGCTAGCGATATCGTTGTAAAGTTGTTCAGTGTGAAGGTACCTTTAGAATCAAATACTTTGGTTCTCTTGCTAGATAAGCTCAGAGGTGTTTGTCCTTGCTTTTGTTCACTCTCCCTATAAGGCCGTCGTCACACTAGCAGTATTTGGTCAGTATTTCACATCAGTATTTGTAAGCCAAAACCAGGAGTGGGACAATTAGAGGAAAAGTATAATAGAAACATATGCACCACTTCTGCATTTATCACCCACTCCTGGTTTTGGCTGAGAAATACTGATGTAAAATACTGACCAAATACTGATAGTGTGACGGCAGCCTAAATAGCACAAAGATAAGTGATGGCTCATGTGTATGGAGAAGTCAGAAGAAATAGATGTCAGACTACACTTGTTTCTCAATAAAATCAATCTGAGAGAAATACCCCATGTAGGCTGCAAACCTACAAAGAAATGTCAAGCATTACTACAATCTAACATCCGGGGTGAGCTCAATGAGCTGCATCTCGAGCCCCTCAGCTCTACTAGTTGGGGGTTCACTAGACATGAAGGCTCGTGCACACAACTGTGTTATGGATCAATGGAGTCCATAGCCTTCTACCACCGCATGCTGTGCCTTCAATTCCACAAGGAGCATTTTGATGACTTTTTTTCTTGAAATATTGATGCATGCTCCATCACATGCCATATTAAAGACAGTAGATCTCCCCAGCAGCATTGCTTATACGGCAGCTTACAGTGCCTCATGTAGCCATTTTTATGTGGCAACATACAGCAGTTTTGCTGTAGCTTCAAAATGGATTTATAGAAAGATTTTACTCCAATCTATATAGTATATTCCATGCAAGCAAAGCATAACTTACCAAAATACCTATAATTCATGGTACGCAGGGGTTTGGTAATTAACATATTAAAAATATAGGTAAAGTTACAAAAAACAAGGCTGCTAAATACTTCAGTTTCCAGATCAGCAGTAATAGTAAAATGCACAGTTATACAACGAAATGAAAGTGTAACATAATGGAAAACTGCCTCATTTTTTCTTTCTTTTCCTCTCCTGCCTTTTGTTCCCATAAATATGTAGTTATGGCAGTACAATTTGTTGTGTATTGTACTAATGAAGGATTTACATCACTTAAACTTTGTTTGCGTTGCACCTTGTGCAATAAAGCAACTTTTTTTTTTTTTTTTTAAATCAATAGAATTATTTGGAAATAAATATAATAAAGGCCATTATCCACATGTTCTGGATAATATCTAGTATTAGAGTCTACAGACTTCAAAAATCTGAATAAGATGGAGAGGGCTTTAATTTAAATTTTTTTACCTAACTGACAGAACATTTCCTAAATGAAAATGGTAAATCTAACCAAAAAGGTTCAGCATGCTACTCTCAGGTCCTTATTATGAGGCCGGTGCAACAGTTTCACTTTATTTATATTGTTTGTCAGATATTTGGAGTTTGCCATTGAGGGTTTTTATATAACATTTTCGATTAAAAGTTCAATTTTAATTTTTCTTTAGTATATTAAAGGGGTTGTTCACTAATTGGAAAACCCCTTCTGAATCTCTATGCCCCCCAGTAAAATAACAACACTTAGGCTGCCATCACACTAGCAGTATTTGGTCAGTATTTTACATCAGTATTTGTAAGCCAAAACCAGGAGTGGAACAAATAGAGGAAAAGTATAACAGAAACATATGCACCACTTCTACATTTATCACCCACTCCTGGTTTTGGCTTTCAAATAATTATGTAAAATACTGACCAAATACTGCTAGTGTGCCAGCAGCCTTATACTCACCTCTGGTTTCAGCATGGTTCCGCTGGCTCTCCCAGGGATTGCGTGACATTATGTTACGTGATCCCTGCAGCCAATCAACACTGGCTTCACTCTCCCCTCCTTCAGACAAATTAAGACATCCAAAGGAAGTAAGAAAGCAACCACAGCTCTCACTTCCTCTGGATGTCAATTACAGTTAGGTCCATATATATTTGGACAGAGACAACATTTTTCTAATTTTGGTTATAATAATAATAATCTTTTATTTTTATATAGTGCTAACATATTCCGCAGCGCTTTACAGTTTGCACACATTATCATCACTGTCCCCGTTGGGGCTCACAATCTAAATTCCCTATCAGTATGTCTTTGGAATGTGGGAGGAAACCAGAGTACCCGGAGGAAACCCACGCAAACACGGAGAGAACATACAAACTCTTTGCAGATGTAGTCCTTGGTGGGGTTTGAACCCAGGACTCCAGCACGGCAAGGCTGCTGTGCTAACCACTGTGCCACCGTGGTTATAGTATCCAGAAGAAGATATAATGGGCACACTGTAAAGTTCAATGAGGAAGGTGCTGGCTGGACATCCAACGTCAAATATACAAGAAAAACAGCCGCACTCAAGTCTTGATTACAACGTAGAGAATTTTTTTGTTTTTATTCAAGTGCACAGGCACCACCAAATTATATTTAAAGCAAATTGGCAAGTAATAGCGGACAACGAGGTTGACGTTTCGACCAGACACGGTCTTTCTCAAAACCTCACTGCAAAGACAAATGCAATATATGAGTGTGCTGTACAAATATACATGTGACACAGAAGAAAACCTGCAATTCATAGAGAAAGAAACAGAAACAAAAAAAACCCCCAAATTTCTTATGCAGAAACTGCAAAACATATAAAGCTACAACTCTACAAAAAATCTATATACACATATATACATATATATATATATACACACATACGTATATTATATAGACATTACCACAATGAATTTTAAACAAAACAATTCAGATGCAGTTGAAGTTCAGACTTTCAGCTTTCATTTAAGGGTATACACATTAAAATTGGATGAAGGGTTTAGGAGTTTCAGCTCCTTAATATGTGCCACCCTGTTTTTAAAGGGACAAAAAGTAATTGGACAATTGACTCGAAGGCTATTTCATAGGTGTGGACAATCCCTTCGTTATGTCATTCTCAATTAAGCAAATAAAAGGCCTGGAGTTGATTTGAGGTGTGGTGCTTCCATTTGGAAGGTTTTGCTGTGAAGTAAACATGCGGTCAAAGGAGCTTTCCATGCAGGTGAAACAAGCCATCCTTAAGCTGCGAAAACAGAAAAACCCATCCGAGACATTGCTACAATATTAGGGGTGGCAAAATCCACAGTTTGGTACATCCTGAGAAAGAAAGAAAGAAAGAAAGCACTGGTGAACTCATCAATGCAAATAGACCTGGGCGCCCACGGAAGACAACAGTGGTGGATGATCGCAGAATAATCTCCAAGGTGAAGAGAAATCCCTTCACAACAGCCAACCAAGTGAACAACACTCTCCAGGAGGTAGGCGTATTAATATCCAAATCTACCATAAAGAGTAGACTGCATGAAAGTAACTACAGAGGGTTTACTGCATGGAGCAAGCCACTCATAAGCATCAAGCCACTCATAAGCATCAAGCCACTCATAAGCTAGACTGAACTTTGCTAAAAACATCTAAAAAAGCCAGCACAGTTCTGGAAGAACATTCTTTGGACAGATGAAACCTAGATCATCCTCTACCAGAATGATGGAAAGAGAAAAGCATGGCGAAGGCGTGGTACAGCTCATGATCCAAAGCATACCACATTATCTGTAAAACATGGCAGAGGCACTGTGCTGGCTTGGGCATGCAGTGGCACTGGGTCACTAGTATTTATTGATGATGTGACACAGGACAGAAGCAGCCGAATGAATTCTGAGGTATTCAGAGCCATACTGTGTGCCCAGATCCAGCCAAATGCAGGCAAACTGATTGGTCGTCGTTACATACTACAGATGGACAATGACCCAAAACATAAAGCCAAAGCAACCCAAGAGTTTATTAAAGCAAAGAAGTGGAATATTCTTGAAGGGCCAAGTCAGTCACCTGATCTCAACCCAATTGAGCATGCATTTTACTTGTTAAAGTCTAAACTTCAGACAGAAAGGCCCACAAACAAACAGCAACTGAAAACCACTGCAGTGAAGGCCTGGCAGAGCATCAAAAAGGAGCAAACACAGCGTCTGGTGATGTCCATGAGTTCAAGACTTCAGGCAGTCATTGCCAACAAAGGGTTTTCAACCAAGTACTAAAAATAAACATTTTATTTACAATTATTTAATATGTCCAATTACTTTTGGTCCCTTTAAAAAAAAAGGTGGCACATGTTAAGGAGCTCAAACTCCTAAACCCTTCATCCAATTTTAATATGGATACCCCCAAATGAAAGCTGAAAGTCTGAACTTCAACCGCATCTGAATTGTTTTGTTTAAAATTCATTGTGGTAATGTCTATAACCAAAATTAGAAAAATGATGTCTCTGTCCAAATATATAGGGACCTAACTGTATGTCCATAGGAGAGGATTGTGAAGCCATTGCTAATTGACCACTTGTTTCACTTTTCTCTACTACTGAAGTATTTGACACCCGGAGGAAATGAGAGTTGTGGCTGCTCCTCACTTGCTCTGGATGTCTTGATTTGTCCAAAGGCGGGGAATGTGAAGTCAGCGCTGATTGGCCTCAGTGATCGCATGTCATAGCAATGTCACACGAGCCCCAGGTGAGCCAGTGCTGACACCTCTGGGATGATGCCAGCCCCGGAGGAGAGTATAAGTGTTATTTTACTGGGCGGGGGGGAGGGAGGGGACTCAGGAGGGGTTGTCCAAGTAGTGTACAATTTCTTTAATACTTCTGCATGTATCCACTACATACCCCAGCACCTCACATATGCTGTATATGTACATAACATGTCATGACAGGGTTAACACTATGTCACTTGTCACGCAGGGCAGTATGTGATTGTAAAGCAGAGGTGCTGACTGGCAAAGAGTATTAGGGTATGTTCACACGTTCCTGATTTCCATCCTTTTTTTTTCAGGACTGAAACCGCAGCTCTTGGCAGAAAACGCAGGTCCTTTTTTTGGTCCTTTTTTTGTGCTTTTTTGGTGCGTTTTTTGATGCGTTTTTTGATCCTTTTTTTTATGCAGTTTTCTATGCAGAGTCTGTGTGTTTTCTAGGAAGTTTTTTTAGGGTTAAAATGGCTGAAAATACCCTAACCCTACCCCTACCCCTACCCCTAACCCTACCCCTACCCCTAACCCTACCCCTAACCCTAACCCTATTCTAACCTTAGTGGAAAAAAAAAAATTCTTAATTTGTTTATTGTCCCTACCTATAGTGTCATTTACTATTTTTTTATTTTGATCACTGAGATATAACCTATCTCAGTGATCAAAATGCACTTTGGAACGAATCTGCCGGCCGGCAGATTCGGCGGGCGCACTGCGCATGCGCCCGCCATTTTGCAAGATGGCGGCGCCCAGGGAGAAGACGGCCGGACGGACACCGGGAGGCCGGGTAAGTATAAGGGGGGGAGATTAGGGCACGGGGGGGGGGGCATCGGAGCACGGGGGGCATTGGAGTACGGGGGGGGGCATCGGAGCATGGGGGGGTGGGATCGGGGCAGCCACACTCCGCCCACGCACTTCCGCCCGCTTCCCCGCACTTCCTGCTGCAGCGGTTCGGCACCACAAACCGCAATAAAACCCGCAGATATATTTTTGATCTGCGGGTTTTACTGCGGGTTTGACCTCACACTGCGGCTCCGAAAAAAGAAGTGACATGGTACTTCTTTTTTACCGCGGCTATTCAGCGCGGCTTTTTTTCCCGATTCCCGCATCATGTGCACAGTGGTTCCTGTTTTCCATAGGGTACAGTGTACTGTACCCTGCATGGAAAACAGCTGCGGAACCGCAGCGGCAAAAACGCTGCGGTTCCGCAGAAAAAAACGCACTGTGTGAACATGGCCTTAAGAGTGCCACGTCAAACCTGGATGTCCAGAACAGTAGCAAAAATGTTAGGCAGGTTGATAGTCGAAATATAGGTCAAATTCAATGACAATAGATGTAGAATTAGCACAGAAGGTAATAGTAACTAATAATCTGGCAGAAGAAACAAAACAAAAAACTGTTTTTTTTTCAGAGTATTTGGGCTTACCAGAAAATCGCTGGCATCACCCAGCGGCAACCGTAGTGTTAGGCTTTAGGGAGTAGATGGCAAAGGGGCATCATAGTCTCATAGTCAAGCAGAATTATTACCCTAAACTGTAGATGAAGGTAAAACGCAATGATACTTCTCGAATTTGCAATAGCATAATCAAAGATCATAATAACAGTAGAAAGCTTTACCTGCATCTCCAATAATATACAGTAGAGATTGTGTTATTAAGCTTACAATGCAGAACAGGATTACTTCACCCTCTACATGTGAGGGCCATTGAGCAAATCGCCATTGGTTGCCCCAAAATAGGTTCTTATTGCAGGCTTTAATTTGTCACAGGCAGTTTCTTGTGGATTCCAACCTCCATTAGCTGGTTAATGCAGCAGTCACAATCAATGCTTTGGCCTCTTCAAACAGATGGTGTTCTCTTACTTTAGCAAAGAAAAAAGCGTGATTAGAAAACCATTTAACAAAATGTCCTTTTTTTTTTGCTGAGAAGCATTTACTTTTCCAGTAACAATATGTGACTGCTCCACTTTCTTCAGTTTCCTTCACCGACTTCATTGCCAGGTATATATATTTTTGGGGTCTACTTTTTTCAGATAACAGAAATTTATTGTCAAGTCTAAGTTAATAAAATTATTTTTGATTGCAAAGTTTTCTGTTCTGAGATGCTGAGGAAAAATATTAGATGTCAACTATAACCTTTCATGAATACTAAAGAAGCATGGAAAATAACCTGGTATTTGAGCCACCATTATACTGTATTTTTATGATATGTTCATAAGAATTGGTTTTATGTCAATTTTTCTGTCTAAAAAATGCTTCTAAAAACTACAGTGTTTTTGTGCAGTTTTATAAGATCGCTATTTTTCCGTGTGGTTTTTATTGCATGTTTTATTATAATTTGGGGTGCAGCAGTAGGATATGTTTTTGTCGTTTCTCCACAGAAAACTTTTGCCTAAATTGCATTTATAACTATAATAAGAGCTACAAAACAATTATTTTACAATACGGTAACTTACTTTTTCTTTCATGCAATAAAACAAAGTACAGAAAAAAACAACATATGAACGGGAAGCTTGTTAGAGGATTTGAAGAGTCCAAAAAACAAAAATCCACATAAAAACTTTTCCTGCAATGCCTGACCAATGCAACTCCCTGCCAATGTCTAAGGCCAGTCTCACATGTCCAGATAATTTCGGTATGGCCGGCGTCACACTGGCCCTTTAAACGGCCAAGTGCAATGCGATAAAAAATCGCATTGCACTCGGACCAATGATAAGTTGTGGGGCAGCTCCCAGCAGCCGACTTTTTGTCAGCCATTTTCCTCGGTCCGAGACAATCGCAGCATGCTGCGATTGTCTCGGACCGAGGAAAACTCTCGGCTCACTCGCACCCATATAAGCCTATGGGTGCGAGTGAGACAGCGCACACCACTCGGATATCATACGAGTGCTGTGTGTTATAAGCGGACCCCAGCAATGGAGATGGAGAAATTCATTTCTCCGCCTCCTCCGCAGCTGTGCTCCGATCCTCCCTGTGCAAGAGAATCGGGGCACAGACGCATGACACTCGGCTCCTGCTCTGCTGCGAGCAGGAGCCAAGTGTCATTATCATATCGCATCCGATGTTCTCGCATCGGCTGCGATACGCCAGTGTGACGCCGGCCTACCGGAGAAAACGGTACCGGAGTTATCCGTGTCTGTGTGTCCGTGTGCTCACGTAGGCCGTCCGTGTGGGATCCGTGTGTACATTTTTAGGGTCCGTGTGCTGTCCGTGTGCTGTATGTGTGCTGTACGTGTGTCCGTGTATTGCAACAATTTTTACAATTTTAACCCTATGACAGGAAAAACGCACACGGACAGCACACGGACAGCATCCGTGTGCGGGACATGTTTACACGGACCCATTGACTTTAATGTGTCCGTGTGATTCGTGCGCTCCCACGAACACTGACATGTCTCCGTGTTTTGCAAACGGACACACGGTCCGTGAAAACATGCTGACATGTGCAGAGAGACATTTATTTTAATGTGTCTACGTGAGTCAGTGTTTCCGATACGTGAGGAAACTGTCACCACACGTACCGGAGCCACTGACGTGTGAAACCGGCCTAAGGTGTACCTGACCAATTCAACTCCCCCACTGTTTTTACATTTGCAATCGTGGAATTTTTCATAAACTCATAAAAAACTGTTCACTAAATAATTTGATAAAATTGCCCTCCCCCCCCCCTAAAATGCCCTATGTTTTCACATATGTCTTACATTGGTGGCCTAACACCTTGCATTGTTCATGGTTGTATGGTGGAAGCAAAGCTGAACTTTGGGATCCCCCCCCCCGCAGAAAGAAGCACAGCAAAAATAGCAGCAAAACCTGCTTTTTTGCCTGGAGCATTTTTTTTTGCTGCCAATAGATCAGGTTTTGGCAGCAGAAAAAAGTAGAAAAAAAAGCAACTTGCTTTTTTAGCCTAAGGCTATGTGCACATGTTAAGTTTTTGTTGGTAGTTTCTGCATCTCTTGGCAGGAAAAATGCTGTGCAAAATAGGCGCATTTTGCCACATTTTTTTGCATGCAGTTTAGATGCAGATTTTTCCTCACTCATTAGTATGAGTAAAATCTACAGCAAAAACACTGAAAGACTAGACATGCTGCAGATTTAAAGGTGCTCCAAATCAATTTATGTACAAGAAGCAGTAATGTGTCACAATGTTGATAGGTACTAGAAACAATCTTATAATGATAGAATGATGATGGTCTGTCTTTATTTGATGTTGCACCATAGATGATGTATTTCATTTTGAACTCCAATCATATTGTTAATGAACATCTAGTTTTGCTTTAAGTATTGGATTTGTCCATATGACGTGCATTATTCCATTTCTAGCTTTTCTTTAGCTTGTTTGGGCCATGGGAAGATGAATTCACACTGACTGAATTTTTTTATGGGATAATAATTCTGATTATTGGGTACTGTCCCATGGTGTGTTACAGCATGAAACCAAAACCAAACCCACTGGAACAACAGTATGAATTTGCTGGTAATTAGTGATGAGCCAGTATACTCGTTGCACACTCGGGTGGTCTCCGAGTATTTGTTAGTAGGGTTGAGCGACCTTGACTTTTTTAGGGTCAAGCCGGGTTTCGCGAAACCCGACTATCTCAAAAGTCGAGTCGAGTGAAATCGGCCGATTATGGCGAAAAGTCGAGGATCGACCGAAACACGAAACCCAATGCAAAGTCAATGGGGATTTTTTTTTTCTCTCTCTCTCTCTCAACTTTACACAGTGCAAATCGCTACAGCGCACAAGCGACAACATGACGATAGGCGTCCACGCCCCTAAGACCTATGTCATCACTCTGCCCACGCTCCTTCATTGGCTGAAAAAAATGGCGCCGAGCGCGTCATACGAAACGCGACTTTGGTGCGAAAGTCGCGTATCGCATGGCCGACCCCGCACAGGGGTCGGGTCGGGTTTCATGAAACCCGACTTTGCCAAAAGTCGGCGACTTTTGAAAATGAACGATCCGTTTCGCTCAACCCTATTTGTTAGTGCTCGGAGATTTAGTTTTCCTCACCTCAGCTGCATGATTTATTGCTGCTGGACAGCCTGAATACATGTGGGGGTTGCCAGGTTGCTGGGGAATCCTCACATGTATTCAGCCTGTCTAGCAGCCGTAAATCATGCAGCTGCGGTAACGAAAACTAAATCTCCGAGCACTAACTAAGGCCAGTCTCACACGACCAGATAAGTCCGGTACCGGAAAAATCGGTACCGGAATTATCCGTGTCCGTGTGCTTACCGTGAACATCAGTGTGGCACACGTGCGGCAGCCGTGTGCCGCCCGTGTGCCAACTGGGTACCACACGGACCGTGCAGGAGACAGCGCTACAAGTAAGCGCTGTCCCCTACATCTGGTGCTGAAGCCGCCATTCATATCTTCTCTCCAGCAGCGTTCACTAGAGAGAAGATATGAAAAATCCATTTTTTTTCGTGTTTAAAATAAAGATCCCTGTCCCCACCCCCCTCCCATGCGCCTGGCCGCTGTTACCAAAATACTCACCCGGCTCCCTCGAAGCGTCCTCTCCGCACTGCACCTTCTCCTGTATGAGCGGTCACATGGTGCCGCCCATTACAGTCATGAATATGCGGCTCCAACCATATGGGAGGTGGAGCCGCATATTCATGACTGTAATCGGCGGCACCACGTGACCACTCATACAGGAGAAGCTGGCACTGAGAGGACGCTGTGAGGGGGCCGGGTGAGTATTTTATTAACAGCGGGCGGGCGCACAGGGGGTGGGAGGGGGTAGGGGACAGGGATCTTTATTTTAAACACGAAAAAAAAAAAAAAAAAGGATTTTTCATATCTTCTCTCCAGCGAACGCTGCTGGAAAGAAGATATGAATGGCGGCTTCAGCACCACACTGGGGGGACAGCGCTTACTGTAGCACTGTCTCCTGCACGGCACACGGACAGCGTCCGTGTGCGGTACGTGTTTTACACGGACCCATTGACTTTAATGGGTCCGTGTAATCCGTGCGCTCACACGAACACTGACATGTCTCCGTGTTTTGCACACGGACACACGGTCCGTGAAAACATGCTGACATGTGCAAAGACACATTGATTTCAATGTGTCTATGTGAGTCAGTGTCTCCGGCACGTGAGGAAACTGTCACCTCTCGTACCGGAGCCACTGACGTGTGAAACCGGCCTAACAAATACTCGGAGACCAATCGAATGTGCACGGGAAAACCCGAGCAACAAGTATACTCGCTCATCACTACTGGTAATGTCTCAGTGTTACTGCAGACTTTATGTGCTCCTTCACCCTCAGAGTTGGGAATGGCTTTTGGACACAGATGGCTGACCATTGTGGGACCACACCTTTATAATTTCAGAGTGTCGTTCTAGACTCGATTGGTGTTATTGCCTAAATTCACATGTGGATCCCCATAGACAATCAAAGTTACTATCTTTTCCTTTAAATGAAGACTAAACAAGCGTCAAGATACTGATGCAGTTGGACTGGTGGATCCATATAAATATGATAATGGATTAGGCTAGTTTCACATTTGCATTTGAATCCGCAGCGTTTAATCCGCATCCGCAAGTGCAGGAAAAAACGCATAGAAACACATACAAACGCAGCGTTTTTTAGACGCATGCGGGAACGCCGCGTTTTCACGCTTTTCCATGCGTTTTGTCATGCGTTCGCGTTTTTTGTGCGCATGGTGGAAAATTTTTCAGGAGAAAAATCTAGATAACCAGACACCGCCAATGGGACTATAGAGGGCGTGTATTATTGGATATCTATATATAGACCCTAGGACTGCTGAAATCTTAACAGTGTGATACTGTATCCTGTGTCATGATGGATCTTCGCATGGAGAGCTTTTATTTCAACCTGGATTTAAGCATCAAGCTGTTTCTTGCCTGTGCGTTTGCTTGGGAGCAACACAGAAATTGCAAAAGATGGAGAAGGACACAGCGAACTACGTGAGAGCCGTGGAGCCTATCACACGCTATATGGCAAGCTTAATGCCAACCCGGACAAATTCTAGGAATATACCAGGATGTCGCAAGACTCTTTCCGGGATTTGCTTGCTCGTGTCCAAGGAGCCATCCGGAGACAGGACACCCTGCTCCGTAGAGCGATTCCACCAGAGGAACATCTGCTGGTTACATTAAGGTACGTAACAATTTTAAACAAATGCCAGCGCTAATTTTGGGTGTTCTGACATGTATTCTTTGTATTTTTCTTTATGTCTTTAGCAGAACAACACCATAAATAGAATTGATTGTAATTTTCTTTTTTATTTATTTTATTCCAGATTTCTAGCAACCGGAGAGAGATTATCATCCCTCCACTTCCAATACCGGCTTGGAATTTCCACCCTGTCCGGAATAGTTACAGACACCTGCCGGGCTTTGTGGTATGTTCTCTGGGATGAGTTTATACCCCTACCCACCGCGGACATGTGGATTGAAATTGCTGAAAAATTCTGGAGTGTGTGTGATTTTCCCAACTGTTTAGGAGCGGTGGATGGAAAGCACATACGCATTATCAAACTAGCCAGAACAGGATCGGAGTACTTGACCTATAAAAAATATTTTTCTGTTGTGCTCATGGCAATAGCAGATGCGGACTGTCGCTTCATCGCCATGGACATTGGAGCTTTTGGCAGTGGCAACGATTCCCAGACTTTCAAGAACTTGGATATGGGGCGCCATATGTATGGCAAAAATGTTAATTTTCCATGGCCACAACCTCTCCCCAACACTCAAGGTCCACCGATGCCATTTGTTATGGTTGGGGATGAGGCCTTTCAGATATGTGAAAACCTACTGAAGCCATATTCCAGTCGGGACTTGAACCACACTAACAGGATCTTTAACTACAGACTGACCAGGGCCCGAAGAACAGTAGAGTGTACCTTTGGGATTCTAGTCTCAAAATGGCGCATTCTTGCAACAGCCATTAATCTAAAAATGGAGACAGTCGATGAGGTGGTCAAAGCCTGTGTGGTTCTCCATAATTACATAATGGCTAAGGAGCGATCCAACATTGAACTGGATGAACCAGTTGGAAACCCATTGCCAGATTACCAGCATCACCCGCTGCGGTCAACTGCTGAAGTTGGCCACATGCGGGACCAATTTGCTGCCTTTTTTTATTCTGATATTGGACGTGTGTCATGGCAGGACAATGTTGTGTAAATGTCCTGTTGGGATTTGGTCTGTACCAGTTATTTTTTTAAATGTTACTAATATTTGTTGTTAATAAACTTTATTTTTTGGTATCTTGACTGTGTCTCCTATGTATTTCCTCTACAAACCCAAGGCTGTCGTCACACTAGCAGTATTTGGTCAGCATTTTACATCAGTATTTGTAGGCCAAAACCAGAAGTGGGTGATAAATGCAGAAGTGGTAAATATGTTTATATTATACTTTTCCTCTAATTGTTCCACTCCTGGTTTTGGCTTACAAATACTGATGTAAAATACTGACCACATACTGCTAGTGTGACGGCAGCCAGGTTGTTAGTGGTAAAGTTGTTGACGTCATTGCATCCTGATTCTGTTCTGCAGTATCTACGTATCTACTGGACGCAGACTGAAGAGACGATGGCTGTTTAATACAAAACAGATCTATACCCATCAAGTCAGGTGTCAGAAATAGAAATTCATGATGCACATATAACAGCCTCATGAATTCACTATTTCTGACACATGTCCAGGTGAGCATAGATATGCCTTGTATGACCGCCATTGTCCCTTCACTTTGTGTGAAATAGATTATGTACACAGAAGAGAAAATGGAGGTTATACAAGGCAGCTCTCTATTCACCAGGTCAGATGTCCTATCTAATAAGTTTTTGCATACATGACCTGTTGAGTATAGTTCAGCATTGTATTGCCACCATTTTCTCTTCACTCTGCAACACTAGTCACAGACTAAGCAGAACGAAGAGATCATGGAGAAAATACAAGTATAAATTTTTTGGCCCACCTCATATCTCTATACTAAAGACACAGAAAGCTGCAGAGTTGTACTTGCTAACTACTGGAGCTATGATGTGGCCAAAAAATAAAGTGTGCGGTGCAGTGTTTTATTTGGCGCATGGGGTGTGTGTTGCAGGCGGCGAAATACATAATTAACCACACATAATTGGGGGCAAAAAGCAATAGTATTTATTTTATAACAAACAAAATATTTATTTAACTGCGCCTGCTTGGGGTACAGTGATGGAAATGGGGTGTGTGTAGCTGTGAGGCCTGGCTAAGTGTGGACGATGCAGGGATGGCAGGAGAAGGGGCAATTAAACTAGTGGGGTCTGGTAGTTCGGGGATGTTGCTTGACACATGAGAGGCCTGAGATGCACATGAAGGGTGAGACAAACCTGACATTACAGGCACACTGGGAGGTGAGGGGGGAGGAATACTGATAGTACGCAGTTTTTTATTTTTTTCCCTTTCTGGGATCTATGTGTTCTGGGCTCAATTGTCGCGGCATGGTCGTGGTGGGTGACCTGTCAGGGTCCGGCTGCACTGTGCTTGTAGAGCGTGCAGCCATGCCAGAGTCCATAGTGGTCGTAGAGCAGAAGGCCATGCCAGAGTCCATAGTGCTCGTAGAGCGGAAGGCCATGCCAGGGTCCATTGTGCTCGTAGAGTGGGCAGCCATATCAGAGTCCATAGTGCTCGTAGAGCGGAAGGCCATGCCAGGGTCCATTGTGCTCGTAGAGCAGAAGGACAAGCCTGGGTCCTGCTGCATCGTGGTGGTGATTGAACGGAAGGCCATGCCTGGGTCCTGCTGCATCGTGGTGGTGGTGGAGCGGAAGGCGATGCCAGGGTCCTGCTGCTGCATGGTGGTGGCAGTGGAGGAAGTCCAAGCAGGAGCAGCAGTTGTCATGGTGGTGGCGGTGGGCTGTCCAACAGCACTCGGCATGGTGGTGGTGCTGTAGTGGTGTCTGGCAGTGCTAGGAATGGAGGTGGCCGCACAGTGGTATGCAGCAGAGGTCGGCATTGAGGTAAAGCGTGACAGTGTAGGCACAGGTGGATATGCCGCCACTGTCTGCTGAAAATACCGACTCTGCTGCATAGCCTGCACGTAAGCAGCATTGCAGGCCTGAATGACATTAAGCTGGAGATCAGGAGTAAGGTGTTTCGACATGCCCTGTTCAATTTGGTTAAAAAAAAATGATGTGCTGGCCTCTGGAGGTCAGCTTTTACTTGGTCAAGGCTTTTGATGACCTCCTGGATACTTGTATTCCTATGGCTAATGGCAGTATCCAGTCGGTCACCCAAAGCCTTGAGTCCATCGTGAAAAACCGAGATCAAGTGCAAAAACTCGGAATGAGTGACCTGCCCGATGCCCTCTGCCGCTGCCGGTAGGAGCCCCAAAAAAAGGGGCAGAGGCAGAGAACTGGGAAAGAGGAACACCTGATGGACCAGCTTCCTGGTCTCCAGTTAGTGTGGCAGGCCCACTTGCTGCAGCGCTGCTGAATGGCTGGGACGGGTCCGTGGCTGTCTCATGAAGGACCGCTCCAGAACCTGGGTCAACAGTACTGCTCCATGTGCTGTGAAAAAAGGAAAAAAAATTAATACCAAAAACTAAAAAAAAAACAACTCCTGTTCAATAGAAACATACAGATTATGGCAATACAACACAACCTAATACCCAGGAAAAATACTTACGTTCTCTGGGCAAGGACCAGTCTTAAAAATGCCAGAATGCAGTGGTATTTATACTTTCGGATCCTTGCTCCAGAACCAGTTGGAACATGGCTCTCTTGACGCAGGTCCTTGTTTAAGCGGTCTTTCATCGAACGCCAACGTGTTTTGACTTTCAGCACTGGTGAAAAAACAAAAAATAATGATTAGACAATGTGTTAGGTATCGAGTTCCCACCTCTGCGCAGGGGGAATCTCAAACCATCTCTGCTGCAGTCTCCCATTCTTCTCCAGCCGCAGTGGAGTATGCTCAGTGGAGATGTCGGTCCCAGCATCTTGCTCAGTCTTACTCTGTGCATAGGGTTGCTGCTGCTTTTCCAGCTTCTGCTATTGAAGCCAGTGCTGGGCAGCGGCAAGCAGACGCTTCTGAGACTAAGTCCCACTTTGCACACACTGAGCATGCCCAGGGCAAGATCTCTCAGTAGAGATCTAGGGTCACATGCTCAGGTACTGCAGCGACTTCCATTGGTCCTTCTCACGGAAGGTCCTGTAGGTACTAGGACTAAGTTCTGCTTTGCACACTGAGCATGCCCAGGGCAAGATCTCTCAGTGGAGATCTAGGGTAACATGCTCAGGTACTGCAGCAATTCCATTGGTCCTTCTTTTAAAAGGTCCTATACGTGCTGCAGCTATTTAAGGCTCGCATGGCCGCACATTTGTAAACGTGTGTGTGTTGTGAGTGAAAGTCGCTCTTTAAATAACCCTCCCTATTGGATGACTGTTTGCGGAAGGTGTATGATTGCTATCTAGCGCCCGACTTATCCAACAGCACGTTACACAGTAATACAGCGTCTAGTTGCTGTGTCCGCCAGTGCGGCGCCGTGCGCTTTCACAGCGCTTTCCTGACCTAAGCCTAGGTGGTTAGTGGCGTCCGTCAGTGCGGCACCGCACGCACTCTCGTGCATTCCTTTGTTATTATTTTGGTTATGCTGACACCCCAGTTGCGGTGTCGACCGCAAGTAGTCTACACAGACTCAGATCCCAAGTCTTAGGACTGAGCTCAGAGACCCCTTGCTTGTGCTCTTGTGTGCGGTACCGTGGCCCTGTGACTTAACAGGGTTCGCTTCCTTCACACAGGGTGAAGTTAACCCGTGTGTATTCACATTGTACCGCCATATAGTCCGTCATTACTTGGCAGCAGGTTCCATCTCTGCACGGTGGACCCCGGGCTGCGAACGCACCTTATTCTACCTATCTTATTATTTGGTGCGTTCCGCTAGCCCTAACACAATGGACTTTTGGCCGTGCTCACACAACTGTGTGTGATGAGAGAAACTCCTGAGAGTTTCTCTCATCACACACAGTTGTGTGAGCACGGCCAAGGTCTCTGCTGCTTCACACTGCATTGCAATACTTACAAAATGCATTTCGGACCCGAGTCGGGGAGTTGTCCCAACCATCCCACATCGCTTTGGCCACCTCATTCCATAGCCGCCGGATCCTCACGCTGTCCGAGTGCTGTGAAACCCGGGTGTCCCACAACGGGACTCGCTCATGGACCAGGGATATGAGGATATCGATGTCAATGAGGTCCTCATCCCATTCTGGAACCTAAAAATTAAATGAAGACATTAATGTTGGATATATTAACATAAGGAAAAGAAAGAAAACAGAGGCCGAGAAATGGCATGAATAATGAAAGTCAAGATAAAAAAGGAGTCCAGAAGAAAAATGTAAAGAAAGAGGAAAGTAAAGAAAGAAAGATTCAAGAATACTAAAGTGAGGATACAGTGAACAGTCAGCCAGGTGTACTTACACGCTTCCACCTTGCCACCCGACCGTGATCCCGCTGCTCCTGCTCACTCTCTGCCGCAGTGGAAGAAGTGCTCTAAAAAAAGGGAACAAAAAATTGTCACATGTGTAGATGTAGTGAAGAACAAGACGTGCACTCTCGCTAATACTGGTGCAGACTGAACATGGAGGGATTCTCCAAAACGTAGTCATGAACATCAACAGTCGCACTCAAGAAAGATGTCTTCAGAATATTGTTAGCCAAACACGTGGTTTTTTTATTTTGAAAAAACACCAAAAAATAGAAATATCACCGCAGTGTTGCAAGGTAACGTTTCGACCCACTGGGTCTTTCTCAAACCTTACTGAAACAGAAAAAAATGTACAAGGTATCACTAAAACATGAACAAATAACATACTACAACAAAAATATATTTACAAGTATAGAGTCCCTATGCAATGGAGATCACGCCTTGTCAGTATGATAGTAGATAAGGCGACAGTATAACGGGACCCTTCAAGATGCTGGAGAGGAGCCATCATAGGAAACATCAGGGCTGTCGTAGGACGTTTGCTAACATGGTTATTAGTAGGGGTGTATTCAACAGTAAAGCTCCTATAGGACATCAGTGTGATAAGGGCTAAATTAACGGAGAGCGCCGCCGAAGCAATATCATGGGGAAGAAAAACCTATTGTCGAGTCAACCAATATCTTGGAAACAAACAGTATCATAAAAAACAGAATCATGCAAGAGAACAGTATCATGGAAAAGACAGTATCATGAAAAAAACAGTATCATAAAGAAACAGTATCATAATGTAACAGCATAAATGAAGATATGGGGTACCCAGGTGGTGGACACTGATAGCAGTACGGTAGGTACTAGGAACTGACCTTCTAATAGTAGATACAGAGAGGAGGGCACAAATCCCTGGAGAGGTGCAGGAGTCCCGTTAGGGACTGTAGGAAGGAAGGTCAAAGCGGTAAGTACAATAAAGTGGGCTGTGAGACCAAGGCAGAGAGAAGGAGGGCGGCGGGTATAGTTAACTATCAGTTAGTAGCTTCTGGTGTCTGCGGTGGTGGTGTGTGGGACCAAAGAGATGAGCGCCCTTTATGCTGGGCGGCAGGAAGTGTGGAGCACCGGGTGCGCAGGCGCAATGAGTAGCGGTCAGCAAGAGGCTTGGAACGCTCAGGAGAAGAGATCCAAGTTGTGCACGCGCAGTATAAGCAAAGCGACGCTGTGAGCGGTGAGCGATGATCCCAGTAAGCGCCGGGTGCGCAGGCGCATTGAGTAGCGGCCAGTAAGAGGCTTGGAGCGCTCAGGAGATCCAACTTGCACAAGCGCAGTATAAGTGAAGGGACGCTGTAAGCGGTGAGCGGTGATCCCTGTATGCGCTTGCGCAGTGTGGTTGGAAGCTGTGGGGGAGATAAAGGGGATGGAAGCCCTGATGCATAGTGTGTTTGAAAGCGCTGTTGGCCCATGGTAGTGATACAAGAAGGATACTAACTGGGGGCTGATAAGCTGAGTCCATGGAATGTAGCAGGATATAACCTAGTGTGCAGACAGATCATGTTGAAGACAATGGGAAAGCTCAGGGGAGTAGGCAACGTTGGGTGAAAATTGTATTGCTGAGGAAAAAATGAACCTTTATGCAAAAAAAGTAATAAAAATAAAAAATAATGAAAAATAAAAAAATAAAAAACTTAAAAATAAAAATAAAATAAAGAAATAAGAGGATGGACAAATGAAAAAATGTGGGGCATGTAAGAGGAAATAATTGGAGCACAAATTATAATTGCGATGGTAATGAAGTTTCTACTTTTAATGGAAAAAACACGAGAGTGAGTAAAATGAAATGTAGTATGGGGTATAATAGATGGAAAAAATGATAAATGGTGGAAATTAAGCTGTGTAATAAACTGAGGAACAGAAATATGTAAAAGATAGGTACAAAGGTTACACAACATAATAACAAATGTTAACAATTTCCCACAATGAGTGGGGATATGATTACTTAAATGTGAGGTCCAGTTCTCTGTTAAGGGCTCTTGGGGCCAATGTTTGAAGGGTGTAGATCCAGTAGGCCTCACTGGAACCACAGTGTCTCGCAACTGAGAGTTCAAGTAATTGAACAAGTCGAGCGGCCATGCAGAGGTGGAAACCACATCAAACGATTGAAGGAGAGGGAGGCCTACTGGACCTTTGTACCTATATAGGTGGTGGATATGCAGTTTCTCTCATTACTTCATAACTAATCTATACCTTATTTTTCAGACACACTAGTCTTCTGCCTCCTACATAGGGTGAGTACGGTACGTTATACAGCCTTTTTTCCCCCATTTTATTTTTTAGGAATTTTTTATTTTTTACTTTTTATTTATTATTTATCATTTTTTATTTTTTATTTATTTTTTATTTATTATTTTATTTTTTATATATATTTTTTCACTTCCTCAATTTTATTTCTTCATTTGTTTCATTTTTTCAGTGTTATTTGTTTATCTTGTTCTTGTTTTCATTGCTCTCATTTTCAACATTTTTTTCATTTTTTCATTCTTTTCATTTACTTTATATTTTTATATACATTTTTTTATTTATTTTGTTTCATCATTTTCTCATTTGTTTCCAATTTTTTCATTTCTTCATTATCTTCATTATTTTCATTTTTTTCATCTTTTACATATTTCTGTTCCTCATAGTTTATTACACAGCTTAATTTCCACCATTTATCATTTTTTCCATCTATTATACCCCATACTACATTTCATTTTACTCATTCTCGTGTTTTTTCCATTAAAAGTAGAAACTTCATTACCATCACAATTATAATTTGTGCTCCAATTATTTCCTCTTACATGCCCCACATTTTTTCATTTGTCCATCCTCTTATTTCTTTATTTTATTTTTATTTTTATTTTTAAATTTTTTATTTCTTTATTTTTCATTATTTTTTATTTTTATTACTTTTTTTGCATAAAGGTTCATTTTTTCCTCAGCAATAAAATTTTCACACAACGTTCCCTACTCCCCCTGAGCTTTCCCATTGTCTTCAACATGATCTGTCCGCAAACTAGGTTATATCCTGCTACATTCCATGGACTCAGCTTATCAGCCCCCAGTTAGTATCCTTCTTGTATCACTACCATGGGCCAACAGCGCTTTCAACACACTATGCATCAGGGCTTCCATCCCCACAGCGTCGCTTTGCTTATACTGCGCGTGAGCAACTTGGATCTCTTCTCCTGAGCGTTCCAAGCCTCTTGCTGACCGCTACTCATTGCGCCTGCGCACCCGGTGCTCCACACTTCCTGCCGCCCAGCATAAAGGGCACTCATCTCTTTGGTCCCACACACCACCAATGCAGACACCAGAAGCTGCTAACTGATAGGTAATATAATAAAGACATCCCACCATGGACAGCAATATTATGGATCTCACACACATACTAATAGTATAATGTTAGGGAAAGTACCCGTGCTAGAAATCCTTCAAATATATATAGGACACTCCCATACAACTTATAGAAAACCCAAGAGAAAACACATGGAGTACATGTCCCATTTTTAGAAATATAAAAATATACGTTTTTATTTCACAATATTTAAAACCACAAAGTCATAATACATACAGAGCATACAATAAGAGAGACTCGGGATAGCACTGAAAAAGTCACAGCAACGGTAAACCCCAGAGAACCGCTAATACCATTTTACAATAAAAATGCCATTAAGTGCACATTATTAAGGTAAAGATGCCACCGTATCCGGAAATCTACAGGTAAATACCTCAATCGCCCCACGTGGGGTGCTGCTAAAAAAACGGCCTATATCATACTTAAACCGGTTTTGTGGCTCTTACCCATATAGTTAGTCTGCGATCTCCAGGGGTCACCGCCGCAGCCCCAACGCGCGTTTCGCGTCGGCTTCGTCAGGGGGCAGTGACTGACGAAGCCGACGCAAAACGCGCATTGGGGCTGCGGCGGTGACCCCTGGAGATCGCAGACTAACTATATGGGTAAGAGCCACAAAACCGGTTTAAGTATGATATAGGCCGTTTTTTTAGCGGCACCCCACGTGGGGCGATTGAGGTATTTACCTGTAGATTTCCGGATACGGTGGCATCTTTACCTTAATAATGTGCACTTAATGGCATTTTTATTGTAAAATGGTATTAGCGGTTCTCTGGGGTTTACCGTTGCTGTGACTTTTTCAGTGCTATCCCGAGTCTCTCTTATTGTATGCTCTGTATGTATTATGACTTTGTGGTTTTAAATATTGTGAAATAAAAACGTATATTTTTATATTTCTAAAAATGGGACGTGTACTCCATGTGTTTTCTCTTGGGTTTTCTATAACTGATAGGTAACTATACCCGCCGCCCTCCTTCTCTCTGCCTTGGTCTCACAGCCCACTTTATTGTACTTACCGCTGTGGCCTTCCTTCTTACAGTCCCTAACGGGACTCCTGCACCTCTCCAGGGATTTGTGCCCTCCTCTCTGTATCTAATATTAGAAGGTCAGTTCCTAGTACCTACTGTACTGCTATCAGTGTCCACCACCTGGGTACCCCATACCCCTCGATGATAGGTTTTTCTTCCCCATGATATTGCTTCGGTGGCGCTCTCCGTTAATTTAGCCCTTATCACACTGATGTCCTATAGGAGCTCTACTGTTGAATACACCCCTACTAATAACCATGATAGCAAACGTCCTACGACAGCCCTGATGTTTCCTACGATGACTCCTCTCCAGCATCTTGAAGGGTCCCGTTATACTGTCGCCTTATCTACTATCATACTGACAAGGCGTGATCTCCATTGCATAGGGACTCTATACTGGTAAATATATTTTTGTTGTAGTATGTTATTTGTTCATGTTTTAGTGATACCTTGCACATTTTTTTCTGTTTCAGTAAGGTTTAAGAAAGACCCAGAGGGTCGAAACGTTACCTTGCAACACTGCAGAGATATTTCTATTTTTTGGTGTTTTTTCAAAATAAAAAAACCACGTGTTTGGCTAACAATATTCTGAAGACATCTTTCTTGAGTGCGACTGTTGATGTTCATGACGTGTAGATGTGACAGTGAATACTTACCAATCTGAGGAGTTGAGTACTCACTTCACTGACATGTTTGGCTTGAGAAGGCCCATGAAGTTGCTCCTCATCAGAAGAAGATGGCATTATGATGCATGCAGAGGGAAAGAAATGGCAGAAATTAGGACAGGTAGAGACAGAAAATAGAAAATAAAGGCATTGGCTAGGATATACTCACATTGTTCAGTCTTGTTTCCTCCAAGGTGCTTTTGGCATTCTGGTCTGGTTCTCTGTCTGCTGAGTAGTGACCTGAAAATGTCCACTCCCTCCCTTTATCACCTTGTATGTGTGGGGTGGCTAATTAGTGTCTAGACATGTTTTTCTCTGGTGCAACGCATGCGTTCACAAACACAAGCAAACGCATGTGCTTGCGGCCACATGCGTTCACATAGACAGCAATGCGTTTTTTTGCCGCATTCCATCCGCTAACAACCACATACGTTTCTAGGCGCCAAATTGACGCCTCTAAAATTACTACATGTAGCGTTTAGCGTGCCAAACCGCAGACCATGAAACGACGCATGCGTCGTCAAACGCGGCAAAACGCAATCTAACGAAGACACATGCGTCCCTAATGTTAAAGATAGGAATACACAATGCATGTGGATAATTGCGGAAGAAACACTGCGGACACAACCGCAAATGTGAAACCGGCCTCACACTGTAAGCTGACTTGAGGCGCTGATGATGTTGTTTGTTAGTAATGAGATATACAGAACTGTCTTGATGTGATTAATTAGTTACTTTTAATATTTCAGTAGTGGTTGCACCCTCACCAAATGTGTTAAAGGAAACTATCATCCTGACAGCTTCTGTGACATATGACTAGACAGATGACAAATGATCTCCTCTGGAAAGGGGATACATGTAATAAAACAAATTAATTACATTTCAGAAAACTAATGTAGGCACTTCAATTAGACACATTTGTAAAACAGTGATTACACTTAGGTAAAGGTAAATCTTCCACTGACACAGAGCAGTTTTGCAGTTTTGTTTCTTCAAAATATTTTACAGCCTAACAGTAATATTACATTTTTTTTTGCAAAATGGGCTATACTTGTAAATCCATAACATTTTGAAATGTATCTTATTGAGAAAAATAGGCATTTTCCTCACCTTCCAATAGCCTGTAGTTTCAATCTACCTACCTTGAGCCTGTCTGTAAATGATCATAAATTTTCTCAGTCACAAAAATTCTCTGTTATGTACCAGTCTCCTCTTCAGGTCTAGGCTCTGCTCCCTTCCCCCATGGCCACCACTTGTGCTGTGCTCCACATTGGGTCTTATGAGCAGGATGGCGTTCCTCATTAACTTAATCTCCCAAAGCCTAATTAGACACACTTCTGTGTCAGAGTAGTGAGATTATACAGTGTTCAGTAGCCATTTGTTTGGAGATTGCCATCATTCTGTTTCCTCTGTTGTCATCATCTCCTCAGTCTTCAATTATTTTTTCCATTTGCTGCTTGTTAAACCATCATTTGCTGTAAGCATCAGAAACAGTTCTTAGAGTTAGTTCACATTACATGCATCTGCTGCTGGTTAGCCCGTTCGCATCACAAACTGATATTAAAAACTATTCTCGTTATCTTACTGTCTGCTGTGGAATCTATAACCTACATCTGCTCTGGTTGACCCATTGCTTGCTGTAAGAATGACAAATTGTTGTTAGAATCCGTTTGCACAACGTTACAGTCTGAAATGAATTTTGCTATCTAGATCTGAGCACTGCTTCTGACGTCAATTTTCCTATTTATCTGCCCTTCTCTTTCTGTATCTTCTGGGGAGTCCTGCCTTGCTTGTTTGTCTGCTAACCAGCAGCATAGTCTGTTGTGTCCACCCTGACTTGTGGCTTCATAAATCTATCTCACTAGATGAGCCTAACATTTTCATTTTTAGTAACAGAGTAACTGAAGATACAGAGAAAATGTGTGGGAGCTGGAGATAATTTCTTAGTTCACAGTTGAAAAGGGTAAAAACAAGACACTGGCCCAGAGAGTTCAAGCTATAAGCCTAACATGTTGAGCCAGAGGAACACAAAAACCCTATGAGGCACATGCTTATTGCCTCATCTTAGGAAAAAAAATTCTTCCTAACTCCAATTGTAAATATAATTTATAGAGACTTATATCATAATTAATTCCTGCACTAATTTCATATCAACAAAAATCTAGTACCCATGACATATGACAAGGTACAGACACCGGATGAGTAACGCAGATCCTACCACTGTCACTAATTGTCAAGGGATGGCACTAGAGCGGTCACACAGATCCCCACCGCTTTCCCCAAATGTCAAAGATCACAGACAGGGAGGTTTTAACACAACCACCCACGCTGTTATTTTTGTGTTATGAACAGCCCTCTGTGGCTCCCTTTCATCTGGACAATTACGCAATTGACCAACGAGTAACAGAGAAGAGTGCGGTTGTTTCTACTAAGGCTGGTTATTGGGAAACTAGCAGTGAGCGTATGGTATATACAACTCCGATTTCCGCGTATGGGATATGTGTATATTCCCCCGGTATGTGCACGGCTAGCTCCATGATAACCCTAGAACTACTCACTGTTAGGGTTGGCAGATTGCACTAAAATAAAATATAAATAAAGTGCAATCGCAAGCCGGGATCCACCGTGCAGAGATGAACCATGCTGCTAGTGTGAACAATGACGGAACTAAACAGCAAGTGTTACCTTGAACACACTGAGTTTACGCCACTCAATGTGAATGGAACACTGAGTACCAAGCACCGAGAGTACGGCATGAGTAAGTGAAGTGCTATACTTTGTTAACATCACATGGATAATGGCTCGTGGATAGGGCTAGGTCTGCAACTAAACGGTGCGAACCGCACACGAATGAAGCTGCTGAGCCAAGAGAGATAGCTCTTTGACGCTAGGTACCATACCCTGTCACTCTCACAGAGAAGTTTAGCATAAGCTTGAGCTTGCTCTGTAACTGAACTGTGCCAATCACGCACATGAACAAAACATATGCTAAGCCAAGCTTACTGAACCTGTGCCTGACCGGCAAACTAGCATGTAGCAGAGTAGAGACTTAGACGTTGAGCTAAGTGAACGAAACCACATAAGTGTGCAACCTGTCTGCTAACGTGTACAGTCTCTGAGCAAAGACACACACACAAACGTGCAGACCGAGTGGTCAAGTAGCCACCCACACACACCTACCATAAATGACACTAGTGCGCTGTTGAGAGCCTTTTATATGCTAGGCTCCACTCCAAACACTCATGCCCAGTCGGCCGAGACATTGCCCGTGGGCCAATCCGGGGCTGCTACATCATCAGAGCAGCTAATGTCCGACCACCAATGAGAAGCCACCACATCACGGACATGCTCAGTAAGGTGATCTCTGGACTTAGACTCCAGAGCGCAAGGCTGCACCCATATATCGCTGGTTACCATAGACTTGACTGGTGAACCAGCAGTAACCAAATGTAAACCATAAGCCTGAGCAAGACACTTGGACTGATGTCTGTGCTGTGCAGCAATCAGAGGGCTGGACCTGCATGGGAGACCACAGAAGCAGATAATGCTTGGGATCTATCCCGGGCAGTGGGAGAATCCCAGGGCCTAACACTCGCTGCCACCATCTTTTCGTTTTTTTATGCAGGCTCAATGGACGCCTGGTTCTGGTAGTGTATGGCTTTGAGGTGCAATTTACAGAAAAGGAACAGAATTTAATATTTAATCCAGAACCATTGTCAATGTTTATAAAAAAAATATACAAAAGATTTTACAAAGGGACAAAACAATACAGCATATACAGATACATAAAATAAAACAGGATTAACAAAAGAACTTAGTACGCCGATCACAGAAATGATTCAGCTAAGCAAAGTAGACCATTTCGATTAGAGATGTTCAGTGAATCGGTTTCATGCATACACCAATGTGTATCTCTTTGGATGTGGGATTTCCTCAGCTCTTCAGGACTTTATGAAACTCCCAACATTAACAATATCTTCCCTCCTGACAATCGCAGAAGTTCGAGATTGCCGCTATATTTTTTATTGGCATTATAACTTTCCATAGATATGACATAGAATCATACAGTAGAATGTTAGAGTTGGAAGGGATCTCTTGGGTCATCTGGTCCAACCCCCTGCTCAAAGGAGGATTCACTAAATCATCCCAGACAGGTGTCTGTCCAGCCTTTGTTTGACGACTTCCATTGAAGGAGAACTCACCACCTCTCATGGCAGCCTGTTCTGCTCATTGATCACCCTACTGTCAAAAAGTTTTTTCTAATATCTAATCTGTGTCTCCTCCCACTCAGTTTCATCCCCTTGCTTCTAGTCTTTCCTTGTGCAAATGGGAATAAAGATGATCCTTCTACAATGTGACAGCCCTTTAGATATTTGTAGACAGCTATTAACTCTCCTATCAGTCTTCTTCTTTTGCAAGATAAACATTCCCAAATCCTGTAAACGTTCATCATAGGAAATAGTTTGCAGACCAGTCACCATTCTGGTCGCTCTTCTTTGAACTTGCTCCAGTTTATTGATGTCTTTTTAAAATGTGCCCAGAACTGGACACAGTATTCCAGATGAGGTCTGACCAAAGAGGAGTAGAGGGCAATAATGACTTCACGTGATCTAGACTGTATGATTCTGTTCATACATCCCTGAGATGTATTTGCCCTTTTTGCTGCTGCATCACACTGGTGACTCATGTTCAGTCTGTGATCTATTAGTATACCCAAGTCTGTTTCACATGTGCTGTTGCTTAGCCATATTCCTCCCATTCTGTATATGCGTTTTTCATTTTTATTGCCCAGATGAAGTACTTTGTATTTTTCCCTGTTAAAAATCATTCTGTTAGTTGCTGCCCACTGCTCCAGTTTATTTATATCTTTTTGAATCATCTCTCTCTTCTCCAGTATTAGCTATCCCTCATAGCTTTGTGTCATCAGAAAATGTAATCAGTTTACTCTCAATTCCTTCATCTAAATCATTGATAAAGATGTTGAACAATACAGGGCCCAGGACAGAGCCCTGTGGTACCCCACTTGAGACATTCTTCCAACTGGATGTGCAGCCATTTACGACCACTCTTTGGGTCCGATCACTAAGCCAGTTATGAATCCACCTAACAGTTGCCTTGTCCATTCCATACTTAGTCATTTTTTCAATAAGGATTGTGTGAGATACTTTGTCAAATGCTGTGCTGAAGTCAAGATATACTATATCTACAGCATTTCCCTGATCCACCCAATCAGTGATTCTCTCATAGAAGGAAATTAAGTTAGTCTGACATGACTTATTAGTTACAAACACATGCTGACTCTGTTTAATCTGGTTAATCACTTCATTCTTAATGCTGACTCTGGTTAATCTGGTTAATCACTTCATTCTTATCCAGGTACTTACATACATGTTGTTTAATAATTTGTTCAAAGATCTTTCCTTGTATAGACGTCAGACTCACCGGCCTATAGTTCCCTGGGTCCACCTTCTTCCCCTTTTTGAAGATAGGAACAACACTTGCTTCATTTCCAGTCTTCTGGGACTTCTCCAAGAATTTTCAAAGATTATGGAGAGTGGTTAAAAAATTTATTCTGCTGTCTCCTTCAGAACCCTGGGTTGTAATTCATCTGGACCAGGAGACTTGAATTCATTTATGTTAGCTAAGTGTTTCCTCACTATCTTTCTGCTTATAGATATCCTGGATTCTTCTATTCCCTTAATAGGTCATGACATGGCTGGTTTCAGTTATCTGGCCACTATTGATTTTCTTCCCCAATTAGCCCTGAAGTTGAAAATGGATGTCCCATCAATATCAGAAGCCCAAATATTCATACTTTTCCACCAGTCCCCAACTGTCTATTGTAGATGTTTTGATGGAAGGAAGGTCATCCTGGAGGAACAATAGCTATCTATAAAATGTGTTAGATATTCGCTTCCCTTTCTTTCAAAACTTAAAAGGCTTCTCCTGTCTAACTACCTGTCCAAACTATAAATCTCTCTCTCACTCACAATAGATATCACCTTTTAGCACTGCAGGTGTCCTTCGTTTCAAAGGGAGCTGCCTTCATTTTAATTACGTTTGTCACTTCCCAGCTACACCCGTAGTTTCCTACTTCCTTATATCCATTCTACAAGTCTATTTCTAAGAGACTCCAAATGTCAGCTCTTGTTCCTACTGGAAAAAAAAAGAGGTGGAGGGAGGGGAATGCCCCCTTTCTAGTGTGGCTTTATGGATCTCAATATAAATGAATCAACCATCTCAATATCATGTGTGTTAGGGCTAGCAGAACGCACCAAATAATAAGAAAGATAGAATAAGGTGCATTCGCAGCCCGGGGTCCACTGAGCAGAGATAGAACCTGCTGCCAAGTAGTGACGGACTATATGGCGGTACAATGTGAATACATACACGGGTTAACTTCACCCTGTGTGAAGGAAGGGAACCCTGTTGCTTCACAGGGCCGCTGTACCGTACCAAGAGCGCAAGCAAGGAGTCTCAGAACTCAATCCCAAGACACAGGATTTGAGTTCAAATAGACTTCTTGAGCTCGACACCGCAACTGGGGTGTCAGAGAGACAGAAATAATAATAATAATAAAGATGCACGAGAGTGCGTGCGGAGCCGCACTGGCGGACGCCACTAACCACCCAGGCTTGGGTCAGGAAAGCGCTGTGAAAGCACACGGCGCTGCAAAGGCGGTGACAGCAATTAGACGCTGTATAGTGTGTTATGTGCTGATGGCTAAGTCAGGTGCTAGATAGCAATCATCCACCTTATGTGAGCAGTCATGCAATAGGGAGGGGATTTTAAAAAACGACTTTCACTCACAACACACACATTTATACAAATGTACACTAGCGCATGGCCATGCAGTCATGCGAACCTTATAAAGCTGAAGCATGTACAGGACCTTCCCAGAAGGACCAATGGGAGGCTGCCACAGAAGTTGAGCACCTTTAGGACCTTCCTGGAGGACCAATGGGATCTGCTGCAGTATCTGAGCATGTGACCCTCGATCTCCAACAGGAGATCTTGCCCTGGGCATGCTCAGAAGGGGAAAAGTAGGACTTAGTCCCAAAAGCGTCTGCTCGCTGCTGCCCAGCACTGGCTTCAATGGCAGAAGCTGGAAAAGCAGCAGTAACCCTATGCACAGAGTGAGACTGAGCAAGATGCTGGGACCGACATCTCCACTGAGCAGACTCCACTGTGGCTGGAGAAGAATGGGAGACCGCAGCGGAGAAGGTTTGAGATTCCCCCTGTGCAGAGGCGGGAACTCGACACTTAACAATGTGGTGCTGAAATCTGTAGTCTCACTGCTTTTACAGAAAAATATCACCATCTGTAATGATTCATCCTTCTTTCCTTTACACTCCTGAACAGAAGGTATGTCGCTTATCCATGTTATGTAAATAAAAGATTATAACCTGACGTTATATTCATCCATTGGTTGTATAAATTATTCTTTTGAAAGCTGAAATCCTCCGAAATGTGGTTTAGGTTAAGAAAATAAATTGGCATCAATGCAGAAATATTGATCAGTTAATGGACCCAGAATGGTCAGATTTTGGCAAGACAAAAGTTTTGTCGCCCACAGAAAGTAATGATATTCAAACAAATAATTAACTTAAAATACAAATATATGTTGCATAACACTGGTGAATGAAGTTGTGGTGCTATTAGAGTCATATTTAATATTTTGTGTGACTTCCATGAGCTTGAAGGACTGCATCCATGCGGTTCAACAATGATTCATACAATTTATTAATGAAGTCATCAGGAATAGCAAAGAATGCAGTCTTACATGCCTCCCAGAGTTCATCTAGATTCTTTGGTATTGTCTTCCAAGCTTCCTCTTTCATCCTACCCCAAACATGCTCAATGATGTTCATGTCTGGTGACTGGGCTGGCCAGTCCTTGAGCACCTTGATCTTTTTTGCCTGGAGGAACTTTGTTGTAGAGATGGATGAATGAGATGGAGCACCATCCTGCTGCAGAATTTGACCCCTTTTATGATTTGGCATATAAGAGGTAGCTAATACTTCTTGATATTTTAGGCTATTGATATTGCCTTCCACCTTGCAAATGTATCGCACAACCCCATACTAAATGTAACCCCAAACCATGATCTTTCCACCAAAAAATTTAACTGTTTTCTGGGTGTATTTTGGATCCATACAGGCTCCAGTAGGTCTCCTGCAGTATTTGGGGCGGCTGTGGTGTAATTCTACTGAAGATTCATCAGAGAAATCCACCTTCTGCCACTTTTCCAGTGTCCATCTGTTTAGCAGGCTGTGGGACTTTGCAAATGCCACACGTTTTTTTATTTGCCTTTTGTTTAGTGCTGGCTTCTGGGCACTGATTCGACCATGGAGGCCATTTTGAGACAGAATCCTACAAACTGTTCTAGTTGACACAGAGACTTGAGGTGACCAGGCCTGTTGGAGCTCTGCTGCAGTAGAAAAAGGGTTTGCTTTGGATTTTCTAACCAACAAACGTGCCTCCTGAGCAGTTGTCTTGCGGGGTCTGCCGGACCTGAGCTTGTTAAACACATCACCAGTATCTCTTTTTTTTAATTCTTTGTACTTGACGCTGAGACACATTAAAGGTGCCAGCCACCTCTGCAGTGGATCTGGTCTTCAGCCTCTTGATAATCCAGGCTTTGGTCGCAGGGTGGATTTTTGGCATGTTGTCAGAGCTCAAGTTGCAGTTCAAGTGAAGGTCTGGGGTCCTGGGTTTCTTTTTATATACACACACAAATTAACTGATCATTTACTGAGCACAGGTGAGGATGTAAACTAGGATTGGGTGCATTATATGACCAGGCGACAAAACTTTTGTCTTGCCAAAATCTGACCATTCTGTGTCCATTAACTGATCAATATTTCTGCATTGATGCCAATTTATTTTCTTAACCTAAACCACATTTCGGAGGGTTTCAGATTTCAAAAGAATAATTTATACAACCAATGGATTAATTTAATGTCAGGTTATAAGCTTTTATTTACATAACATGGATAAGCGACATAACTTCTGTCAGGGAGTGTAGTCGTAGATGTTCCCTTGTCATTTCTAAAATTCTAGGGGGTAAAAACATAATTTGAAAGGTCTCTGTACTGTCCATTCATATATTTGCACATTGTAATGAGATCTCCATAAGATTCTCAGAGACACCTCAAATAATAATGGAGCCGTTACAAACATAACAAAAACAGATACATAATAAAAACGGAAGTATGCATCCATTCTTGCTCCATTTGTAATGGATCTTTTTTTAACCCCTTCATGCCGCAGCCATTTTCCGTTTTTGCATTTCCATTTTTTCCTCCCCTACTTCGCATAGCCACAGTCCTTATTTTTCTGTCCACATAGGCATATGAGGGCTTGTTTTTTTTTCGGATGAGTTGTACTTTTGAAAGACACCATTCACATTACCACATATTGTATTTGAAAATGGGAAAAAACATCCAAGTGAGATGAAATTGTTAAAAAAAAACACAATTCTGACATTGTTTTTTGGAAATTGTTTTTACAGTGTACATTTTGTGGTAAAAATGACCTGGCACTATGATTCGACTCATCAATACGATTGCGCTGATACCCAACATGTCCAGTTTTTTATTAATTTAATGGTGAAAAAAAAAACAGAAGTTTGCAAAAAAAAATTGGGGGGAATTTTCACCATTTTCCAAGACCCATAACATTTTTATTTTTTGGAAAAGGAGCTGTGTGATGGCTTTTTTTTGCGGGGCTCTACAATGTTTTTATTAATACTATTTTGCGTTAGATGGTACTTTTTGATCACTTGTTATAACCTTTTTTTTTAAATTGCGTCAACCAAAAAACTCTTAATTTTGTCCTTCTTGAATTTCTTATGCTTACGGTGTTTACTGATTGGCTTAATTGTAACTGGACATGTCAAAAGAGCATAATAAAAAGAAAATGTGCATTTATGAAACAAAAGAAGCCCTATATAACATGTTTTGTAATGACAGATACTCTTTACGGAGAAGTTTTTATTTGCAGGTGTTTGGTCTATTTTTTTTGCTGACTTGCAATTCAATAGAGTTGTTTTGATAACCAGAGTATTAAACAATAATGAGTTGCAAATTCATGAATACTGCTTTCTTTTTACTCGTTGCGATGCTGTGATTGGGATGCTTTTGATTCACTACTAACTGATTCACTACTTTATTTGTTTATTTTCCTACATGCTGCTTTATATCTTGATATGTAATTAGAAAACTACATTTTCTAAAATTCCCTATTATACATTTATTACCAAACTGATCCGCCTGCAGAGACAATGTGTTACTAAAAACAGTGAGCTTGCATCTTTCAACACTTGTGACAGGGTCAATGGTACTATACAATGGGGTAAATAAGTGTTTGATCCCTTGCTGATTTTGTAATTTGCCCACTGACAAAGACATGAACAGTCTATAATTTTAAGGGTAGGATACGGTAATTTTAACATTGAGAGATAGAATATCCAAAATAAAATCAAAGAAATCACATTGTATAAATTACATACATTTATTTGCATTTCACACTGAGAAATAAGTATTTGATCCCTCTGGCAAACAAGACTTAATACTTTGTGGCAAAACCATTGTTGGCAAGCACAGCAGTCAGACGTTTTTTGTAGTTGATGATGAGGTTTGCGCACATGTTAGGAGGAATTTTGGTCCACTCCTCTTTGCAAATCATCTCTAAATCATTAAGATTTTGAGGCTGTCGTTTCGCATGGAGGGAGCTTCAACTCCCTCCATAAGTTTTCTATGGGATTGAGGTAGGGAGACTGGCTAGGCCACTCCATGACCCTAATGTGCTTCTTTTTGAGCCACTCCTTTGTTGCCTTGGCTGTATATTTTGGGTCATTGTCTTTGCCGGAAGTCCAAGCCACAACCCATTGTTAATGTCCTGGGGGAGGGAAGGAGATTGTCACTCAGTATTTTACGGTACATGGCTCCATCCATTCTCCCATTTATGCGGTGAAGTAGTCCTGTGCCCTTAGCAGAGAAACACCCCAAAACGTAATGTTTCCCCTCCATGCTTGACACTGGGGATGGTGTTCTTTGGGTCATAGGCAGCATTTATAGATGAGTTAATGCCAAAGACCTCAATTTTTGTCTCATCTGACCACAGCACCTTCTCCCAATCACTCACAGAATCATCCAGGTGTTCATTGGCAAACTTCAGACGGGCCTGCACATGTGCCTTCTTGAGCAGGGGGACCTTTCAGGCACTGCAGGATTTAAACCTTTACGGCGTAATGTGTTACCAATGGTTTTCTTGGTGGCTGTAGTCCCAGCTGCCTTGAGATCTTTAACAAGTTCCCCCCGTGTAGTTTTAGGCTGATCTCTAACCTTCCTCATGATTAAGGATACCCCACAAGGTGAGATTTTACATGGTGCCCCAGATCGATGTCGATTGACAGTCATTTTGTATTTCTTCCATTTTCTCACTATTGCACCAACAGTTGTCTCCTTCTCACCCAGCGTCTTACTTATGGTTTTGTAGCCCATTCCAGCTTTGTGCAGGTCTATGATCTTGTCCCTGACATCCTTAGAAAGCTCTTTGGTCTTGCCCATGTTGTAAGGGTTAGAGTCAATTGAGTCTGTGAACAGGAGTCTTTTATGAAGGTGACTATGTAAGACAGCTGTCTTTAATGCAGGTAACATGTTGATTAGGAGCGTCTAACTGGTCTGTAGGAGCCAGAACTCTTAATGGTTGGTAGGCAGGGGTGTAACTACAATAGGTGCAGGGGTTGCAATCGCCTCTGGGCCCTGGAGCCTAGGGGGCCTAAAAGTCCCTTTGGCCTATAGAAAAAGACTATTGCTATTAAAGATTTAAAATATTTTGGGGCCCCGTTGGAGCTTTTGCATCGGGGCCCATGAGTTTCAAGTTACACCACTGTTGGTAGGGGATCAATTACTTATTTCTCACTGCAAAATGCAAATAAATTTATATATTTATTTATAATATGATTTTCTGGATTTTTTTTTTATATTCTCTCTCGCAATGTTAAAATGAACCTACCTTTAAAATTATAGACTGCTCATGTCTTTGTCAGTGGGGAAACGTACAAAATCAGCAAGGGATCAAATACTTATTTCCCCCCACTGTATGTGAGTGGAGATTGCTTTCTTCCATGATCTGAAACACATAAGTTTCTCTCCAGCATGCTGTGTGCTGAAGAGGTTAACCAGCCATTATAGGGGACTTGGTTTTAGGCGAATAGGTCAGAGATGGGCGGGACGGAAAAATCCTATGTTCACTATGCCTGCATCTGTTTCTGCGGCTCACCCACAGACTCTGACATGCAGCGCGTCTTTCAAGACTGCAGCATGTCAATTTATCTTGCGGAGACGCTAGTCTCCGCAACAGAAATGAAATCAATACAATGTATTGCAGTATATCATAGATCAATCAATTCACAGTCTCACTGACTCTTCAGGTACAGCACCTCCCTATCACTTGAATCTTTGGATTATTATTCACAGACTAAAACGATCACGCTCATTTTCAATTTGCTTGAGCACCATAGTAGTACACTACAATTAGGGCTTGTTTTCACTTGCGAGGAACACGTCCGTGTTTCGCATGTGGAAACGAAGCTCTGGTGCCGGCACTCCGGAGCGGAGCGTGCGGCTGCATGTGTTGCTATGCGGCCGCACGCTCCGCTCCACAGTGCCGGCGCCAGAGCTTCATTTACACATGCGAGACACGGACGTGTTCCTCGCAAGTGAAAACAAGCCCTTAGATTTAGGCCTTTTTATCCTTATGTGTAATGAGCTGTGCACTCTGGCCTCCTATATATACAGTGGGGCAAAAAAGTATTTAGTCAGTCAGCAATAGTGCAAGTTCCACCTCTTAAAAAGATGAGAGGCGTCTGTAATTTACATCATAGGTAGACCTCAACTATGGGAGACAAACTGAGGGAAAAAAATCCAGAAAATCACATTGTCTGTTTTTTTATCATTTTTTTTGCATATTATGGTGGAAAATAAGTATTTGGTCAGAAACAAACCATCAAGATTTCTGGCTCTCACAGACCTGTAACTTCTTCTTTAAGAGTCTCCTCTTTCCTCCACTCATTACCTGTAGTAATGGTACCTGTTTAAACTTGTTATCAGTATAAAAAGACACCTGTGCACACCCTCATACAGTCTGACTCCAAACTCCACTATGGTGAAGACCAAAGAGCTGTCAAAGGACACCAGAAACAAAATTGTAGCCCTGCACCAGGCTGGGAAGACTGAATCTGCAATAGCCAACCAGCTTGGAGTGAAGAAATCAACAGTGGGAGCAATAATTAGAAAATGGAAGACATACAAGACCACTGATAATCTCCCTCGATCTGGGGCTCCATGCAAAATCCCACCCCGTGGGGTCAGAATGATCACAAGAACGGTGAGCAAAAATCCCAGAACCACGCGGGGGGGACCTAGTGAATGAACTGCAGAGAGCTGCGACCAATGTAACAAGGCCTACCATAAGTAACACACTACGCCACCATGGACTCAGATCCTGCAGTGCCAGACGTGTCCCACTGCTTAAGCCAGTACATGCCCAGGCCCGTCTGAAGTTTGCTAGAGAGCATTTGGATGATCCAGAGGAGTTTTGGGAGAATGTCCTATGGTCTGATGAAACCAAACTGGAACTGTTTGGTAGAAACACAACTTGTCGTGTTTGGAGGAAAAAGAATACTGAGTTGCATCCATCAAACACCATACCTACTGTAAAGCATGGTGGTGGAAACATCATGCTTTGGGGCTGTTTCTCTGCAAAGGGGCCAGGACGACTGATCCAGGTACATGAAAGAATGAATGGGGCCATGTATCGTGAGATTTTGAGTGCAAACCTCCTTCCATCAGCAAGGGCATTGAAGATGAAACGTGGCTGGGTCTTTCAACATGACAATGATCCAAAGCACACCGCCAGGGCAACGAAGGTGTGGCTTCGTAAGAAGCATTTCAAGGTCCTGGAGTGGCCTAGCCAGTCTCCAGATCTCAACCCTATAGAAAACCTTTGGAGGGAGTTGAAAGTCCGTGTTGCCAAGCGAAAAGCCAAAAACATCACTGCTCTAGAGGAGATCTGCATGGAGGAATGGGCCAACATACCAACAACAGTGTGTGGCAACCTTGTGAAGACTTACAGAAAACGTTTGACCTCTGTCATTGCCAACAAAGGATATATTACAAAGTATTGAGATGAAATTTTGTTTCTGACCAAATACTTATTTTCCACCATAATATGCAAATAAAATGTTAAAAAAACAGACAATGTGATTTTCTGGATTTTTTTTTCTCAGTTTGTCTCCCATAGTTGAGGTCTACCTATGATGTAAATTACAGACGCCTCTTATCTTTTTAAGTGGTGGAACTTGCACTATTGCTGACTGACTAAATACTTTTTTGCCCCACTGTATATATATACATATATATACATGTATATACATATATGCATATATTCTGCTCTCATATCTAAAAGACAGCAATATGCAGCATGCAGTACAACTTGCATACATTAGACACGGCGCTCACTGAACTTTTACAATTTACTCTCCATATTCTATAACTTTTTAGTGAGGAGTTCTTGACAATCATTTTTTTATTGTACCATTTATTCTAAAGGAGACTAGAGACATTTTTCCCTACAGCAGTCAGAGAAATAGAAGACTACAAGCTGATCACCAGACCAATCCTTCATGGCATAAAAATATCAGTTATAATATTATACTATATAAAAGTTAATACTTTAATACACGTTAATTTTTAATCAGTTCACATTCTATTTCCATTTCATATTTCCCGCTTCCTCTATTTTTCTTTATGCATTTAACAATAGTGCAATTTCATCTGCTATCACTTTTTTGTGTTTATCTCAGAAGCAATATGTCCTCTTAAATTTTAATCACCCTCATTTCAATCTCACATGGCAATCTTTAGCAACATTGGAATACTCAGACTAACAATTTGTGGAGTAATTTTGCAACTAACAGTATGTTCAGTGTCGGACTGGGTTGGCAAAAGCCTGCCAGTAACATTGATTCTTGGGGCCCACTGTTCAGCTACATGCAAAAATAACCTGACACTAGAACACACACTTTACTTTTTCTTCTATGTGATATTAATTTGGCTAGTTTAATAAATAATTAGATGATACCTTTTTCCTGCAAATTGTGAATCAAATGTAATGGCATAGTAGGCTGTGGGCCAGTCCGAGCCTGAGTATGTTAGAGTATTTCTTTCACGTAATATATCAGTAAAAATGTAATATCTAATTCCAGTGGTGAATATGATCAAATTCTACAACCTGTGTCAAAGAATACATTAAATTGATGTGCACACCCAAACCTGATAATCTCAGGTGCACTAACAGAAATGGCAGCTCAATAAAAGCTATCAAGCTATTCACCCAAAATCACAATATGTTGCAAAGTTATTTTTTAGGGGGGTAATGACTATAGTCCATAGCTGCTATCACATTTATGGGCAATCAGCAACTTGAAACATAATTTCACTTGTGACTGTAGTAAGATAAAGGTCAATGTTAGATAAAATCCTCTAACTTCAGGCAATAAATCATTCACACAGAAATACACCAGTGACTTTCCAGATAGCCCTGAGATGTGAAGGTCTCTCTATCTTCCCTGATCTTCTTTAAGGAAAGATTTTCTTTTAAGTTTCAATTTTGAACAAGGTTTGAAGCAGCATGAAATTGAGTCAAACGACTGCTTCGACTGTATATTTTAAAGTATTTTGAAACGTGGCAACTCATCTAATTATGCTTTTTATAGCCTTTGTGACCCTGACTGATTTAGGAGATTAATATGGCAGCCGTAGAGACAACCATATTCGAATTTGCCAAAGATTCAAATTAGACAAATCACATGAATTTAGCTAGAAAATTTTATTTTCATTAAAGTTATTTGATGAGAATTAAATGTTCTCTAATATTCTTTGGCATCTCTCCAGACTCCAGAGCATATAAAAGTAGAATGGAAAAAAAAACAATATTAATATTCAGCAACCCCGCCATCCCAGTAGCCCGCCATCCAGTCCTCCGCATCTGTTTTTTTTTGCTGTCCCACATCGTGTACATCCTTTATGTTGTTGACTAGGCTCATGCCGTCACTGCACACAGTGCAATTACGGTGAACGCCATGATGTTGCACAAGGTCTAGTTAGTGCCCACTCAGCACCAGAATCCGCAGGCTGCAGGGCAGCAGGACAGGTGAGGTGTGAATTAAGAATTTATATTTTATTTTAAGGTTTTGCCAGGCCTACGGTTCCAAAACAATGATGGCTGCAGCTGGCATTAATATTGCTGAATTTAAGGTGAGCAAATTGCAAAAAAAAATCCATATTCTGGAGAAAAATACTAAAATTCTAGAATTCAATCTACTTGAATAAGCTTACGGACTTTGAATTTATAAAATAGGAGCATGATCCACACCTCCAAAAATTATACATTGATCTAAAGCCGCTAAGCAAAAAATTAGAAAACTGAACATGAGGTTCTTAGTTTAACATTCTGATCAGAGTGTATGAAGCCCACTGCCACGGCACGGCAAACCTCGTAGTGAGTCCTACAGCCCTAACGGAGCAGAGCGGTGCGCCGACCACCACAACAGCGGCAATGCACCAGCAGGACAGATGGCCTGGTGCCCCACAGCACCCATGCTGCAGGACTGAGTCCCCATGACTCCAGGCAGCGCCGCCCCACCAGCACAAAATCCACAGCAACAATGTTCACCACACAGCACCCACACCAAATGAAAGGAGCACTGAAACTCACCTTCCTCCAACTACTAGGCAAGAGCAAAAATGTGCTAGACCCCTTACTTTGCAGTCTCCTGCTAGTTAAAATCTATTGAGCCAAATGGGAGGAGTCATGGTCCAGGAAAGGGAAAAGAACATGCTTTGCACCAAAAAAAGGAGCATGAACCGCACCTCCAAAAATAATACATTGATCTAAAGCCGCTAGTAGGGTTGAGCGACCTTTGCTTTTATAGGATCGGGTCGGGTTTCACGAAACCCGACTTTTTCAAAAGTCGGGTCGAGTGAAATCGGCCGATCCTATAAAAAAGTCGGGGTCGGGGTCGGCCGAAACGCGAAACCCAATGCAGTGCATTGGGTTTCCATGGTTCCCAGGGTCTGAAGGAGCGGAAACTCTCCTTCAGGCCCTGCGATCCATATTTTAGTGTAAAATAAAGAATTAAAATAAAAAATATCGCAATACTTACCCTCTGACGCGCCCTGGTACTAACCGGCAGCCTTTCTTCCTTAGAATCAGCCTTCCAAGACCTTGCGGTGACGTCGCGGCTTCTGATTTGTCGTGCGGCGGTCACATGGGCGGCTGCGCGACCAATCACAAGCCGCGACGTCACCGCGACGTCACCGAAGGTCCTTCCTAAGAATCAGCGCTTCCAGGACCTTCGGTGACGTCGCGGTGACGTCGCGGCTTGTGATTGGTCGCGCGGCCGCCCATGTGACTGCCGCGCGACCAATCAGAAGCCGCGACGTCACCGCAAGGTCTTGGAAGGCTGATTCTAAGGAAGAAAGGCTGCCGGTTAGTACCAGGGCGCGTCAGAGGGTAAGTATTGCGATATTTTTTATTTTAATTCTTTATTTTACACTTAAATCTGAATTCCGATACCAATTCCCGATATCTTAAACATATCGGGAATCGGTATCGGAATTCCGATTCCAGATTCAAAAGATCGCCGACTTCATGGCCGACCCCACACTGGGTCGGCTCGGGTTTTATGAAACCCGACCTTGCCAAAAGTCGGCGACTTTTGAAATATTTCGACCCGTTTCGCTCAACCCTAGCCGCTAGGCAAATATTTATAAAACTGAACATGAGGTTCTTAGTTTAACATTCTGATCAGAGTGTATGAAGCCCACTGCCACGTCACGGCAAACCTCTGTCTCTTTTTTCAGCATATTGCATGATCTGTCCTTTTTTTTCTTTGGATGTGCACTCCTCCCATTTGGCACAAGTGATTTAAATTAGCAGGAGACTGCAAAGTAAGGGGTCTAGCCCATTTTTGCGCTCACTGAAGAGCTGGAGGAAAGTGAGTTTCAGTGCTCCTTTAATTTGGTGTGGGTGCTGTGTGGCTGCCATTGTTGCTGCGGTTTTGTGCTGGTGGGGCGTCGCGGTCTGGAGTTATGGGGACTCAGTCTTGCCGCATGGGTGCTGTGGGGCACCAGGCCGTCTGCCCTGCTGGTGCAATACTGCTGTGGCGTTGGTCGGCGCACGGCTCCGCTCTGTAGGACCCACTACGAGGTTTGCCGTGATGTGGCAGTAGGCTTCCTACAGTCTGATCAGAATGTTAAACTAAGAACCTCATGTTCAGTTATACATATTTTTGCCTAGCGGCATTAGATCATTGTATGATTTTTGGAGGTGCTGTCGATTCTCTTTTTTTCAGCATCTATAATATAACGCTGGGAGCGTCACTCTGTCCGAAGCCTTTATAGACTGCGCAGGCGCAAGCGCCGGCGCAGTCTGGCCCCCACAGAGTGACGCTCCCAGGAGATCGCGGTATGCGTAAGCACTGAACGCATACCGCGATCTCCACCGGAGAGTCATGGACCGTGGACGCGCCAGGAGGGAGGGTAAGTATATTCACCTGTCCTCCGTTCCAGCGCTGCGTGCGGCTCCGTCTCCCGGCTCCTCTGCTGTGACAGAGTCCAGTGTTCAAGAAAATGGCGCCGGAAAGCACGGACTGCGCAGGCGCCGATTCCTGCTGCCGGAATCGGCGCCTGCGCAGTCCGCGCTTTCCGGCGCCATTTTCTTGAAGACACACTCCGGCTCCACTGCAGGTGTGTCTTCAAGAAAATGGCGCCGGAGAGCGCGGACTGCGCAGGCGCCGATTCCTGCTGCCGGAATCAGCGTCTGCGCAGTCCGCGCTTTCCGGCGCCATTTTCTTGAAGACACACCTGCAGTGGAGCCGGACGATAGGTGAGTATGGTTTTTTTTTTTTTATATGGCAGCAGCATACGGGGGCATACACACTGGAGCGTCTTATGGGGGGCATATAATACAATAGTGGCGCAGGATGGGAGCAGCACATGACAGAACGGGCGCAGGATGGCAGCAGCACATGACAGAACGGGCGCAGGATGGCAGCAGCACATGACAGAACGGGTGCAGGATGGCAGCAGGATGGGAGCAGCACATGACAGAACGGGCGCAGGATGGCAGCAGCGCATGACAGAACGGGCGCAGGATGGCAGCAGCACATGACAGAACAGGGGAGCAGGATGGCAGCAGCACATGACAGAACGGGCGCAGGATGGCAGCAGCGCATGACATAACGGGCGCAGGATGGCAGCAGGATGGGAGCAGCACATGACAGAACAGGGGAGCAGGATGGCAGCAGCACGTGACAGAACGGGCACAGGATGGCAGCAGCGCATGACATAACGGGCGCAGGATGGCAGCAGGATGGGAGCAGCACATGACAGAATGGGCGCAGGATGGCAGCAGCGCATGACAGAACGGGCGCAGGATGGCAGCAGCACATGACAGAACGGGCGCAGGATGGCAGCAGCACATGACAGAACGGGCGCAGGATGGCAGCAGCACATGACAGAACGGGCGCAGGATGGCAGCAGCACATGACAGAACGGGCGCAGGATGGCAGCAGCACATGACAGAACGGGCGCAGGATGGCAGCAGCACATGACAGAACGAGCGCAGGATGGCAGCAGCACATGACAGAACGGGCGCAGGATGGCAGCAGCGCATGACAGAACGGGCGCATGATGGCAGCAGCGCATGACATAACGGGCGCAGGATGGCAGCAGGATGGGAGCAGCACATGACAGAATGGGCGCAGGATGGCAGCAGCGCATGACAGAACGGGCGCAGGATGGCAGCAGCGCATGACAGAACGGGCGCATGATGGCAGCAGCGCATGACATAACGGGCGCAGGATGGCAGCAGGATGGGAGCAGCACATGACAGAATGGGCGCAGGATGGCAGCAGCGCATGACAGAACGGGCGCAGGATGGCAGCAGCACGTGACAGAACGGGCACAGGATGGCAGCAGCGCATGACATAACGGGCGCAGGATGGCAGCAGGATGGGAGCAGCACATGACAGAATGGGCGCAGGATGGCAGCAGCGCATGACAGAACGGGCGCAGGATGGCAGCAGCACATGACAGAACGGGCGCAGGATGGCAGCAGCACATGACAGAACGGGCGCAGGATGGCAGCAGCACATGACAGAACGGGCGCAGGATGGCAGCAGCACATGACAGAACGGGCGCAGGATGGCAGCAGCACATGACAGAACGGGCGCAGGATGGCAGCAGCACATGACAGAACGGGCGCAGGATGGCAGCAGCACATGACAGAACGGGCGCAGGATGGCAGCAGCGCATGACAGAACGGGCGCATGATGGCAGCAGCGCATGACATAACGGGCGCAGGATGGCAGCAGGATGGGAGCAGCACATGACAGAATGGGCGCAGGATGGCAGCAGCGCATGACAGAACGGGCGCAGGATGGCAGCAGCACGTGACAGAACGGGCACAGGATGGCAGCAGCGCATGACATAACGGGCGCAGGATGGCAGCAGGATGGGAGCAGCACATGACAGAATGGGCGCAGGATGGCAGCAGCGCATGACAGAACGGGCGCAGGATGGCAGCAGCACATGACAGAACGGGCGCAGGATGGCAGCAGCACATGACAGAACGGGCGCAGGATGGCAGCAGCACATGACAGAACGGGCGCAGGATGGCAGCAGCACATGACAGAACGGGCGCAGGATGGCAGCAGCACATGACAGAACGGGCGCAGGATGGCAGCAGCACATGACAGAACGGGCGCAGGATGGCAGCAGCGCATGACAGAACGGGCGCATGATGGCAGCAGCGCATGACATAACGGGCGCAGGATGGCAGCAGGATGGGAGCAGCACATGACAGAATGGGCGCAGGATGGCAGCAGCGCATGACAGAACGGGGGCGCAGGATGGGAGCAGCACATGACAGAATGGGTGCAGGATGGGAGCAGCACATGACAGAACGGGCGCAGGATGGCAGCAGCGCATGACAGAACTGGCGCAGGATGGCAGCAGCGCATGACAGAACGGGCGCAGGATGGCAGCAGCACATGACAGAACGGGCGCAGGATGGCAGCAGCACATGACAGAACGGACGCAGGATGGCAGCAGCACATGACAGAACGGGCGCAGGATGGTAGCAGCACATGACAGAACGGGCGCAGGATGGCAGCAGCACATGACAGAACGGGCGCAGGATGGCAGCAGCGCATGACAGAACGGGCGCAGGATGGCAGCAGCGCATGACAGAACGGGCGCAGGATGGCAGCAGCGCATGACATAACGGGCGCAGGATGGCAGCAGGATGGGAGCAGCACATGACAGAACGGGCGCAGGATGGCAGCAGCGCATGACAGAACGGGGGCGCAGGATGGGAGCAGCACATGACAGAACGGGTGCAGGATGGGAGCAGCACATGACAGAACGGGCGCAGGATGGCAGCAGCGCATGACAGAACGGGCGCAGGATGGCAGCAGCGCATGACAGAATGGGCGCAGGATGGCAGCAGCACATGACAGAACAGGGGAGCAGGATGGCAGCAGCGCATGACAGAACGGGCGCAGGATGGCAGCAGCGCATGACATAACGGACGCAGGATGGCAGCAGGATGGGAGCAGCACATGACAGAATGGGCGCAGGATGGCAGCAGCGCATGACAGAACGGGCGCAGGATGGCAGCAGCACATGACAGAACGGGCGCAGGATGGCAGAGGCACATGACAGAACGGGCGCAGGATGGCAGCAGCACATGACAGAACGGGCGCAGGATGGCAGCAGCGCATGACATAACGGGCGCAGGATGGCAGCAGGATGGGAGCAGCACATAACAGAACGGGCGCAGGATGGCAGCAGCGCATGACAGAACGGGGGCGCAGGATGGGAGCAGCACATGACAGAACAGGCGCAGGATGGCAGCAGCGCATGACAGAACGGGCGCAGGATGGCAGCAGCGCATGACAGAACGGGCGCAGGATGGCAGCAGCGCATGACAGAACGGGCGCAGGATGGCAGCAGCACATGACAGAACGGGCGCAGGATGGCAGCAGCACATGACAGAACGGGCGCAGGATGGCAGCAGCACATGATGGAGACCATATACCAATATAAATGCTCGCCACCCGGGCATAGAACGGGTTCAATAGCTAGTATTGAATAAGCTTACTCATCTCTGGTAGAGACCCAACATTTTTACATGTGTAACCACTTTCGGACACTTTGTCCCATTTCCATTAAAAGTTTTCTTTTGCATTGTAACCATCCAGGAGTCAGTAGAATTCTGCAGCTGCAGTCAATTTACTCCTGTGTTAATTACTTCTTTAAGAATTTTCCTAAATTCTCACTGTATAATACTTGACATGACATTTTGCAAATTACTTTGGTCTGATTATCTGAGACTTTAAAAGACATTCTAACTGTTTACACATCTCACTTCCTAAAGCCATTAAATGATATAAACATTGTGTACAATGTAATTATAATGACTGTATTCCCTTCTGTACACATTTAAACAGGATGCACATACAGCCGTCTGCTGAAATAGCTTTTCCTTTGTAAGCTGGAGTCTTGCTCAATTCCACAGTAATAGAGTTCTCACTGCTACTGTGTACATGGCATCCAAGGGGTAACATTTCTCCTTGCGGAGAGTGACACGTCTAGCCTGCCATGTCAAGGTGAGAAGACTTTTAAAGGGAACCTGTCACCCCCCAGGTGTTTGTAATAATAATAATAATAATAATAATAATCTTTATTTATATAGCGCCAACATATTCCGCAGTGCTTTACAGTTTAACAGTTTCAAACACAACAGTCATAAGTAACAACGTTAACAATACAATAATTAAAGCGAAATAAAACGACCCTGGTCGTGAGAGCTTACAATCTACAATGAGGTGGGGGAGATACAAAGCACAGGTGTGTATTTACAATGATGTATTTACAATGATGGTCCAGCCATCTTCAGGGGGTGGGGGATAGATGGGGATAGTGAAGGGGGTACACACACATACAAACAAAAAATGACTTTGATTAGTGAACGTGGTAGGCCGCTCTGAACAAATGTGTTTTGAGCGAGCGCCTAAAACTATGCAAATTGTGGATGGTCCTAATATCTTGGGGTAGAGCATTCCAGAGGATTGGCGCAGCACGGGAGAAGTCTTGGAGTCGGGAGTGGGAGGTAACTAAAAGAGACACCATGTGCAGCAGTAATGCTGCATTCTGACAAGGTGGCTCTTTTAGTTCTGGTCCCTGGCATTGCTGCAATAATCGCTTTTTAAATTTGTTCCTCATACCGTGAAATTGTCCCGTGGGCAGGTCTTTCCTCCCGAATCTAGACGCCTCACAACCGTCAATCATGGCCTCTGTGCCAGTGCCAGGGACCAGAACTAAAAGAGCCACCTTGTCAGAATGCAGCATTACTGCTGCACAAGGTCACTCTTTTAGTTCCAAACGCCTGGGGGTGTAACAGGTTCCCTTTAAGCTTTGCAATGCTCCCCTGGGAAATTATATATGACAATTGTCTTCAGAGAGGAAGAGAACCAGGACTCTGGAGCCACCTATAGGAAGTAGCAATCCTAAATGTCAATATCGACCCTCCAACAAGCCTTAGCATATGATGAAAGGTTGGAAAAATTGGGCATGTTTAGCTTAGAAAAAAGACTCCTCAGAGGGGACCTCATTTACATGTATAAATATATGTGTGGCCAGTACAAAACACTGGAACAAGACTTAATCCTTCCAAGGACCCTATTGAGGACCAGGGAGCACTCTTTATGGGTGGAATAAAGGCGGTTCCGGCAGCTACATAGGAAATGGTTCTTCACAGTTAGAGCAATTATAATATTGTGGGTTATCGTTAAATTAGTGATAAAATGTACAATTGATGGAGAAAGGTTGAACTTGATGGACGTAGGTCTTTTTTCAACCTATGTAACTTAGGATAAAAGTCAAACCATAATCAAATTGAAATCACTCAAAACAGTCCAAAGTTTCTTTCACTCCCAGAAACAGTCCATAAATCCTTTGATGTTCACAACATTAGTCAGATCCACATTCTAAGACAGGTTATTCACTAGCCATTCTTTCAAGCAGGGGCTTCCCCTAAAGAGGGATCTGGAATTCTGCAGAGGTCCCTGGTTTGAGTCCATGAAGTGGCTTGTTGGACGGTAGACTAGGTTGACAAATGATGGTCAGGAAGGGTCAGTACCAAGAGGTCAGAATTAAGAGTAAAATCATCTGACAGAAGAATAATCAAAAGTCAAGCCAAGGTCAGAAACAGGAATCAAAACTAGCTAAGTAGGGGCTGAGAAATGGGAGTGAACCAAGTTTTATTGTCCCTGCAGCCACTAGCTTCCAGCCATCGAGGTAGTGCAAGGGGCTGTTATAGTCACTGCTCACTACACAGTGAGCCTGCTGTGATACCTTTCTGCACCGTGACTGACAGCCTGCGTTGCAGCATGCAACTGTGCAGCTGTCAGTCAGGTTTCAGGAGGAGTAATAACAGCCACGCTCACTGTGTTCTGAGAGCTCGCTTGCTACTGCCCTGTGCAGTGCCCCGATGACTGGAAGCGAGCGGTTGCGGGGAGCATGCAACTTTCCCTTTAGTTGACCTTCCAGTAGGCCTGCCTAACATGATTTAAATGCTACTTACCTGCAGATTTCCACTATAACTGCAGGCTAATTGTATACGTGACAGGTTCCCTTTAACCATGTTCATGAATCCAAGCTTCCTGCCTGGATGGCTCATTAGTCCCAGCATATTAAGCAGAATTGCTGCATTATCACCCTGCATTACCCTCAATGAAGGTACAGCTTTGCCCGATGACAGATGTAGAAGCAAAGTCAGCTAGTACAGACATGGATGTTACACACATTTCTAGCAGGTGGAGCGCCTGCTAGGACCGTGGGGTACTCGGGCCGGGTCCGGCAGTACTTAAACGGGATGTGTCATGGCAGCTATGACCTGGTTCGGGGTCCTGGGCGTCCAATAAAATATGAAAATGGGGAATAGAGTTTATGGGATAAGTGTTCGTGACGCCACCTGTGGTAATCAGCCAGGGATGGCCGACACTGCTTAAAGGGGTCCACTGGGGCTGATGGTATTGCAGCAGAGTTGGTATAGCTCCCCACAGGTAGAGCTTAGTCCCCTGGGGTCCCGTTGCAGTTGATAAGGATGATAGATGGGGGAGTGCAGGAAATAATTGGAGGACACAATATTTGCAGTCTCTTTACCTTTTACTGGTGAAATTGCAGTCCAGTGCACAGGTTACAGGTGATCTTTGGAATCCGGGCAGCCTGGAAGCGGTTCAGAATCCCCTTAGCCAGGTGGGGTTGGAAGCCTTCCTTTCTGCGCTGAATGCTGGGTTCTTGATGCATTAGCTTTCCTCAAGTTCCTCTCTCAATCTGTCCCTTAGATGGAACCCTCTACCAGCATGGCAGGCAGTTCAAGCCTTTTTACAGGTGTCAATTTCTCGTGGTGACTCCGGGCTCTAATCTGCTGCTGTGCCTTCGGGTGTCAGTTGTGGCTAGAAGACCTGTAATCTACTGTCCTCCGGTTTCTGCTGTGGGGCATACAGTTCCCACACAATCTCGGACCCCGGTGTCCAGCTTCTTGCACTCAATCCTGGGAGTGAGCTCAATCACAGCTCCACTCCCAGTTTCCTTCTCCTTACATGCTATCTCTCCCTTCACTGTCTCGCACAGACTGAACTCTAACTCCTCCTCCAGACCAGAACTTATAGGGAAGCTACCCTGAAACCGGGTCTAGAGCTCCCCCTTCTGGCCTAGAGTCAGGAAAGGGCTGCATGCTAGTGCTACCTGCTAAGGGGATTCCTTCTCACTTCCAGTCATGGCATCATCCTCAACAGGAGGCAGGCAATACCACTGTGACAACCAGACTCCTGGGGTGTCACACAGGCTACAGGCGAGAGAAGCAGCTGCACTCGAAAAAAGGTTTTCTGTGATTCAGTTTTCAAGTAAAAAAGTTTAAAGTTTATTGAACATTTGCCACAGGAAAATATCATCAAAATGAAGTGCCAAGGTAAGGTAATGTTTTGACCCAATTCCTGGGTCTTTATCAAACCTCATTTGTGGAATAGAGAGAATAAATCAGGTTTATGGAAGACAGAAGTTCCAGGGCTTACGGTGTCTGGCAACACCGTCTGAGGTGGTCAGTGTCACTGACCAGTATGTGGATATAGGTATATTCTACCACAGGGATCCACACTGCTCAATAAGGCTAGGTTCACATTACCGTTTCTGTGCGCAGCGTATCATCTGCATGCGCAAACTCATGCCAAAACCCACGCAAAAGCATGCTTACGCCTGCGCATCATCTTGCGCGTGACACAAACAAAAACGCTGCGTGTGCATGCATTTAAATGCAAAGAAAAAAAAGCTACAGACCATGACAGGGATCATCGCAAAAATACAAAATATTTTTATTGGATACACAACAGACAAACACCGATAAAAACATTAAAAAAGTCAGAAACATGACATACATGTGTTTAAATGCGTTTTGGCATGCGTTTGAGTTGTTTATGCGCATGGTGAGGCGGTGACATCATTTTCTGGACATGCGCAGTCTAAAATATGCATGTGTATCGAACGCATGCGTACGCATTGCACAATATTTGACGCCTCAAAAAATGCAACATGTTGCGTTTGCTGGACACCGCCGCACATCGCGAAACGACGCATGTGTACGCCTCCGCATGCAAAAACATGTCCCTGCATACACCATGTTAAAGATGTGTACGCATGACGCATGCGGACGTATGTGGATCACACGCTGTGCACAGAAAAGCTAATGTGAACCCGGCCTTACATATAAGAGTGTATATAAATAACTATCAAGGACAGGATTTTCTTCATCCAAATATCAAATCCCTGCCTCAACATTCATCACTTTAAACACTCTAGTGGTATCAGAGCTACAAAAATAAATTGTGGGCTGAAAAAATATTATGGGAACCTGATTTATATCCTCTTTATCAGGTTGAATACTCATTAGTAGTAGCATTTGACCTACTGTATAACCCCTTGGCAATTGTATAGCAACAAACATGTCAATGAAAGGCAACCCTCCAATTATTCCCATCTTATTTCATGTAAAATGTATCAGTCTAGTATACAATTGAACATAAACCAGGGAAGTTAGGCAGATAGTTAGTTCAATAAAACGCAAGGATGTTAGGAACAATGTCACCCATTCCAGCTTTCTGACTCATTCTCTGTCCTTAGACCAGGGGATATTACCACCAACTGGATTCCATACTGGTCTCACCCAGACAAAACTCTTCATGTTTCCTCAAATTAGATTCATCAGGGGAGTGGGGCATGAATCCTGTGTCCAAAGAGAGCTACCGCTAGCTATATGAGTATATCCATCATTACCACCATTTTAAATGGTGCCACGCTAAATAAACATCGCGTGTGATGTGTTTCCGGTCCTTGGAACGCAAATACTGGACTTCCGGTCCGTGGAACGCAGAAAGCTCAACATGAGCCGCAATCGTCACATCCGTTACCTGGACAATCACATATACGTAAAATATGACATGACGTCGGCAGGTATTCGCTCAAAATTACATAACGTGGTGGAAAATACCAACTTAACCTGATGACGGAGCGTACAGAGGGCGCACTGCCCAAAAATTGACATGTGCATCCCGTATCTTAAACATATAGCAAGAGATATCTTGTAAATGGCCCTCAAGGACCTAGTGCAGGCATCTTTGTCACGGCCACTACTTACCAAATCAATTGATACATGAACAAAAATAACTCGACAGATCTATCACTCCAAAAGATATCACAGATGGAGACATGAGGGGACAAAAGGGAGCTAATCAAATACAGGGACATGGCGGATCATAAAATGACAAGGGAGAAAAAGAAGTGATCTAACATTCTCCCTATTAAAATAACTCAACTGAGTACAGCTAGCCAAAGCAGAGGTTGGCACCGTAAAAACCTGAGCAGTGGCGCCCCCACTCAACGGCGGCTGTCCCTAGGGAAACCTGTCCCTATTGCCACATTATCCTAAAGGAAAGAGGAAATAGTGAGTTGCTAATTGAGCCCCTTAGGGTTCATTGTTTGCAGATGAAATATCCATTTGGTCTCCCTTTGTAAGATCAGTTTGTCCCAGTTCTCTGCGTGGTGGGTAAATTCTGTCTATCCCCATAAACTTTATGACACCGATATCTCCACGGTGTAAAAAGTTAATATGGTTAGCAACCGGTGAGTCCCTTTTGTTCAGAGTGTCGTTTAGGTGTTCCCCAACTCTCTTTCTGAGTTCCCTCCTAGTTTTTCCAAACCGCACTCGCATGTGGCCTTATATATTACCCCTTTCGTGTGGCAATTGATGAAATGATGAATAGGGTAAGACGAACCAGTTACATTGCTTATAAACTCCTTGCCCTGAGAGATAACCGTACAGTTCTTACAGTTACCACACTTAAAGCACCCCTTAGTTTGTGTTCCCAACCAGAAAGGGCTAATGCTGGAAGTGAAATGGCTGTGGATTAACCTATCTTTAAGGGAATGACCTCTCCTAAACGTGATTTATGGGGAGTGCATTATACTATAGAGTCTGCCTATAGGGAGTGCAATATACAATATTGAGGACTATCTGGTGCATTATATTATATGGAGTCTATCTAGGGGGCCATCATACAGTGTTGGAGCCATCATACAATGTGGAGATTACATTGAGGGGCCATCAAATAGTGTCGGAGCCATCATACAATGTGGAGATTACATTGAGGGGCCATCAAATAGTGTCGGAGCCATCAAGCAGTTTGTGGGACACTAAGGGGCAGTATGTATACAGTGAGAGGGGCATAATACTGTGTGGGTGGTACTATACAGTGAGGGGGTCATTATACTGTGTATAACAGAGCATCATGCTGTGTATAGGGGAGCTGTACAGGGGGAGACTAGGGACATTACTAAATGTAAAGTGGGCACTTATTGTTATAGGGGAACTCAGGCTACTGTGACTGTCAAAGGGGCACACAGAGGGCATTATTACTTTCAAGTCTAGACAAAATATGGGCAGTGTTTTCTAGGGCACTTGCACCCAGCATTGCTATATTCTAGAGGTTTGTTTTACCAGCCAGAGGGTACAGAGAACCACACAGCAGGTGCAGTAATAGGGACACATATGGCAGCAGTGTCTCAGTATTGGGGTATCAGCAGGATGAGGAGTTTGTGCATGTTGGGAATAGTCCCATTGGGGACAGTGCTGAAAATATGAGACGTGAAATGTGTCTTTGTTGTAACCTCTGTAGCCAAGTCGTGGCTGGAAAAAGTTGTTATGTCGGTCTGGGCCAGATGGAAAAGACGGGAAAACTACTCCATCAGAAAGAACATCAGCGGTAAGTCACCATCTAAAACTGTGCTGTGATCTCCTATATGGTCTGCAGGACTTGTATTTACCACTGACCATATGGCGGTAATAACAATTGTGGTCTTTATATAGAGATTATTTTCAGCAACAGCGCGGTCATCTGCTGAGGTTCTCGAACATCTACTATTAGGGTGCGAGTTATAATCAAGGTTACCTGGTTAGGGGCCCACTTAGAAGTTTCGCTTCCCCTAAACCAAAACCCTAGCTATGCCTCTGTGAAGAATTATTTGTAGATCTGTAACTTCTGTCACTCCAGCTCTATTCTCCACCTTGCACCACCTCGTCCTGCTTAACTGACAGCCTCAATGCTGTGTGACTTCAGGAAAAGGAGCCGTCAGTCAAGCAAGAGGAGCATAGAGCTGGAGTGACAGAAGTCTCAGATCTACAGACGCATTTCCACATCAATTCAAGTGCTGATTTCTCAGTAACAGAGGAACAGACCGGCCATGTAAAGGTATCCCTGGACTTGTCTTTGAAAAAGCTAAATGCACATATGAATAGTTTGGGGTCTAAAATCCTGTTGACAGATTCCCTTTAACTGTCTGACAAGCAACTATATAAGGATATTTAATTAATCCTGTTATTTTTCATAGTTGGGATGTGTATATCCCTTTTTTGTTTTTTAAAATGTAACCTTTTAACTACAGGCAAATGTTTTACCTTGAAAATAGTGAAAACAGTGATCATTACCAAAAGGGTTAAAGCACCAAACGTATTACTCTAGGAAAAGCAGTGTCAGCAGCCCTGCAAGAGACGCAAATGCAAAATGTGAGCAGCGACATTGATAAATTCACAAATTTCCTATGTGTCCCCAGGATATACAACAAATGAGCACTTGACACACTCTGCTGTACCGCCATCTCCAGCAGTGGGTGTTAGTGCGCGCGCCGCTGCTGTATTTTTAGCAGCTCTAGAGGTGACCTTCTTGTCTCTTAATGTTGCAGAAGAGGTCTTTGGATTTCTTTAAATTGTTCTCCCTCAGGCTTGCGTTGCCCTCTGTGTTTTACCAGCAAAAACTGTCAACTCAATAGCAACATAAATCATTTCAAAAAGGTTTTTCCTTTTCTAGAAAACAAACATGCTAGCCTGTAAAGGTGAATAAAAAAAACCCCAAGCCATTAGCACCTTCTATAATGTTTACCCAAACTATACAGTGACCTCCATTGAAAACTGTGATAATAAAATTGACTCACGTTTCAGCCATTAGTCATCCAAATTAATCAATCTGCAAGATGCATGGAACATCAAAAAAGTCATTTTTTTCTTTCGAGAAATATTTAATAAATACAGATCTAAAGTGATTTATGAACCAGCTAAAATTGTTATAAATTGGTAGTAAGTGGAAGTCATAAAACTTTGTAATCTTCTTAAAACCTTAAACCTTAACAAACAGAAATATGCACTGCTTGAAAAAACTAAGGAACACTAAAATTATTGAATTTTGAAACATTCCATTTTAAAATCTTTACTGGCATAAACTGTGCAATTCTCTAACGACAAAATGACATATAAACGGTCAATGGAAGTCAAAATAATCAACCAATTGAGGGCTGGATTCCAAATCATATGAAAATTTGTAAGTAAAAAATTAAGATCATAGGTGAATTTAATTTGTGTGAGTTTCATTGTAAGAATTGGTAATATGACTCCGTGGTATATATGGCCCCCACGTTCATGTATGCACCCCTGACAATGTTTGAGCAAATGCCTGATGAAATGGTGAATGGTGTCTTAAGGAACAGGATTAGGACATTAGCAAGCACCTGAATTGTGTGGAGCTACTTTGCAGCATCAGATGCATTGATACATACAGTGAAGGAAATAGGTATTTGATCCCTTGCTGATTTTGTAAATTTGCTCACTGACAAAGACATGAACAGTCTATAATTTTAAGGGTAGGTTAATTTTAACATTGAGAGATAGAATATCAAAAATAAAATCCAGAAAATCACATTGTAAACATTATATAAATGTATTTGCATTTTGCAGTGAGAAATAAGTATTTCATCCCTTGTTGGCAAGCACAGCAGTCAGATGATTTTGTAGTTGATGACGTTTGCACACATGTCAGGAGGAATTTTGATCCACTCCTCTTTGCAGATCATCTCTAAATTATTATGATTTTGAGGCTGTCATTGGCAACTCGGAGCTTCAAGTCCCTCCAGTGGCGTAGCTACCGGGGAGGCAGAGGGGGCCATCGCCCTGAGCCCGGTGCTCAGAGGGGGCCCACCAGGAGCTACGCTACCGATACAGTTACCTTCTGCGGTAGAGCAGGGAGAATCGATCTCCCAGCTCTGCCGCCCGCTATGGGGCCCCTGATCAGGCTGGGGGGGCCGTCACCGCACTGATGAAGGAGCGCTGCGCTGTGCTCCTTCTCCCATCATCCCCCTGTCAGCGTCTGGCGTCGCCGATGCTGACAGTGGGCGCGATGATGTCACCACCCGGCGCCCACTGTCAGAAGATGTGCGGGAGGTCAGAGCATCGCTGGAACAAGGAGGATTAGAGGTGAGTATTTATTTATTGTTTTTTTAAGGGGACTGCCTTATACTTCAGGATTTGCCTATAAGGGTGCGGCCTTAAACTTCAGGATCTCCCTATAGGGGGCATTATACTGTAGAGGGGAGCTGTACAGGGGGGCAAACTCGGGACATTATTAAATGTAAAGTGGGCACTTCTTGTTATAGGGGACTAGCTATTGAACCTGTTCTACGCCCGGGTGGCGAGCATTTATATTGGTATATGGTCTCCATCCTGGTATGTGCTGCTCCATCCTGCGTCCCCATCCTGTCATGTGCTGCTCCATCCTGCGTCCCCATCCTGTCATGTGCTGCTCCATCCTGTGCCCCCATTCTGTCATGTGCTGCTCCATCCTGCATCCCCATCCTGTCATGTGCTGCTCCCATCCTGAGCCCCCGTTCTGTCATGTGCTGCTCCAATCCTGCGCCCCCGTTCTGTCATGTGCTGCTCCCATCCTGCGCCTCCATTCTGTCATTTGCTGCTCCCATCCTGTCATGTGCTGCTCCCATCCTGTGCCCCCGTTCTGTCATGTGCTGCTCCCATCCTGCGCCCCCGTTCTGTCATGTGCTGCTCCCATCCTGCGCCCTTGTTCTGTCATGTGCTGCTCCCATCCTGCGCCCCCGTTCTGTCATGTGCTGCTCCCATCCTGCGCCCCCGTTCTGTCATGTGCTGCTCCCCCCATCCTGCGCCCCCATTCTGTCATGTGCTGCTCCCATCCTGCGCCCCCATTCTGTCATTTGCTGCTCCCATCCTGTCATGTGCTGCTCCCATCCTGCGCCCGTTCTGTCATGTGCTGCTCCCATCCTGCGCCCCCGTTCTGTCATGTGCTGCTCCCATCCTGCGCCCCCGTTCTGTCATGTGCTGCTCCCATCCTGCGCCCCCGTTCTGTCATGTGCTGCTCCCATCCTGCGCCCCTGTTCTGTCATTTGCTGCTCCCATCCTGCGCCCCCGTTCTGTCGTGTGCTGCTCCCATCCTGCGCCCCCGTTCTGTCATGTGCTGCTCCCATCCTGCGCCTCCATTCTGTCATTTGCTGCTCCCATCCTGTCATGTGCTGCTCCCATCCTGTGCCCCCGTTCTGTCATGTGCTGCTCCCATCCTGCGCCCCCGTTCTGTCATGTGCTGCTCCCATCCTGCGCCCCCGTTCTGTCATGTGCTGCTCCCATCCTGCGCCCCCGTTCTGTCATGTGCTGCTCCCATCCTGCGCCCCCGTTCTGTCATGTGCTGCTCCCATCCTGCGCCCCCATTCTGTCATGTGCTGCTCCCATCCTGCGCCTCCATTCTGTCATTTGCTGCTCCCATCCTGTCATGTGCTGCTCCCATCCTGCGCCCCCGTTCTGTCATGTGCTGCTCCCATCCTGCGCCCCGTTCTGTCATGTGCTGCTCCCATCCTGCGCCCCCGTTCTGTCATGTGCTGCTCCCACCCTGCGCCCCCGTTCTGTCATGTGCTGCTCCCATCCTGCGCCCCTGTTCTGTCATTTGCTGCTCCCATCCTGTCATGTGCTGCTCCCATCCTGCGCCCCTGTTCTGTCATGTGCTGCTGCCATCCTGCACCCCCGTTCTGTCATGTGCTGCTCCCATCCTGCGCCCCCGTTCTGTCATGTGCTGCTCCCATCCTGCGGCACCGTTCTTTAATTTGCTGCTCCCATCCATATGCCCCATACGCTGCTCCATAAGATGCTCCATAGTATATGCCCCGTATCAGGTGGCGTAAGTAACAAATAGCTGTGGCATGAAGTACCACAGCCTCATGCCACAGCAATTTGTTACTTGCGCCACCTGATTCCTTTCCGCCGCCATTTTCTTGGTCCTCCTGCTGGCGGAATCGGCGCCTGCGCAGTCCGCGCTTTCCGCCGCCATTTTCTTGAAGACACACTGCAGTGTGTCTTCAAGAAAATGGCGGCGGAAAGTGCAGACTGCGCAGGCGCCGATTCCGGCAGCAGGACCAAGAAAATGGCGGCGGAAAGGAATCAGGTGGCGTAAATAACAAATTGCTGTGGCATGAAGTGCCACAGCTTCATGCCACAGCAATTTGTTACTTACGCCATTCCTTTCCGCCCATTTTCTTCGTCCTCCTGCTGCCGGAATCGGCACCTGCGCAGTCCGCGCTTTCCGGCGCCATTTTCTTGAAGACACACCTGCAGTGTGTCTTCAAGAAAATGGCGCCGGCAGTGTGTCTTCAAGAAAATGGCGCCGGAAAGCGCGGACTGCGCAGGCGCCGATTCTGGCAGCAGGACCAAGAAAATGGCCGCGGAAAGGAATCAGGTGGCTTAAATAACAAATTGCTGTGGCATGAAGTGTCACAGCTTCATGCCACAGCAATTTGTTACTTACGCCATTCCTTTCCGCCCATTTTCTTCGTCCTCCTGCTGCCGGAATCGGCGCCTGCGCAGTCCGCACTTTCCGGCCCCATTTTCTTGAAGACACACCTGCAGTGGAGCCGGAGTGTGTCTTCAAGAAAATGGCGCCGGAAAGCGCGGACTGCGCAGGCGCCGATTCCTGCTGACGGAATCGGCGCCTGCGCACTCCGTGCTTTCCGGCGCCATTTTCTTGAAGACACACCTGCAGTGGAGCCGGAGTGTGTCTTCAAGAAAATGGCGTCGGAAAGCGTGGACTGCGCAGGCGCCGATTCCGGCAGCAAGAATCGGCGCCTGCGCAGTCCGCGCTTTCCGGCGCCATTTTCTTGAAGACACACTCTGGCTCCTCTGCCTGTGACTGGTAAGTCAGAGGGCAGCGCCGGCGCGCATTAAGCGCGTCATCGCACCCTCTGAACTGTCACAGCAAAGGAGACGGAGCCGCACGCAGCGCTGGAACGGGGAAAGGTGAATATACTTACCCTCCTGGCGGTCCCTGACTCTCCGGTGGAGATTGCGGTGTGCGTTCAGTGGTTACGCATACCGCAATCTCCTGGGAGCATCACTCTGTGGGGGCCAGACTGCGCCAGCGCTTGTGCCTGCACAGTCTATAAAGGCTTTGGACAGAGTGACGCTCCCAGCGTTATATTATAGATCTCCGGTTACTGTGACTATCAAAGGGGCACACATAGCAATATTACTTTCTGGGGAGCAAAATGTGGGCACTGTTTTCTAGGGCACTTGCACCCGGTATTACTATATTATAGAGGGGTGCTTTAGAATTTAGAAGGCACAGAGAACCGCACAGTAGGTGCAGTAATAGGGACACATACGGCAGCAGCGGCTCAGTATTGGGCTATCAGGTGCAGTAATAAGGGCACATACAGCAGCAGCGGCTCAGTATTGGGATATCAGCAGGATGAGGAGTTTTTTGCAGGTTGGGAATAAATGGTGATGGGGCTGGAATGTGAGAAGTGAAATGTTTCTTTGTTGTAATCTCTGCAGACGCGTCCTGGCTGGAAGAAGTTGTCATGTCGGTCTGTGCCAGATGCAAAAGATGGGAAAAGTGAACGATTCCATCAGAAAGGATGTCAGCGGTTAGTCATTATCTGTAACTGTGCTGTGATCTCTTATCACTCAGAAGCTTTGCCCCCACTCCTGAACCTTGGCTGTATGTTTTGGGTCATTGTCTTGCTGGAAGACCCAGTCACGACCCATTTTTAACGTCCTGGCGGAGGGAAGGAGGTTGTCACTCAGGATTTTACAGTACATGGCTCCATCCATTCTCCCATTCATGCGGTGAAGTAGTCCTGTGCCCTTATCAGAGAAACACCCCAACACATAATGTTTCTACCTCCATGCTTGACAGTGGGGATGATGTTCTTTGGGTCATAGGCAGCATTTATTTTCCTCCAAACACAGCGAGTTGAGTTAATGCCAAAGACCTCAGTTTTTGTCTCATCTGACCACAACACCTTCTCCCAATCACTCACAGAATCATCCAGGTGTTCATTGGCAAACTTCAGACGGGCCTGCACATGTACCTTCTTGAGCAGTTGGACTTTGTGGGCACTGTAGGATTTTAACCATTATGGCATAATGTGTTACTAATGGTTTTCTTGGTGACTGTGGTCCCAGCTGCCTTGAGATCATTGACAAATTCCCCTCGTTTAGTTTTTGGTGAAATTTTGCATGGTGCCCAAGATCAATGTCAATTGACTGTTATTTTGTATTTCTTCTATTTTCTTACTATTGCACCAACGGTTGTTTCCTTCTCATCCAGCATCTTACTTATGGTTTTGCAGCCCATTCCAGCTTTGTGCAGATCTATGATCTTGTCCCTGACATCCTTATGAAGCTCTTTGGTCTTGCCCATGTTGTAAAGGTTAGAGTCTGACTGATTAAATGAGTCTGTGGACAGAAGTTGCTTATAAATTTGACTATGTAATACAGCAGTCTTTAATGCAGGTAACGAGTTGATGTATGAGCCAGAACTCTTAATGGTTGGTAGGGGATCAAATACTTATTTCTCGCTGCAAAATGCAAATATATTTATATAATTTATACAATGTGATTTTCTGGATTTTATTTTTGATATTCTATCTCTCAATGTTAAAATTAACCTACCCTTAAAATTATAGACTGTTTAGGTCTTTGTCAGTGGGCAAACTGGCAAAATCAGCAAGGGTTCAAATCATTATTTCCTTCACTGTATAGTGGCCTCCTTTTGTGGCAATTAGAGTTGCAAGTCGCTTTGGATAAGTCTGCATGAGCTTTCCATATTTTGCCATTGGGATTTTTGCACATTCCTCAAGGCAAAACTGATCCAGCTCCTTCAAGCTAGATGAATCCAATGGTATTACACTTTTTTCCTAAAGAAACTAATAAAAAAAAACAGTCTTTGCGATGCCATACAGTCCCTTTCTGTAAGGACACACAGGGATCCAATACATGGCATGTATACGCAGACCCTGTGGATAATATTCTGCTCTTCAGTAATAGTCCCATTGATACCATACACTTCTTTATTTCAGTGAGCGGAATACATTAGCTATTCATGACATGCCTATCCTTGCTGCTGTTCTTTTTATCCTATATTTTCCTTTTAGAAGTCACTACTTCAAGCTTGGAGCTTCAGTTCCAATGTTTCCATCTTCTCCCCTCAGACTTTTCCTTACTGTCTCACCTGCATGTGAGCTAACAGTTTACTCCATCATTAAAGGGATCCTGTCCGTTGATTCATGCTGCCCAAACCACAGGCATCATGAATCAGAGCCTGGCTACAAGATTGCAAGTAGATATATTTTATTCTGAATTACTTTGGTGTTTCAGAGATAAAATAGTTTGAAGGTCTGACTGGGGACCATAGATATATTCAAGACTAGTCCAGTGGCATTCTCGCACCACTCCACGTGATTGACAGGTTTCTCCTGATCTATGCAATTAACTAGATACCTGTCTATCAACTAGAGCAGTGCAAGGATCTTTAATCTATGCAGCCAGGCTGTGAATCACGATGCCTGTGGTTTTGGCAGCTTGAACCTACTGACAGGTTCCCTTTAATTTTTTTGAGCAGAGTATCGCTAAAGTGATCTATGGAAATGGATTTTTTAGCTTCACCATGATTCCTGTAGGCATACCTGAAGAAGAAAAGAAATGTATAGGTGTGATATATGATTAAATATCTCTGCTTTACAAGTTTGTATTGATGACTCCTGGCATGGCATATTGATAGACTTTTAATGAAAGGACAATTTTATCCGTAAAACAGAAAACTACATTTTATTTGCTTCTCAAATAATCTGATAATTCTACACCCATTAATTTCCTAGTAATAAAAAAACTGTGATGTTCAACCAGTAGTCACATAAAATACTGATCCATAAAGTCACTGATATATTCATTATCTTCTCTAAGACTGTTTGACTATTAGATACATTCCCCATCCAGTTAATCACTTGGAACAAATGAACTACTGCAGTAGGAGACATCACTGATAGGTCTTTTTTACAGCTAATATATAGAAGCAGTATTAGTTTCACCCCAAATATTCATTTGCATAAAATAATGATTGTATGAAAGCTGTAAAATGCGTCCGAATCTTCATAAACTCACTTCTAAAACATCTTCAATAGCGTAACACACCTCAAACTGTTCCATAACTTTCAGCCTATACATTTCACTTACTGAAAACCACCACATATTTAGGTGTATTCTTGTTTCTCCAATCAATCACTTAAAGGGAACCTGTCACCTCCCCAGGCGTTTTTAACTAAAAGAGCCACGTTGTGCAGCACTAATGCTGCATTCTGTCAAGGTGGGACTTTTATTTGGGGTCCCTTCCAACGCTGAAATATTCTTTTTTATAATTTGCCCGCCATACCTTTAGTCTGTCCCGGGGGGCACGTCTTTTCCCCTTGACACAAACGCCTCCCAGCCATGACTCAGCCCCTCCGTGCGCCACCTCCTGTGCCTTCATTAACGTCCCTGGCGCCTGCGCTGTAAGTTCCCATCATGTGATGGGAGTCGAAGGGCAGCGCAAACTGTGCATGCCCGAAAAAAAAACTTACAGCGCAGGCGCCGGAGACCTAAATGAATGCAGAGGAGGCGGCGCCCGGTGCACAGAGGAAATGAGTGATAGCTGGGAGGCGTTTGTGTCCAGGGGGAAAAGACATGCCCCCCCAGACAGACTTCAGGTATGGCGGGCAAATTATAAAAACTAATATTTCAGCGTTGGAAGGGACCCCAAATAATAGAGCCACCTTGACAGAATGCAGCATTAGTGCTGCACAAGGTGGCTCTTTTAGTTAAAAACGTCAGGATGGGGGGGTGACAGGTTCCCTTTAAAGTGGTTGTCCAGCCTTAGGGTACAAGTCTTCAGTCACTCTATGCGTTTTGCGGATTCTCCAGTGCCGGCAATTTGCATATTCCCAGCCACATTCTGACTAGACGTGTCCGGCCTCCCTTCATACATTTGTATTGAGTGAAGCCGTGCACGTCTAGTCATACATGACCATATGTATGCAAATAATATACAGGTCCTTCTCAAAAAATTAGCATATAGTGTTAAATTTCATTATTTACCATAATGTAATGATTACAATTAAACTTTCATATATTATAGATTCATTATCCACCAACTGAAATTTGTCAGGTCTTTTATTGTTTTAATACTGATGATTTTGGCATACAACTCCTGATAACCCAAAAAACCTGTCTCAATAAATTAGCATATCAAGAAAAGGTTCTCTAAACGACCTATTACCCTAATCTTCTGAATCAACTAATTAACTCTAAACACATGCAAAAGATACCTGAGGCTTTTATAAACTCCCTGCCTGGTTCATTACTCAAAACCCCCATCATGGGTAAACGTACCGTCACACATAGCGACGCTGCAGCGATACCGACAACGATCCGGATCGCTGCAGCGTCGCTGTTTGGTCGCTGGAGAGCTGTCACACAGACCGCTCTCCAGCGACCAACGATCCCGAGGTCCCCGGTAACCAGGGTAAACATCGGGTAACTAAGCGCAGGGCCGCGCTTAGTAACCCGATGTTTACCCTGGTTACCATCCTAAAAAGTAAAAAAACAAACGCTACATACTTACCTACCGCTGTCTGTCCTCGGCGCTCTGCTTCTCTGGTCTGGCTGTGAGCGCCGGGCAGCCAGAAAGCAGAGCGGTGACGTCACCGCTCTGCTTTCCGGCTGACCGACGCTCACAGCCAGTACAGGAGGAGTGCAGAGCACAGCGCTGGAGGACAGACGGCTGTAGGTAAGTATGTACTGTTTGTTTTTTTACTTTTAGGATGGTAACCAGGGTAAACATCGGGTTACTAAGCGCGGCCCTGCGCTTAGTTACCCGATGTTTACCCTGGTTACCAGCAAAGACATCGCTGAATCAGTGTCACACACGCCGATTCAGCGATGTCTACGGGGAGTCCAGCGACGAAATAAAGTTCTGGACTTTCTTCCCCGACCAGCGACAGCACAGCAGGGGCCTGATCGCTGCTGCCTGTCACACTGGACGATATCGCTAGCGAGGACGCTGCAACGTCACGGATCGCTAGCGATATCGTCTAGTGTGACAGTACCTTAAGACTAGCGACCTGACAGATGTCAAGAAGGCCATCATTGACACCCTCAAGCAAGAGGGTAAGACCCAGAAAGAAATTTCTCAACAAATAGGCTGTTCCCAGAGTGCTGTATCAAGGCACCTCAATGGTAAGTCTGTTGGAAGGAAACAATGTGGCAGAAAACGCTGTACAACGAGAAGAGGAGACCGGACCCTGAGGAAGATTGTGGAGAAGGACCGATTCCAGACCTTGGGGAACCTGAGGAAGCAGTGGACTGAGTCTGGTGTGGAAACATCCAGAGCCACCGTGCACAGGCGTGTGCAGGAAATGGGCTACAGGTGCCGCATTCCCCAGGTAAAGCCACTTTTGAACCATAAACAGCGGCAGAGGCGCCTGACCTGGGCTACAGAGAAGCAGCACTGGACTGTTGCTAAGTGGTCCCAAGTACTTTTTTCTGATGAAAGCAAATTTTGCATGTCATTCGGAAATCAAGGTGCCAGAGTCTGGAGGAAGACTGGGGAGAAGGAAATGCCAAAATGCCTGAAGTCCAGTGTCAAGTACCCACAGTCAGTGATGGTGTGGGGTGCCATGTCAGCTGCTGGTGTTGGTCCACTGTGTTTCATCAAGGGCAGGGTCAATGCAGCTAGCTATCAGGAGATTTTGGAGCACTTCATGCTTCCATCGGCTGAAATGCTTTATGGAGATGAAGATTTCATTTTTCAGCACGACCTGGCACCTGCTCACAGTGCCAAAACCACTGGTAAATGGTTTACTGACCATGGTATTACTGTGCTCAATTGGCCTGCCAACTCTCCTGACCTGAACCCCATAGAGAATCTGTGGGATATTGTGAAGAGAAAGTTGAGAGACGCAAGACCCAACACTCTGGATGAGCTTAAGGCCGCTATTGAAGCATCCTGGGCCTCCATAACATCTCAGCAGTGTCACAGGCTGATTGCCTCCATGCCACGCCGCATTGAAGCAGTCATGCCAAAGGATTCCCGACCAAGTATTGAGTGCATAACTGAACATTATTATTTGATGGTTTTTTTGTTTGTTATTAAAAAACACTTTTATTTGATTGGATGGGTGAAATATGCTAATTTATTGAGACAGGTTTTTTGGGTTATCACGAGTTGTATGCCAAAATCATCAGTATTAAAACAATAAAAGACCTGACAAATTTCAGTTGGTGGATAATGAATCTATAATATATGAAAGTTTAATTGTAATCATTACATTATGGTAAATAATGAAATTTAACACTATATGCTAATTTTTTGAGAAGGACCTGTACTTGTGGTCACACACCCCGCCGTTCTTGTTGCCAGCACCGGAGCACAAGGAGTGACTGCAGACTTGTACACTAAAGCCGAACAACCCCTTTAATAGCACTGCAGTAAATCACCTGCGGCTGGCCACTCATTGTAGTGATACAGACATCTATGGACTTTAACAAACATAGGGGAATCCATATGTCACTTGGCACCCTTTGATAAAACTGAAGTGTTTTGATGGGTTACCATGGTAACTGGAGTCCTAGCAAAGGTCCTATGGTCTACCATAGGTATAAGCCAACAAGACCTTGCCAGACTTGTAGCCTAATAGATATCAGTGTGACACTGACCGGCAATATTGCTTTTTGAAGTATTTTAAACCATAATGGCAGGAATTACTGGGCTTGGTAGTCAATACATCAGTCTTAGTCAAAATTATTGCATCTTAGCCTGTCTGAACAGTAAATATCTGCTTTATAATTTATGCCATGACTGAATTGTATGACTGATTGATTGCTGGCTAAAGTATGCACTGGTTCGTTATAATAATGTCAATTGCTAAAATCATGATTTTCCAAGCATCCCAAGAGCCCAAAGAGTGCTCCAAGTGAGTGTATATCCTGACCTACAGGAAAACATAACACGTAATATTGTCAGTTAAAGCATAAAGAGATTATCCTTTCCTTGGGTAATATGCCCCATCCTGGTCCCCTTCCTGGGGTAATGTGCCCCATCCTGGTCCCCTTCCTGGGGTAATGTGCCCCATCCTGATCCCCTCTCTGGGGTAATGTTCCCCATCCTGGTGCCCTTTCTAGGGTAATGTGCCCCAACCTTTGATAATGTGCCCCATCCTCGTATAATCTTCCCCATTCTGGTGCTCTTCCTTTAAAAATGTGCCTCATCCTGTTTCCCTTCCTTTGATAATGTGCTGGGTTGCTTCTTTTAGTAATGTGCCCCATCCTGGTTCCCTTCCTGGGATTGTTCTATTCTCCAATAAATTAAAAAAAGATATTACTCACTTTCCCCATGCTCCCACACTACGCAGGGTCTTCTTCTACAGCTGGCGCAGAAGCTGGCATCTTACATCAGCGTTCTTGCTGTGGTGCATGATGTCACTGAGATGTGCCTCCAGTCATAAGCACGCTAACGTCAGTTTCCAGCCTCTAATTGGCCAGCGGCATGTATGGGGATTTTGCCATTTTGCCGGAGTCCACCGCATAGGAAACCATAAAACTGCGGGGCCTCTGGCCTTTGACAAAATGTTGGTAGAGCCCCTTCAGCACCTGAAACACCCGCAGCAGTGCCGGACACCCACACAACAGCGCCGGATGCCCGCAGCATGGACTATAAGAAGCACCACCATTTTATTTAAAAAAAACGACATTTTTCCTATTTTTCACCTCAAAATTTAGGGTGAGTCTTATAACCCGGAACGTCTTTTAATCAGAAAAATACAGTATTCTTGGCATTATTTTTGTAACATATCAAAAACTTGGCATATTACCATGGGTGTGTACACTTTTTACATCCATATATATGAAATATGACAGAGGCATACAATGACAGATTTCTACTTACCGTACTTTGACTTGTTCCTTGACAAAGAATTATTAAAGGCTAACCATTTCTTTATGTAGCTTCTGATGGAATCCTATCTTCATAGAAGATCCAACGTATTCTCAAAATACAATGATTAGAAGATGGTCTTTTAAAAAAACATAGATCCATCCAAGGTTTTTCTTGAAAATGGATCCACTATACCATGGCTCATACAATGCAAAATTAGGGTAATTCACGCTCATAGATCTGTACATGCATATAATTTCACAATAAATTAGTAAAAACAAATCTACAAGAGCGTATACTGTATCTCTCATTATGACGTGTATGAACATGGCACAGGAACATTCCAAATATTTAAAAATGGCTTTTAGCAAGGGTGGGAGAAAGTGAGGAAAAATATACTAAATGAAAAATGGCGTGAAACGTTTCTAACGAATGCATGTAGCTCTATATGGGTTTAATATCCCATCATCTCCCATCTTCCCTGATAGGATAACAGCATGCCCTAAATCCTCCTTCAACAAACTTATGGCATGGGGTATGGGAATGTGCAGCCTCCACAAAAAACTGGGGAAGGGTTAAACATATAGTTCTGCTAGAGACTAGAGAGTGAACATGTCACAGACCCCACAGGCTATACTTTTCAACCAATTAAGGCTACTTTCACACTAGCGTCGGAATCTCCCCGTCGCAATGCGTCGGGCAGAGATTCCGACGCTAGCGTTTAACGTACTGCACAACGGAGGCAGCGGATGCATTTCTCCGGCGCATCCGCTGCCCCATTGTGAGGTGCGGGGAGGTGGGGGCGGAGTTCCGGCCGCGCATGCGCGGTCGGAAAAAGCGGTCCGTCAGGAGCAAAAAACGTTACATGTAGCGTTTTTTGCTCCCGACAGTCCGCCAAAGCACGACGCATCCGTCGCACGACGGATGCGACGTGTGGCAATCCGTCGCAATGCGTCGTCAATGCAAGTCTATGGGGAAAAAACGCATCCTGCAAGCACTTTTGCAGGATGCGTTTTTTCTGCAAAACGACGCATTGTGACGGATTGCAGTTAACGCTAGTGTGAAAGTGGCCTAAGACCCCCAGTAGAACATGTAGAGGGAAACACGGAATTATACCCAAGATCATACATATTTTCTTGAAAGCGGCATTATGAAGTCTATTTAAAGCACCACTCCAGCGGTCTTTTATTGCACCGCTGGAGTGGTGCTTTAAATATAAGTCCTCTGCCACCGGGCTCAAACTCACCTGTCATCCCCGTCATTCTTTTCAAGTGTCACTCTGATCGTCTAAGGCGATAACTGACCTGCCAGTGTGCTCCAGTGTCTGCTAGGGAGCGTCAGAGGTGACTTTTCGATACAAGTTTATGAGAGCCTCGTTCTAGATCTCATAGACTTGCAATGAGAGCTTGTGATGTAGCTCCTGACTTCCGGACAGTCAGAAGCTATGGTGACAAGATGGGACCAGAGCGGTGATGAAAAACAGTGAAGACACTGGGGGGTGAGTATAAGAAAGGGGGTGTAGGGGCTTACATGTAAAGCGTCGCTCCAGCATTGAAAAAAAACCCATTGGAGTGGTGCTTTAATGAATGGCTTGAAAAGAGTACACCGACGATAGAAATATTAGCAACTGAAATGAATCACTTGCTGGGAGTTGGACTTGTGGAAGTAGACAGACACAATAAAAAAATGGCAAAGAAGCTCTTCCCGCAATGGATGAGATTTAGTGCATTTCACTATGATCCCCTCTTTCTTATCCCTCTGTAACAGAATATTGTATAAAGATATGTTCAAATATCAGTTCATTTATTGATATGTATGTTGCTTGTTTGGTTATTCAAAAATTCTAAATAAAAAGATATATAAAAAAGAAAGAAAACATGGATTCAAAAATTCAAAACTTTAATTTTGATTCAAATTAATGTACCGACGATGAGAACTTTCAAATATCGAAGAGATTTGCCTTCATCAAGAAAATATCCGACATCTGACTTTTATAAATAAGACAGAATGGTTTATTTAGTAGTAAAAATGCAATCTAAATGTCAAACCTCTCAGCTTCCTGATACATGATGATTGCAGGTTGTCCACATTCAAAGCTTTGCAAAAGTGATAGAATGGTGGAGTAAATGTTTTCCAGCCAATGGGAGGTTCCCCTCATTTCGACAATGTCTTCCATCAATTTCCAAAAAGTGTTTCAAGTGAGTACATTTTCTGACCGACTGGAAATTATAACAGAGATCATGCCAGTTAAAACAAAGCAAGAAGATTATAAGATACATTACATTGAGCATATGAGAGACATAGAACGACAGATTTCAACCTATTTGGCTTGATGCTTCTGAGAGACTAATGAAAGAAGTCTAAAACTTTTCATAAGGCTAATCTGTCACCAGGTTTTTATTACCCCATATGAGAGCAGCATGAGGTAGGGGCAGAGACCTTGACTCCAGTGTTCTGTCACTTACTGAGCTGCTTGTTCCTATTGTGATTAAATGGAGATTTATCTCCAACAGATCTACTTGTTCTCTGAATACTGAGCTTTGCATAACTCCGACCACTTCACTGATTGGCAGCTTTCAAAGTATACTATACATAGACAAAAATCAGTGGTGGAGGTGTGGCTGGACTACTGTTGTAGGTTATTAGTCCTCAAGTGCTAGTATCCTGCTGATAAAACTATGCTTTTATTAAATCTACACTTAGAAGACCAGCAAGTGACACATTCCTGGAATCTGCCCCTGCATTATGCTGCTCTCAAATTAGGGAGCAAAAACCTGGTGACTGATTCCCTTTAGGATGGAGTCACACATAACGTATAAAAAAATCGGTCCGCTTTTCACAGCCGAGATTCGCACAAATGTCCCCTGAACAGTGATCCATATGTCATTTGTGTGCAGTGCGAGGATGCGATTTTCTCGCAAATAAGCATCCGTGTGACATCTGTATCGCGAGATTTTCTCACTGGCTTGCAAAATGGGCATATAATGGATCCATGGCCTCAATTATTCGTGAAAACATATATACAGTCTATATATATATATATATATATATATATATGTATATATGTCAATGAGACACATATATATATCTTTATATTTCATACAGGGAATTTAGATTGTGAGCCCCAACAGGGACAGCGATGATAATGTGTGCAAAACTGTAAAGCACTGCGGAATATGTTAGCGCTATATAGAAATAAAGATTATTATTATTATTATACAGAGAATAGCTGATTATTCAATTGTCAGGTTCTGTAAAATCATTACAGAACCCGACAGGCTATGAGACATGGTTTACATACAGTAAACCATTGCATATCCGTTAGATTTTTATATATCCCTCCCTAATAATGTTAGTAGTGTGTGTTTGTAAAATTTTGGAGCTGTAGGTGTTAAATTAAAGGATTAATTCACGGAAAAAAACTGGCGTGGGCTCCCGCGCAATTTTCTCCGCCAGAGTGGGAAAGCCGGTGACTGAGGGCAGATATTAATAGCCTAGAGAGGGTCCACGGTTATTGGCCCCCCTGGCTAAAAACATCTGCCTCCAGCCGCCCCAGAAAAGGCACATCTCTAAGATCTCTCTTCCCACTGCCCTGTAGTGGTGGCATATGGGGAAGGTCGAAGAAGGTCCGAGCACCTTTGAAAGCATTGGCGATTGGCCCTTCTCAGCTCTCAGTGACGTCACCCAGACCATGCCCCCTCCAAACACTGCTGCTGCTCGGTGGCGCCTTTCGGCCGAGGCACGCCGCCTGCCGGGACTCTTGGTGAGTGTGGAGGTGTATTTCCTCTAGGGGGGAAGCTCCCCGGACCTCATCCTCCCTCCACCGCACTGGCCCTCGCAGCAGGATCCACGGAGGAAACCTGTGGCAGCGCAGCTCATGGAGTAGTGGATCTACGAGTATACCCGCTCTCTCTGATCACCTGCTGCCTTTTGTGCATTTTGTATCTTGGACTCAGTACCTGCATTCTGTACCTGCTCTTCTTGCCCACTTACTGCTCTGCAGTTCGGACACAGCACCTGCCCTCCAGCTTATCACAAGTAAGATCTTCTTATTCCTTCACAATATTTGTCTATCCATATGGATGCTGGCGGGTCATGTAAGGTTTAACCATATACTAGTAATGTTTATACCCATGTACCCGGGTGTTGAGCAATAACTACTTTGATCATTTGCAGTATTACTTAACAATTTGGGCATTAAGAGCAATACAGCACGGCTCTTTAGGTACAGCCTCTAAGCATTTACATTTGAACAGGTACAAATTCTTTTATTAGGACAATTTGTTTCCATTAGCTTTAGCGCGGTGTCCTTTTTTTCTTTTGTTTTTTCTTTTCTTTTTTTCTTTTGATTTTTCATTCTATTGATATATCTGTTTACTGAAACAGAGAATTTTAGATTGTCTTCTCAATGCAAACTATAGCACCATAATTGTCAAGCACTTATGTAGTTTGCAACCTGTCACCATTGGGTTTAAAGTTTTGGAAACAGATAAAGTAGATAGAGTACAGAAAAATACAGTCTTCATAAATAGTTTTTTAATAATTCTAGCATTTCATTTTTTAAATATGCAATTGTCAAAGATATAAAATCTCTGAAACTAAAGACATACTAAAGTTAATAAATCCTCTCCCTTAGCCCCTAATCTTCCTCTCTGCGGCAAACAAAAAATAAAAAAAACATAACAACAAAGTAGAAATTGATTTTCGTTTTTTCCTTTTTTTTTTCTTTTTTTTAAAATATTATTACCTTTTGTTTTACAAGAGGATCGCAACTATTAGGCCGTTATCACACACACGCGAGATACGGCCGAGTCTCGCAGGTGAAAACCCGGCTCTGGCACCGGCACTCCGGAGCGGAGCGTGCAGCTCCATGTATTGCTGTGTGGCTGCACGCTCAGCTCCAGAGTGCCGGAGCCAGAGGAGGGATTTCACCTGCGAGACTCGGCCGTATCTTGCGTATGTGTGATCCCGGCCTTATAAGGGATTCCATAAATTTAATCATTGATTCAATTTGCCTTTTACGTATCCACAGGAGGTGGAGGTCCCACTGGTGACTATAGCTGAGTGGTGTATTGAGGATAATGCTAGCAGTCTCATTCAAACAGGCACGTCATTGCCTCATTCTTGGGAAACCCAGTGATGGGACAACCAACAAACAGCAAGTTATCACTGTACTTGTCATGTCATTCAACTCTCAAATCAATGCCTTTATTTACTGAATCCTTATATTGTGCACAATTTTATATGTGCAAAATAAAATGAAATCACTCTTTTTCCATCATCTGAGATGCCTCTCCATTACTACCCTCTAGAGACATGAACCCCCCAACTATCACCCCACTTGCCACTGCACCAGGGCAAATGGGAAGAGCCGGGCAAAGCGCCAGAATTGGCACATCTAATTGATGCGCCTTTTCTAGGCTGCTACGGGCTGCTATTTTTAGGCTGGGGGGGGTCAATATGAATGGCCCCTTACCAGTCTGAGAATACCAGCTGTCAGCTTTAGCTTGGCTGGTTGTCAAAAATGGGAGGGTCCCCTTGCCAATTTTTTTTTAATTCTTGATTTAAATAATTAAAAAACAGAGTGGAAACCCCTCTATTCTTGACAACAGGCCTTGCTAACGCTGCCTGTTTTTAAGGAATGTTTTACCTCACATAAAGTAACAGCTGTTATCCCATACTGTAATATCTGTAAACTCTAGCACAGGACTCTATCTTTCAGTCCTTTCTGCTTCTGGTAGTCACTGGCAAAACATATACTGTAGTTTGGATGCAATCCATTACCTGCCTGACTAGATGACGAGGGATAATACTATGGATTAAATGTTAGTGCTTCAGTATACCAAGACATTTTGGACAATTGTATGCTTCCAACTTTGTGGGAACACTTTGAGGAAAATCCTTTTTTGTTCCAGCATGACTGTATCCTGTGTAATGTTTAGGTATCCCAAAACGTTTGTCCACATATTGTATTTAAACTCCTTCACGATTGATTACGGATATCTATGTTATCGGTTGTGTCCCTGTCTGTGATGCGGGTTTTGGCGCTGAGCCTGTAAATTTCCCCGCACTTTTTTTTTTTTTAAACAATAAATTTTTATTCAATTAAATCTTATGACAGAAATAACTTTTTTACACAATTATATCAATATAACAGTCATGTTGAAATAATCACCACTAGTACAAACCAATTCCAAACAGGATATTATAGGAGAGGGGAGGACAAGAAAGGACCACTCAGAAGGAAAGGGGCAGCCCGGATTGTACACAAAAGGTAAATTAATGGATAGTGGGGGGGAATGAGCTTTAGGAACTTTGTGTTAAGCATTTTTGTATAACAATCTGACTAATCTGATTATGAGAAGACCAGAAAAAACTGGAAAACTATGAAAACCATCCTAAGCGTGAGCTATCGCCAATCCAGAAGCCTCCCAAATCTTCCACTGGCGACTGACTCGTTCTTTTTGCTTTATCGAGTGAACCAAACAACGTTCATGTAGATAATTAGAGTTTATCCTATCAATGAGTTCCTCCTGTGTGGGGGTAGTAGCTTCCCTCCAGCGCCTTGCCAAGCTCCGACGGGCCGCTGTTAAAACATGGGTTATCCCTGGAACTAAGTTTGGGGAAAGGATGTCCAACCCAATATTTAAGACCGCCAAGGGCCCCTCTAGGGTTAAAGGGAAACCTATCAAGGTCCTTACTAAGGCTACTTTCACACATCAGGTTTTTTGTTTCAGGCAGAATCCGGCTAATGTTCCAAAAAACGGATCCATTGCAAATAGTGAAAAAACTGATGCAACGGATCCATTTTTCAGCTGGATCCAGTTTTCTATTTTTAACATGGATTTACAATGACTTCCTGGAAAAAAAGGAGAGAGATAGAGAGATCATTACAAAATGCTTGGAAAACCGGATCCGGTGCCGGATTCATCGTTTCACATGTCCGTTTCACACGTTTTTGGCCGGTTCCGTCAATGTGCGCTTTTTTCCCCGGACGAAGAAACAATCCTCTGGACGTTTTCTCCGTCCACCGGAAACGACTATTTGGACGGATCTGAAAAAAACGGATGAAACGTCTGGCCATCAGGCCCAATCCGGCGCTAATAAAACTCTATGAGAAAAAAACGGATCCGGCATAAAAAAAGGATCTGTTTTTTTTCAAAACTTGTCGGATTGTGCTTGAAGCAAAAAACCTGATGTGTGAAAGTAGCCTAAGTCTTCCAGAATCTTCCTATCTTGGGCCATCACCACCACACATGACCCAGATCCCCTTTTTTCCCCACATCCCTTCCAGCTTAATGAGGAATATGATTTGTTAAATTTGGAAATTTTATAAGGCGTCAGATACCAGTTCATATGTATGTTCTTTAGTTTTTCAAGATGATTAATGCAGGAGGAGTGCCTTTGAGTAAATGTGGCCGCAATCCCCCAGTGTTCGGGGGTGGATGAGAAAGAGAGTGCTTCCTCCCAGACATTCATATAGGGGAGTTTGACCGACTCCGCTGGCGAATTAAGAGTCCTATAAAACAGAGACAATCCATGTTCATTTCGGTAAATTTCCCCGCACTTGATGGCCGATAGGTTGTCATGACAACTCTGCTATGTATAGCACAGGCGATCGGAAGATTGTAGCTTCAAGTCTCCTAAGGGGCCTATTAAATACATTAAAAAGCAAAATAAAAAAGTTTTAAAAAATAATAAAGTAAAAATACACAAAAGCTCAAATTACCCCTCTTTTGCACCCTTAAGAATAAACCAAATAAAAAAGAAATAATAATTTTTGGTACCACTGCATTCAGAAATGTTCTAGCTATCAAATATAAAGTAAAATAATCTGATAGGGAAATGTTGTAAAGAGAAAAAAAAACGCCAGAATTACATTTTTTTGGTTGCTGTAATATTGCAATAAAATGCAATAAGTAGTGATTAAATCATCATATCTACCCCAAAATGGTATCAATAAAAATCTCAGATGAAGCCGCAAAAATAAACCCTCCCACAGCCCTATATCCTGAAAAATGGAAACGCCATGGGACTTGAAAAATGCCTACAAACGCGAAAACTTTTTTTCATACAAATTTTGGATTTTTTTTTCACCAATTAAATAAAAAGAACCTATACATGTTTGGTACCTACGTACATGTACTGACCTGGAGAATCATGTTTTGAGGTCCGTTTTATCATATAGTGAAAAAAAAAAACAATTGTGGAATTGCACTTTTTTTTTGCAATTTTACCACACTTGGAATTGTTTTCCTATTTTCCAGTACAGTACGTGTGAAAATCAATGGGATCATTAAAAAGTACAATTCGTCCCACAAAAAAATCGAGCCCTCATATGGCTACATTGACAGTAAAATAAACAGTTATGGCTCTGGGAAGAAGGGGAGGGAAAAACAAAAGAAGGAAAGTCGTGAAGAGTTTAAACCTACATTCTAATTTCTTCTGTATCTTGGCCACTAGAACAACAGCTGAGATCCTGATGCAGAAAAGGTAACACAGAGCTCCGGACAGAATTCACGTTGGTGTTTTGTTAGAACCATAGATTGCAGGCTGTGTGTGATTATCTCTCTTGTACTCATTACACAGAGAAACAACGCAAATCAGAATACAACAGCAAACTGTTTACTTCCCAAATGGCTGGTAATTACCGGCACTCCAAAGTCATTTCATCACATAGAATTGATCGCTTATGAAAGCAATATTGTCCATGCCTTCAGCACAAATGTGAAATGTGAGATCATTTGGGTATTGTTCTACTCGCTTTGAAGTGAAACACGTGGAACTGTGGTGCATGAATAGCAACGTGTAATAAGGGTGCACAGCTTTCTATGTCGAGATGGAAAGAGATGGATGAAGTGGGGACATTGAAGTATATGTGATTCATCTTACACCCACATGCATGACATTTCATCAATGAGGACAGTGTGCTTAAAGGGTAGCTGCACTTGTTGAAAACATGGAATTTGCTGGTGGTGGTGGATCACTGAGAATAATTCACATATTATTGACCACTCAATTGTATTTGTAACTATGGAAAATGCCATGACTATGCAGTACCTACATAATGTATTGTACTGGCTCCAATAATACCAGAGGGTTCAGACTTTTTTCATCTGCTCTTCTGCTAAGACCTTAGTGCCCCTAAATGCAAAGGCCTTTTGAACAGTCGCATTTTGTCTGCTTGTGCTCTAGTTAGTAAAAGAGCTTCACGGATGATCTTGGGACACCTGCCCCATTGGCTACTATTATAATTCCTTCTAGAGCCTAAATTGTAATTCTAAATTGTAACTATGTGTAAGATCTTCCTTGTAGTGTTAGCAGATAATAATGACCAAGCTAAAGGTGGAGAAGAAGTAGCTGTTGCATCCACGCTCTGCTGTATCAGACAATAATATACATGGCACCTAGTACATGGTGGGCTTCCATTATCCATTACAACAGTTCAACAACAATTCATTTTGTTCAACATGGAGATTACCCAATGTTGTGCTGTGTGTGCTACATTCTTACAAATTTGCTAGATGAAATGACAAACTTTACATGCCAGAAATGCAAGCTTGTGACTATTAAAGGAAAAGGTGCAAAATCTTCAAGTGAGAATAGCTACACTGAAACTCATCAAAGAAGATGAGAATTTCCTTGACAGAGCAGAAGGATCTCTTCAGAATGTTGCAAGAGGAGAACTTTTCAGTGTTCCTACAGAAGCTAATGACGGAGTTGAAATAACTATTCAGAATGTTCGAAGAGAAGCACCTTTCAATGTACCTGCAGAAGAAGAGCAATGGAAGCATGTAACCCAAAGAAGCAGGAGGATGAGGAGGCAACCAGCCCCCGTACAGCTGAAGAACCATTACCAGGCTCTCACGTAGGACAATTACGAAGATATATATCAAAAAAGTGCTTTGTCCATAAAGAACACTCCAGTAAGCAATCGGAATCATCTTGAAGGGAGTTCAATTGTATCATACAATTATTAGGTTCTGTAGAAGGACGTAGATCTGGGGATTTATTATGATGGAATATAGGCTGAACTGGATGGACAAATGTCTTTTTTCGGCCTAACTAACTATGTTACTATGTTACTATGTTACTATGTATGTTACTATGTTACTATGAAAAAGAAATGCGGTGGTGACGAAGAAAAGGAGAGTAGAGGTCATGGGGGATTCCCTACTGAGAGGAACAGAAGCCGCTATGTGCTGAATGGACATCACCTCATGAGAAGTATCAAGACTCTTCAGTGCTACAGACGACTATCCATTTAATTAGCAAAATTAGTCCACAAATGGTACTTTTCTACTCAAATAGCCATGCTGCAAATTAACCCTAGTTATGTATCATAAGGGTTACGAAAGAAGTATATATGACATATAATTCTTAATTAAAAAGTTATTTTTATTTCACAACAAGTATAAAAACAATTACTTAAAAGGTGCATAATTTTCACTATTCTGTTCATGTGCTTAGTTTTAGAGCACATATCGTGCATTCAAATATTGCAGAGTAGTAAGTCATGTCAAAATTTGAGGTATTATAATAATACCTGTAAGAGCTGAACCGCTATTGCACAAGGTGGATTCCCTCTGCCCCGACGCGCGTTTCACTCCACTCCTCCCGAAATCAGTGCAAAGAACATGGAAGCCTGTGGCACTAAATAGTATTGTGCAATCCTGGGAGTATGGGCACTATATGGTTATGTGACACTGGGGAGCTGATCAGGTTTGGAAATAATCTGTAGAATGGTGATATTGCCTTAAAGGGAGCTGGTCAGCAGGTTTTTGCTATGTAAGCTGACAACAGCTTGAGGTAGAGACAAAGACCCTGATTCCAGCGATGTATCACTTAGTTTACTGGGTGCAACAGTTATGATAGATTCATAGTTTTCTCTGCTCAATTGTTGAGCTGTGAAATAACTGTTTTCTATCGGCACAGATTTCTGTGTATAATGTATAGTGAGAGAAAGCTGCATCATTGATGGACTAGGAAGAACGAGGCCAGTTGTCCTGTAGCCATAATTTCCTGGTGATAAAACACTGATTGCATTGAAACAGTAAATACAGTAAGCGACACATCACTGGAATCAGGGTCTCTATTACTACACCATGTTGTTTATAGATCACATAGCAAGAACCTGCTAACATATTGCCTCTACAAAATCTGGATTACTAATTTAGCATTGCATAATTCCTGTGTGTTGCAGATTATAAATTTATATAATCTTTAGACTCAACAAGATCATGTGCAGCTTAATTACCGGTAATTTCTTAGCAAGAACCCATTGCAAATTAAGTCTAGTACTGCAATGAAGAGTTCCTCTCCAGAATTCACAATCATTCAGCTTTTTTTGCTAAAAGAGAACAGAAGACATTTTTTAATTCCTAGTATAACTGCATCTGTCCTGTACACATCGCGTCAGCTAATAGATTCTGCTACCCTCCTAGGCTCTTCATGCTGCACTGCCCAACTCGGAATAGGTTACACTGGGATTTCCAGCCTCGGCAATTCTTGCAATAATTATCATTTCTAATGGAATTTTTACACCTCGGTTCTTTTTTGATTGAAAAGGTTATTGGTGACAAAACCCATTCTCTTTTATGTTACTGTTTCTTCCACATTTACTTTGTCTAATGACGTCTATTTAACCAGTTATCTGCCAGATCTGTAATGGATAACATGGTAAAAATAAATTGATTCCTGACTTTATTTGTTGCACAATGTTAATACTTATAGAAAATACACTTGTAATGCTTCATCGGAGACAACCCCTTTCGAAATGCAGAAAATATAGAGATCAGAAAAATGTACTCAGTGGCTTACTGGCTGTTCAGGGTGACTGCGTAGTACAAGCATGGCTGGGGTCCACCAGAATGGGAGTCTCTCTCATAGAGGGACACCCCAGTCCAGCTTGGTGGCACCCACTTGTATTGTATTCTCCCAGAGTATGCCACAAATGTTGGAGTTTGGGAGTTTAATGGCTTTTATTAATGTGCAGATCTCAACAAATGAGTGCTGTCCTTACTGGGATTAGGCATCTTGACTCTGAAAGTGTTCACTCCAGGACAGGTTATGCCAAAGTAACTGTATCCAATGCAGCCTGTAAGTCTCTGAGAGGCATCATTCTGCCACAGTCTGCCCTTTCTCTTGCAGGGATGCACCATTCACTTTATGGTGGAGTACTCTGAACCTCCATAGGTCCTCATAGCTATTAAAACCTTTTATGGACTGAATTTTTCCAATGCCATGACTGCAATTTGCCTGTCACATGATGTTAGCTATACAAAACGGCCCTCTGTTCAGAGGCAAAGTAGTTTTTTTTATGTTCACTGGGTAAAGGAGCCGGCCCGTTGCGATTGTACAGTACATATCAATGTCAGCCGGGGAGTCATGCTGATCTCTCCGCTGTTACCACTTTGTCACAGAAGACATTGCTGATCCCACTGTTGACACCAGTTTGTCAGGGAAACACAATTCCACTGCCTCCAATGGTTAAGACAATTGCACAATTGAGTGATGAGTGATGGAAGAGGCCACAGCTGCTTCCACTTCTATGCTGGTTATTCGGGAACTCTCACTGAACATATGGTATATACACCTCAGATTCCAACCCTTAGAATATCTATCTATCTATATATCCCGATATGGTCACTGCCAACTCCACAATAACAAAAAACTACTAGCTGCCACCACCAGTCATTTATACAGTACAGGCAGATTGGACATCCATTACAGGTACTGCATGGCGTCAGGGGTGCAGTTTACAGAACAAGAGGAACAGAGCTATTAAATTTTACATATTTAATCCAGAAATGTAGGCAGTGTTTATAAAGAATATAAAAAGATGATACAAAATGAGAACAAAACAATACAGTATATGCAATTACATAAAATAAAAAAGAGTAATAAAAGAACATTACTAAACCTGATGTTATAGAAATGGCCCAGAGCTTACATCATGTTTCCTATCGTGATTTTACCTTTTGATAAAACTTAAAAATGGCATGTATAGCATCATCTATTGGATCGTTATTAAGTTAGAAGGGGTCTAATGGACCTATGGTGATGTGATTGAATATGTTCTGTTCATCCCTTTGCTACGACGCCAAAAATATATCTCCCGTAAAAATGAGATCGATGCAAAACCCAACAATCGTATCTGGACACCTAAGACAGAATTTTTAACTGAAATTAACCAGTTTTTTTTGTTTTTTATCACAGTAAACTAATCCCTGGGAAAGGTACTTCTCCACCTCTGCATTAACAAATCTCAGTCTTGTTGTCTCCTTCCCAGCAAATCTCTCTGCTGTAATTATCCAGTCACTGCAGAAAGCCCCTACTTCAATAGAGGTTGAAATTTTAGCTCTTTCTACTTCCTCTGTTTTCATTAGTTCCTCTGTTCCTGGGTATAATTAATCATATGTTCAATGTGAAGGCTTACTTCAATGGAGGTTGAAGGGTCAGGTCTTCTGCCTTCTCTGGAGATGTCTTTATGGGTTTTATTTTTCTCTATGACAGTAAGTAAATGACTTTGTACTGCATCAACTGAGCAAGTGCGTCCATACAACATCTGGTATCACATGCCATGCCTCCACTCCACACTATGTAGGTCTCATACTTGGCATCAGATAGGGTGCCTCAATCTCCCTCCCTATCACATCACAGCCGCTAGGTTCCCAGTTTGTCAGTGCTGTCTCTAAGTCATCAGACACACTTCTACAGCACACTCTGGCTCATACTCAACTGCAACGTTTCCAACTCTACCTTTCACATAAGGAGACCCCATGTGCAATGGGGCCATCTCCATTTATGCCAATCACCAATGCACATCATTTAGAAAACAAGTCCAAGTCCGCACTGTATTAGAGCACCACTCCTGTCTTTTTTTTATATTTCAGCAGTGGAGTAGTGTCGTTAATCTAAGTTCCCTGTCCTTAGTCATATACCTACCAGCCACAGTCTTCTTCTGTTCTCAGCACCACTCTGGTTGTTTTCAGCATTTTGTTACTAGGAATGGGCGAACCCGAATGATAAAGTTTGCGATCCATACTGAACACCTAGTTTTCGGATTCTGCAGCCCGAAGATCCGGTGTTTCTCACGCTGTCATGTGTGTGATAGCACAAGAAACACCACCTCTGATCGGCGTTAAGCTTGTTACTAGCTGTTAGAATGCTGCTGTTCCCACGCTGTTATTGCACACCTGGTCTTGCTGAAAGCCAGCGCTGACATCAGTGAGGTCACTGTAGTTCTGTGAACTCTGCTTACTTTATTGACATCTTGACATCACCGCTCGGCACTACAGATGAGTTCTCAGGCTCAACTCAGCGTATCATGGAGTCACGGCTGAGCGGTCGCATCATGCAACTGCTTAGTCATGATATCCAGATGTAGCAGAGTTGGAGAACATTGTGGGACATATGGATTATCGTCTGACAGGTGAGAAATATATATATATATATATATATATATATATATATTTATATATATATATTATTTTTGTCAATAAATGAGTTAAATAGGGTCAGGGAGTTTTATTTCAAATAAAGAATTTTTATTATGTCTGTGTCTTTATTACATTATGACTATGGAGTTAGAAATGGGGGAGTCTTATAGACTCCTCTCCATTACTAACCTGTGGACTTGATGTCAGCTGACATTACAAAGCTAACATTAACCCCACAAATATTACCCCACTTGACACCACACCAAGTAGAATTGGCGTATCTAATAGATGGGCCTTTTCGGGGGTAACTGTGGGCTGCTATTTTTAGGCTGGGGGGCCTATATCCATGGCCCATTCCCAATCTGAGAATACTAGCCCCTGCTGTCTGCTTTAGCTTGGTTAGTTGTCAAAAATGGGGGGACCACACACCGTTCTTTAAATAATTTCTTTAAATAATTTAAAAAAATGACATTGGGACCCCTTTATTTTTGATAACCAGACAAAATAATGCTCCCATTATGCTAAAAAAAATTATGTCAAATAATAATAATAATAATAATAATAATGTGCAAAATTAAGTTTTAAGCCCTCCACAACAGCCACAGTTTCTCCTGTGGCCCATGGGAAAATAAAATTGCCCTCCCTTACCTTATAGTCACACTGCATCTTTTACAAGTTTTATATTTAAATTCATAGCAAAAAATCATTACCTTGGAAAGGAAAGAATTTATTTCATCATATTGGAACAAGCATCTCTCTAAGGGGTCATGCAGAGGGAGTGCTTTTTATTATCTGCTGTATCAAATTGTTATTTATGAAATTTCTGTAGTATTTTTGTGAATTATGTATGAATTTATATGGAATGAATGCATCTCTATCCAATTTGTCATTCCCTTGAAGTCATCGAGAGGTTTATGTTCTAGTTTTCATACCTCATTGCATTCTGTCTGAATGGTTCGGGACTAAAATCTTTTAAAATAAAACAAAAGTTCTTCCTCCTCATTAAATGAGCGCAGATGTTTGCAAGGTAGCTCCTATACACACAGTTTCTTGAAAAACACTTTGGTATACAAAGGTTTTCTACCTTTTCTTGATTTAGCCTAAGGCAACAAAATAGATTGGAGATCTGGTACCCAAATGTGCTGAAGTTTCTGAACGCTCGATGGCAGGATCTATATTTACGAGGATTATGTTTTTGAGAAACCAAATATCTATTTATCACTAGTGATGAGCAAACGTGCTCGCCACTACTCGTTACTCACCCGAGTATCACTATGCTCGGTGTCCTCGGCGAGCACCGAGCATTTCTGGGATTATTCGGCAGTAACTGGTGTCTCCACCCAGCATTTTTGGCGGACTTTAGAGACCCAATCACGGTGGAGGGATTGTCTGCCAGGCCATGAAACGCCACAGCCATCTTTGTTGTAGTCGTGCAGTGATTGGCTTGGCCGCACAGCATCATCCTGAGTATAATAGACCTGGTGCAGCCCTGCTCGCCGCATTCTGCTCCGGATTCAGCGAGAGTAAAGAGAGCTGTTGCCGAGATAGGGTCAGAATCGTGATTTTTATAGTTAGTGTAGGTCTGCAACTCTTAAATCCACAACTCCTGAGAAACCAACAGTCCTTTTTAGGGCTAATTTGTGGGTCCCAATATTGCAGCGCTAGGTAGGCAGGGCACAGCATATCCACATCAGTGCAAGGCCTGCAGGCACTGTATGTGGGTTCATAGCTCCCACTGCATCCCTCCCAAAGCTCCATAACTGTCTGCTGCTGCAGCAGCTTCTTTACTATATACCTAGTTGCATTTTTTTTCCCCAAAAATTCACCACAAAAAAAAAAATACAGTGTGTTCTGTCAGACTGAGGCCTGCTGCCTGCTTAAAAATCATAGTTTGTCAGGCATATGTAGCGTAGTTATGTGTGCTAGCCTTGTGCCACTTTTTTGTATTAAATTCACCAAAAAAGGCCTCATATATCTGCGTGCTCCAAGTTTTGGCATTTTAGGCCGTTTTGCCACTATTTTTGCTGTCTGTTACTCTAATTATATACAGCACTATTTGGCATTTAAAAAAAAATAGGCCATATATTTGCCAGTGTGGTATTTCCGTGACAGCCCTCATATATCTGCATGCTCCAAGTTCGGTCACTGTAGGCCGGTGTACCACTTTTTTTGCTGTCTGGTACTCTAATTATATACAGCACTATTTAGCATAAAAAAATATAAAAAGACCATATATTTGCCAGTGTGTTATTTCCGTGACAGCCCACATGTATCTGCTTGCTCCAAGTTTGGTCATTGTAGGCCAGTGTACCACTTTTTTTGCTGTCTGTTACTCTAAATATATACAGCATTATTTAGCATAAAAAAAATAAAAAGACCACATATTTGCCAGTGTGGTATTTCCATGACAGCCCTCATATATCAGCGTGCTCCAAGTTTGGTAATTATAGGCCGGAGGGCCACTTTTTTTGCTGTCTGTTACTCTAATTATATACAGCATTATTTAGCATAAAAAATATAAAAAGGCCACATATTTGCCAGTTTAGTATTTCCGTGACAGCCCTCATATATCTGCGTGCTCCAAGTGTGGTCATTGTAGGCCGGTGGACCACTTTTTTGCTGTCTGTTACTCTAAATATATACAGCACTATTTAGCATATAAAAGTATAAAAGGCCACATATCTGCCAGTGTGGTATTTCCATGACAGCCCTCATATATCTGTGTGTACCAAGTTTGGTCATTGTAGGCCGGTGTACCACTTTTTTTGCATTCTGCTACTGTAATTATATACAGCACTGTTTAGCATAAAAAAATTAAAAGACCACATATTTGCCAGTGTGGCATTTCCGTGACAGCCCTCATATATCTGCGTGCTCCAAGTTCGGTCACTGTAGGCCGGTGTACCACTTTTTTTGCTGTCTGATACTCTAATTATATACAGCACTATTTAGCATTAAAAAATATAAAAAAGCCACATATTTGCCAGTGTGGTATTTCTGTGACAGCCCTCATATATCTGCATGTTCCCAGTTTGGGCATTGTAGGCCGGTGGACCATTTTTTTTGCTGTTTGTTACTGTAATTATATACAGCACTATTTAGCATAAAAAAATATAAAAAGACCACATATTTGCCAGTGTGGTATTTCTGTGACAGCCCTCATATATCTACGTGTCCCAAGTTTGGGCATTGTAGGCCAGTGGACCATTTTTTTGCTGTTTGTTACTGTAATTATATACAGAAATATATAGCATAAAAAAAATAAAACGGCACATATTTGTAAGTGTGGTATTTCCGTGACTGCCCTCATATATCTACATGTTCCAAGTTCGGTCACTGTAGGCCGGTGTACCACTTTTTTTGCTGTTTGTTACTGTAATTATATACAGCACTATTTAGCATAAAAAAATATAAAAAGACCACATATTTGCCAGTGTGGTATTTCCGTGACAGTCCTCATTTATCTGCGTGTTCCAAGTTTAGGCATTGTAGGCCGGTGGACCATTTTTTTGCTGTCTGTTACTCTAAATATATACAGCACTATTTAGCATATAAAAATATAAAAAGGCCACATATTTGCCAGTGTGGTTTTTCCATGACAGCCCTCATATATCTGCGTGTACCAAATTTGGTCATTGTAGGCCGGTGTACCACTTTTTTGCTGTCTGTTACTCTAAATATGTACAGAACTATTTAGCATAAAAAAAAATAGAAAAGGGCCACATATTTGCCAGTGTGGTATGTCCGTGACAGCCCTCATATATCTGTGTGTTCCAAGTTTGGGCATTGCAGGCCGGTGGACCATTGTTTTGCTGTTTGTTACTGTAATAATATACAGCAATATTTAGCATAAAAAATATAAAAAGGCCACATATTTGCCAGTGTGGTATTTCTGTGACAGTCCTCATATATCTGCGTGTTCCAAGTTTGGGCATTGTAGGCCAGTGGACCATTTTTTTTGCTGTTTGTTACTGTAATTATATACATCACTATTTAGCATAAAAAAAATATAAAAAGACCACATATTTGCCAGTGTGGTATTTCCGTGACAGCCCTCCTATATCTGCGTGTTCCAAGTTTGGGCATTGTAGGCCGGTGGACCATTTTTTTTGCTGTTTGTTACTGTAATTATATACATCACTATTTAGCATAAAAAAAATATAAAAAGACCACATATTTGCCAGTGTGGTATTTCCGTGACAGCCCTCATATATCTGCTTGTTCCAAGTTTTGGCATTGTAGGCCGGTGGACCACGTTTTTTGCTGTCTGTTACTCTACTTATATACAGGATTCTTTTGCATTTAAAAAAATACAAGCCACATATTTGGCAGTGTGTTATCGCTGTCAGACGTCTGATGTATTTATGGCCTACAAATTGTGGAAATTCAGGCCTACATTCAGCTTTATTTGCTGTCTGTTACCCTAGTTTGGTACACTATTTTAGTTTAAAAAATTAAAAAATACAGGCCACATATCGAACAGTGTGGTATCTCGTTAAAAATACTTATCTTTCAAGTTGTTATGGCTGCTTCATGACTGTGTTAATTGCTCCAACTACTACTACCACCATCATCATCTTCTGCCTAGAAGCAGTCACTGCGCACATAGAAAGTCTGAGGAGCAGAGTGTGAACGCTTGGGCGGTGTTGTACTCTGTCTCTTTATTACGAAGGCGTTTGCTCCCACTAATAAAAGCGGTACTGCCAGAAAGCGAGGAGACATGTTCACAGTGACTGCCAGAGAGCGAGGCACCGTGTGCTCCATGACCATGAGTACAGCGCACGTTCGCAGTAGAGTCAGTTCATGCTCCGTGTTCAGCTTTGCAAAACAATAATGAAAGGGCACAGAGGAATGACAGAGGACGTTGGGACAGTCAGCAAGGTACTCCCTCAGCATTTTCCCAAACAAAGCACTCCTTGTGAGAGTCCCCCACGCCTCAGGGCCAGGGCGATAGGAGGGTCTGAGAAAACTCTCCCTGAACGTTGTCAGTGTTCCACTGCCTCTGCTGGATTGGAGTTGTGTCTCTGTCACCTGTACTCCTTGCTTGGCCAACGAACTGTGACCTCTTCTGCCAGCGTTTTCAGATGGGAATTTTTTTAATAATTCAGCAAGAAGGGCCCTATGGGCCTCCAACATTGTAGTACACCTGTCTGCCTCTGGAATAAGAGATATAAAGTTCTCCTTGTTGCGTGGGTCTAGAATTGTCAACAATTAGTATTGCCTGTCACCTAAAATTTTGAGAACGCGAGGGTGACGGGAAAGGCAGTGTAACATAAGCTTAGCCATGCGTGCAAGACTGCTAACAGTCGATACTTCCATGTTCTCACCAACAGGACAACTGACCATGGTCTCCTCATCCTCCTTGTCTTCAGGCCTCCACGACTTTTGACAAACCTCAGAAATGTCATTGTAAATACATCATTGTAAATACATTACCCTGTAGTTTTTTCTCCCCCACCTCATTGTAGATTGTAAGTTGTCATGTGTAGGTTTTTTTGGGGGGGTTTAATTGTTGTTATCATTGTTACTTAGTGTAGATTGCAAGCTGTCACAAGCAGGGTAGTTTGATTTCTGTTTAATTATTGTATTATTATCGTTGTTACTTAGGACTGTTGTGTTTGAAACTGTAAATATGATGACGCTATGTAAATAACTATAAATATTAATATTAGAACACAGAGAAGCAGGATGGAGATGTTAATTATGACATCATTGCCGATCACCATCATGGTGAATTCCTCAAAGTTTTGGAGGATGGTACATATGTCTGACATCCATGTCCACTCCTTAGATCTTATGTGTGAAGTCAGAACTGGATACCGACAGCCTTGTTGATGCTGGTAGTCTACAAATGCCTTCTTCTGCTCACAATTCCTTTCCAAAATATGCAGTGTAGAGTTCAAATGCATGGGAAGGACATGACACATCAGTCTGTGAGCCAGAAGCTGCAAGTGCTGCAGAATCACGGCAAAGGAGGCTGAAGCTCTAGGTGACTTTCTAAAATGGGTACGCAGAGCCTCGTACTTTTCCTAGCAGATCTGGCACCTCCGTGTCGCTTTTCTGAAAATGTTCAACAATGAGGTTAAGCACATGGGCCAGGCATGGCACATGTGTGAGCTTGCCTCGACACAGAGCAGCCACCAGGTTCCAGCCATTGTCACACACGACCATGCCTAGCTGTAGGTTGAGCGGTGTCAGCCACAGATCTGCCTGCTGTTTCCGAGCTGTCCACAACTCTTCATTATTGTGCGGCTTGTCACAGCATATTACCTTCAGCACAGCCTGTTGCCGCTTGGCTGAGGCAGTGCTGCAGTGCTTCCAGCTTGTGACTGAAGTGTTACTTTCGGAGATGGAGGCTGAAGAGGACACAAAGGAGGAGGAGGTGCAGGAGCTGTAGACTGTGGGGGCAACCCAGGTTGACGTAGGACCTGCAATACTCGAGGTTTGGAGGATGTGCACCATCCCAAGGTCGGACTGGGTCCTGGCTTCCACTATGTTAATCCAGTGTGCCGTTAGTTAGATGTACCATCCCTGACCACAAGCACTTGTCCACGTGTCTGTGGTTAGGTGGACTTTCCCAATAACAGCATTGTGGAGGGCACGGGTAATGTTGTCGGACACGTGCTTGCTTGTGTGATGTCGTTACGGTAGACCAGGAAAAATTGTGGTGTCTGGGTAACGAGTACCTCGTGATGGTCACCGCCATCAGGTTGAGGAAAGCTTACGTCTCCCACGGGCCTAAAATGAAACATTTCCAGCGCAAGCAGACGACAAATGTGTGAATTTAGTACTGAGGCGTTGGCTGTGTATTTCAGCTTGCGTTTCAAGGACTGGGGTATGAACAATTGAACGCTGCACTGGGACAAGGATGTGGACGTGCTTGTTGATGGTGCTATTTCAGTTTGTGTGCAACTGCAGATGCAGGGCATGAGGCATCTTAAAATGCACCATGGACAGTGGAATGGCTTGCACGCACAATAATGCAAGAAGCAGTGGTATCACCTGCAGACACTGTTCATGGAGCCTTGTGTTCAAGCAACAAAGTCAGGTGCTTTGCTGCCATGTGCCTGATCATGCTTGTGGTGGTTAGGATGGGATTTTTGCTACCCCTGCTGCTGCGGGCATGGCCGGTGGTGCAAATGGCCATTTTGGGTTTATCAGCACAGTCTTTAAAAAACAACCAGGCTGTTACAGGGACATTCAGTGTCACCCTCTCCCACACCACCTCCTTACTTTGACCCCAGTCTAGTCAGTTCTAGGACCCCAACTCCATCTACACCTTCGACCTGGGACAGCTGATGTAATGGCACAGTTTGCTATATCATCAGTACGCTGATGACACGAAGATCTCTCTATCTGTACCTGACATCACCTCCTTAGTGACCAAAATCACACATCTTCACGCTATTTCATCCTTCTTTTCTGCTCGCTTTCAAAAAGTGGACATGGACAAATCAGAATACATTACCCTGGTCTACAAAAAAAAATAAAAAATTTTCTGGCATGGACTTTAAGAACAGTTTTAGACTAATTTGAGGGTGCTGAATTCAAATCTGATCTTATAATTTCTCTATCACATCACGTTTTTGCGCTATAGGTATATAGCCCATTTTCATGAATTCCATGATAAATATAAGTAGAGTATGAAAAGTGCCGGTTTATACGGTTCACTAAGGTAAATTTAGTTTTCATTTAGTCTCCCAATAAATGTGAGAATATCTTTGTTTTCTTTGAACATGCATAATTCCCATTTGTTATGATAGCACCCTTGTTTTCTGTGCTACTGGGACAGTAGAGCTACAGCAGAGCATTGGGTGAAAACTGAATGGCCTCGGTGACAGAGTTTGGCATCTGGCGATAAGAATGTCATCCATGATCCTCTAGAGGATAGGAAGGACATTGTCTTTCCTCCCTTACATGTAAAACTTGGATTGATGAAGCAGTTCGTCAAAGCTGTCAATCACAGTGGAGAATGCTTTAACTATATATGTTCAACTTTTCCTGGTCTTAGTGAAAAGAAGAAAAAGGCTGGAATATTTGATAGACCTCAAATAATGTGAAAAGCAGGGTGTGATTATTTAGTTAAAAATTAACTTTTAATAAACTCATTTAAAATAGTATGCCAAATTTTTTTTAGACAAACATACATATAGGACAAACAGTATATCACCTTTCAGGAAGAGAAAAGCCAAAATACAAAAAAACAAAACAAAAACAATAAACCGAACTGCTACAGACCTCCCAATCATGAGATTCCTGTAAACAGACCTGCCGCAGGCCTCAAGATGTACGGTCCTAGACCTCTTAGCAGTACGGAAAAATATAAACTTTCACCTCAAAAGTCATTTAGCCAATTAGACAAATAGATTAAACCACATATGTCCTATAGATAAACAAATATTGCTGGCTTAGGTAACGAAATGACCACTTAGATGATGCGTGAAAGAAAAACAGAGAACTGCCCAATCTCACCCAGTTGTCATAATGGGTAAGATAATAACCGTTTTTACGAAAAAGGTATCTACTTTTGTGGGGTCTAGTATAGATACTGGTGATATTTAGCAATGGGGGATTAGTATGGACAGGTATGTGCCATCTCCCCAATTATAACACCAGATGAAAAAACGGTTATTATCTTACCCATTATGACTAAATAAAATTCAGAAGGATTGTTTGGGAGATCAAACTTCATTTGATAATAAACAAAGAATTGCTCAAAAAGTGAATAATTCCAAGAGATGGGAACACAACTTTGTCACTACTTATAATAAAGGTAACCAAAAAATCAGAAAAATATTACAAAAATATTGGTACATACGGAGACAAGATCCCCTCTTACGGGATGTACTACCAGAGAGACCAGGCATCACCTTTAGAAGGGGTAAAACACTCAGAAACATTATAGCACCTAGTCGTTTGAAAAAATTTGCAGTGAAAAACTCCGGAAAAAAACAAATGTTTTTTCAACGCAAAACTACTAACTCTATATTGAAAAAGACAACTAATACACTTTATGGCACCTACAAATGCCACCAGAAGAAATGTCAATGTTGCCAATTAATAACTCATGGACAGCGATCTATTACTCCTAATAGTACAGGAGAGACCTTTCCTATAAAACATCATTTAACCTGCACTATAAGTTATGTTATATATGTAATTACATGCAGTTGTGGAATGCAATATGTTGGCTGGACCACACAGATGGTTAGATCGCGTCTAAACGCACACCGACATAATGCAAAAATTGGGCTACTGACGCATAGCCTATCGAGACATCTTTTAATAAATCATAATAAGAATTTTGAGATAAATTTGACTCCTGTTGAAGAAATTCCCGATAATGCATCAGACAGAATCCATCTATTGAATAGGAAAGAGGCTTTCTGGATGTACAGATTGCGTTCTCTGCATCCTGACGGCCTCAATGATAGATTGGAGAATATATAGAGCATTATATTAGATCAGGACATGGTTGCTGATTAATAGAAATTTATAGAAATAATAGGGTATAAGCTATCCTAGGATAGGTAGTACTTATGATATATCCTTAGGCTTGTTCACAAACTCTTGGCTAGCGAAACTAGTGTCATGAGGACCATGTAGAAAACCATATAGTCTTCATTGGGTGACAAGGCTAAATTTCCAGCTTTTAGTGCGGTTTTTTGTGTGCGTTTTTTTAGTGCATTTTTTTCCCCCTAGCGGTCAAAAATGAACGCATATAATAAGTTCCTACATAAATTAAAGATACAGAATTAACACTATGATCAAATAAATGAATAGTCCTTTCAGATTTATTTATTTGTATAAATAGAAGAAATGTATTTGTTATACTTTTAAGAAAAAGTTTTTTGTTAAAAGAAGTATAATATAATAGATATAATCATTGAATATATATTGTATTTATGGTTAATGATAAAGATACAAATTTTATATATCCACATATATTGTATATATGCTAATTAATGGTTTTATGTGTACCTTATAATTTATATTTTATTATGTATTTTAACTTTTCAAATGAATATACTTATACACGGATAAGTTAAAGCTACATATTGAAAACCACTGAGCAGCAAATTATTATTATTATTTATTATTATAGCGCCATTTATTCCATGGCGCTTTACATGTGAGGAGGGGTATACATAATAAAAACAGGTAAAATAATCTTGAACAATACAAGTCACAACTGGTACAGGAGGAGAGAGGACCCTGCCCGTGAGGGCTCAAAATCTACAAGGGATGGGTGAGAATACAGTAGGTGAGGGTAGAGATGGTCGTGCAGCGGTTTGGTTGATCGGTGGTTACTGCAGATTGTAAGCTAACGAAGAACCACCAGGTCTTGATTAATTAACATAATTAATTATTCAAGTGGACCTATGTACACTATATAACTCTAGCAGTCTATAAAGTAATATCATACCTGAGGAAGGCTATTTTTAATAAGTATATAGCCGAAACGCGTTGTTCTATATATTGTTCTTTAAGATTTTTTATTTTAAATAAATTACTGAAGATTTGTAATACCTCTGCCTGGTGCCTGTTACCTGGGAGCGCTGAATAGACTGGATGAACTTTTTTTTATTTTCTGAACTTCACTCCACGGTCTCCTGGCTGAGAGATCCGTTGTATCCAGACTATAGATGCATATCAGGGAGACAAGGCATCTCATCCAGACCATAAAGGTTGCTACGCTATAAAGGTTGCTACGCTATGACACAAGCCACATCAAAGGTGAGCAATTTCGCCTTTGAAAATTGAGTTGAACTAAATAATCTGCACTTAGATCTGCGACCTATTTCTTGTCTTTTCCCCTCTCCTAGACCTTGTAGCCTTGGGGTCATATATCTCATATTAATTAGGAGAAGATTCTTTAGTTCCATTAGTTGTTAAATTCTTGGAACAAGATGCAATTACAGGGGTTCTCTGTTAAAAACAAGTAATCAACACTCTACAGGATAAGTGATAAGTTATTGATTGGTGGGCATCTGATTGTTGGGACCTGCACCAATCGGCAGAATGTTGAGCTTTTAACTCTATTAGACTAAAGTGCCATATATGACTTCACCACTGATCCATTCATTCCCACACTGGCTGCAAGTGCTGTGCATGTTTTTTACTGGAAGCCCCCAAGAGCATGAATGAAGCAGTGGTTAGGCATCCCACCTGCCACTCCATTTTAAAATGGGCATAAAAGTGTCCTGTCAGGAATAAAACTTTCCAATTCTTCCGATGTGTGCGGTTAACAATGGTTGGACCAAAACGATCAATAAGTTATCACCTATCTCGTGATGCTCATGGATAGGAGTGCTTTAACCAAAGAACCCCTTTAATGCAAACTACCATAATTGCACATCCCAGTTATGGTGTGCGCACAGTAGTTGTGCAGGACCCACTTGTGGAGCTCCACTATGGTATAACTGGGATAACAGCTAACAGGTATTTTCATATAGCTGTAGGGTGGGCCCATAGGGTCAATTCCTCCTCTAGACCCCAGACACCCCATGTCTCTGGTCCGCAACCCTCATGTCCCAGGTACTTGCCCCGCATCATGCTACATCCACAGAAGAAGAAGGAAAATAAAAATGATTCTTCTTACCTGCCTTTGCTCCCCTCATCTTCTCCCTTCAATGCGGTCATGTTAAAATGGCCGCTAACCTATTAGAGGTCATCGACTGACGTCAGGGTGCCCATCAAGGTCACTTTCATACAGGGTCAGATTGGAGCACCTGGACACCCGAAGATTCTCAGATGGGTCCAATTCCTCAGGGGGCCTCGAGCAGGACGAAGAGAGGGCCCACTGGTTTCAACTGAATATGTGTCCAAGCTGGCCCCTGCATCCCTGGTCCTGGACCCATATCCCTTGTGCTGGCGCCATGCCTCTGGACCATGTCCATGGTGCCATGCCCCTGGTCCCATACCCTGTTCCCATGCCCCTTGTCTCATGTCCTGGCCCCATGTTCCTGGACCTATGTCCCTGGCCCCATGCCCCTGGATCCATGCCCCAGGTTCCATGCCTTTGGTCCCCTGTCCCTGGTCAAATGTTCCTGGTTGAATGTCCTGGCCTCATGTCCGTGGTACTCTGTCCCTGGCCCTATGCTCCTGGCCCCGTGTCCTGTCCCTTGCCCCTGGTCCCATGTCTGGCCCCATTCCCCTTACCCCATCTTCTGGCCCTGTGCCCCTGGTCTTTTGTCCCTGATCTCATGTTTCTGGTCTCATATGCTGGCCCCATGCCCTTAGTCCCATGTCCTGTCCTCATGTCCAAAACGAAAGGCTGCTAAAGAGCATTCAGAGAAGTTTTTTTTAAAACAGCCGCAAAACATGTGGGGAGGGGACTAGAGCATGTGCTCAAGCCCCAGGGAAACTCGATCGAATACTGAGCATGGCTGAGCACCACAATGCTCGATCGAGTATTGAGCAGCAGGGCTGCCATTAGGAATTTCAGGGCTCCATACTGGCCAAATTTTAAGGCCCTCTTGAGACTTTGCCCAGTCTCCACCCAAGTTCTATGATAGACATATACTTAGGCATACTCAGGGGAGTCTGATGCAATAAAGTGTTTAATACATACAGTATTCACAATGTTCACAAACGTTTCGGTCTGCAAACGACCTTCATCAGTGTGCTCTGAGAACAAACAAATAAAGTGCATAGACATAATATAAAGGAAAAATGAAACAACTAAAACGAAAAACAAAGTATTTACAGGTAAATATATATGGTCAAAATAGTTTAAACCAAAATTGGAGACCAGAGGTGACCATCCAAACATAATCGCTCGTATGTGTAATGCATATAATGCCCAATCAGAGTTGTACTGTATGATAATAGTGGGTATGGGAGAGGAACATTATAGAGAAGGACTACAATATACAAAGAGCTAGTGAGACCCGGTAGGAGTAGGGGGTACATACCTATAGCTAATCGGAGAAGGGTATGTGAAATAAACCCTTGAGAGAAAGATATTGCATCTGTAGAGAGGAAAAATATAAAGATGTATATGCATATAAGCACATGAAATAATGTGATGACTAGGGAATATAAATAGACGCACCAAGAAAATTTTTTATTTGGGTAAACAGGCAATCCAGAAAGTTAGTATGTATGCGGTATCCACCGCAAGTCTGGTATAGGTAATGGCATGTCCAGAGTGCCTGGGTTTTATGGCCGAGTGCGCGCAAAACCGCCGGAATTCAAACCGGAAGTGGCGGACCGGAAGTGATGCACATACAAAGCGAAAGTGAAACTGCTCTAAGCAGCATGTATAGCACTGGAAGGGGGCGGTGACTAGGGTTGAGCGACTTTTCCTTTTTTAGGGTCGAGTCGGGTTTCGCGAAACCTGACTATCTCAAAAGTCGAGTCGAGTGAAATCGGCCGACTATCGCGAAAAGTCAGGGATCGACTGAAACACGAAACCCAATGCAAGTCAATGGGGAAGCATAGTCGGCAGTGAGTGGAGGCCAGGAAAACACCTACAGTGCCCATTTTAATGGCAAAAACATCCATTCTTGTTACTGAAGCTTGTCAATCTTAATTTACCTTATAATAATAGTTAGGCATTGGAAATTGGGGGTCATTTGGCTAAAGTTGTGGGGGGTTGCGGTGGTTCAAGTATTTAGTGGGCCCAGGAAATCTGGACCACGTCACGGCAGTGGAGCAGGGAGAGGTAAGTATTTCAACTTTGCAAGTGCTGTGATCGTGAGCAAGCAGGGGGGGCCCACTCGTTCGCATTGGCACTGGCACAGGGCCCCTCAAAGTACGGCGGTGTGTTTGCACGGCGGGGGCGCCTCCCAACGGCAGCGACACTTTTGCATACTATGATGGGCCCTGTGCCAGTGACGTCGCCAACGAGTATTCCCCCCCCCCACCTGATGAAGGAACCTGCACTTTCATCTGCACCTTCCTCTTTGTCCCCGTGTAAGGTGGTATAGTATGCGGGAAGGGGAACCTGACTTTCAGCAGGGTCACGTTCTGGCTGTGTAGCGGGCAAGGGGAATGTAGCGGTCTGGGTCAATGTACCAGCAGACTCATCTAACACTGGCTGGGCAATGGGTAGGATGAGGAGGAAACACAGATATAGGCCCAAATAATAAAGTGGGCTAAATGCAGTTCAAAATTGGTAACAGGACTAACCAGGCGGCATTACTTTGTTCAGTGGAGGACAACTGTAATGAGAGGCTGACACAGTGAGTAGGCCCAAATCAGTAAGTAGGCTAAATGCAATTGAAAATTGGTAACAGTAGTAAACAGGCGGCACTGCTTTGTTCAGTGGAGAACAGCAAGGAGCGGCAGACACCGTTAGTAGGGCCAACAAAACTAGTAGGCCAAATGCAGTGTTATATTAAAAACAATTTAACGAGAGCCTGAAGATAGAAGCTCAGGAAAGGCAACCTGGAGAACACCTTGGAGCGGCAGACCCTGTTAGTAGGTCCCAACCAAACTAGTAGCCCCAATGCAGTTGTTAGATTAAAAACTATTTAACGAGAGCCTGAAGATAGAAGCTCAGGAAAGGCAACCTGGAGAACACCTTGGAGTGGCAGACACTGTTAGTAGGCCCCAACCAAACTAGTAGCCCCAATGCAGTTGTTAGATTAAAAACTATTTAACGAGAGACAGAAGATAGAAGCTCAGGAAAGGCAACCTGGAGAACACCTTGGAGCGGCAGACACTGTTAGTAGGCCCCAACCAAACTAGTAGCCCCAATGCATTTGTTAGATTAAAAACTATTTAAATGGACTCTGTCACCTGAATTTGGAGAAAACAATCTTCAGCCATAGGGGCGGGGTTTTCGGGTGTTTGATTCACCCTTTCCTTACCTGCTGGCTGCATGCTGGCTGCAATATTGGATTGAAGTTCATTCTCTGTCCTCCATAGTAAACGCCTTACCATCGGGTAAGGAAAGGGTGAATCAAACACCCGAAAACCCCGCCTCTATGGCTGAAAATTGTTCCCTCCAAATTCAGGTGACAGAGTCCCTTTAACGAGAGCCTGAAGATAGAAGCTCAGGAAAGGCAACCTGGAGAACACCTTGAAGTGGCAGACACTGTTAGTAGGCCCCAACCAAACTAGTAGCTCCAATGCATTTGTTAGATTAAAAACTAATTAACGAGAGCCTTGAGATAGAAGCTCAGGAAAGGCAACCTGGAGAACACCTTGGAGCGGCAGACACCGTTTGTAGAACCCAACCATACTTGTGGCCCCAATGCAGTTTTCAAATTCTGATAGGCTGAAAACCTAACAATTGCAGCTCAGCTTTTTTAAGAGGAGGACAGCTGTATTGAGAGGCGCAGACAGACACTAGTAGTAGGCCTTACACCACAAAGTTGGCTTGATGCAGGTTTAAAAAAGGTTACAGGGGTCCAAGGGCAGCATTGCTGTGGTCAGCGGAAGACAATTGGAAGGAGTGACCGCAGACAGACTTAGTAGGCCTAAAATTAAAAAATTAGGCTCAATGCAGGTTTAATTATGTTGCAGGGGTGCACAGGCAGCATTGGTGTGGTCAGCGGAGGACAGTTGGAAGGAGGGACCGCAGACAGACTTACTAGGCCTTAAATTAAAAAAGTTGGCTCGATGCAGGTTTTATTAGGTTACAGGGGTACACAGGCAGCAGTGCTGTGCTCAGCGGAGGACAATTGGAAGGAGTGACCACAGACAGACTTAGTAGGCCTAAAATAAAAAACATTAGGCTCAATGCAGGTTCAATTATGTTGCAGGGGTGCACAGGCAGCATTGATGTGGTCAGCGGAGGACAATTGGAAGGAGTGACCGCAGACAGACTTAGTAGGCCTAAAATAAAAAAATTAGGCTCAATGCAGGTTTAATTATGTTGCAGGGGTGCACAGGCAGCATTGGTGTGGTCAGCAGAGGACAATTGGAAGGAGGGACCGCAGACAGACTTAGTAGGCCTAAAAAAAAACATTAGGCTCAATGCAGGTTCAATTATGTTGCAGGGGTGCACAGACAGCATTGGTGTGGTCATCAGAGGACAAATGGAAGGAGGGACCGCAGACAGACTTAGTAGGCCTATAATAAAAAAATTAGGCTCAATGCAGGTTTAATTACGTTGCAGGGGTGCACAGGCAGCATTGGTGTGGTCAGCGGAGGACAATTGGAAGGAGGGACCGCAGACAGACTTAGTAGGCCTAAAATAAAAAAAAATAGGCTCAATGCAGGTTTAATTATGTTGCAGGGGTGCACAGGCAGCATTGGTGTGGTCAGCAGAGGACAATTGGAAGGAGTGTCTGACACAGTTAGTACTCCAAAATAATAAATAGATTATGTCTCGCAAAAAAACAAACAAAAAAAAAGAACAGGTGGCATACTTAGGTACAGGGGTGGGCTCCTCTGCTGACTTTCAGACATTGTTATTTGGCGCCAAGTATTTACTGGTGTAAATGTAGGACAGGGCCCCTGAATATTTTAACCCCTTCCCGACCTGTGACACAGCGTATGCGTCATGAATAGGGTTGAGCGACTTTTACTTTTATAGGATCGGGTCGGGTTTCACGAAACCCGACTTTTTCAAAAGTTGGGTCGAGTGAAATCGGCCGATCCTATAAAAAAATCGGGGTCGGGGTCGGCCGAAACACGAAACCCAATGCAGTGCATTGGGTTTCCAATGGTTCCCAGGGTCTGAAGGAGAGGAAACTCTCCTTCAGGCCCTGGGATCCATATTTAAGTGTAAAATAAAGAATTAAAATAAAAATTATTGCTATACTCACCCTCTGACGCGCCCTGGTACTAACCGGCAGCCTTCCTTCCTTAGAATCAGCGCGTGAAGGGCCTTAGATGACGTCGCGGCTTGTGATTGGTTGCGCGACTGCCCATGTGACCGCTCATGCGTCCAATCACAAGCTGCAACGTCACCGAAGGTCCTTCAAGCGCTGATTCTTAGGAAGGAAGGCTGCCGGAAAGAAGCATGGCGCGTCCGAGGGTGAGTATATTCCTATTAGGAATCACAAGCCGCGGCGTCATCTAAGGCCCTTCACGCGCTGATTCTAAGGAAGGAAGGCTGCCGGTTAGTACCAGGGCGCGTCAGAGGGTGAGTATAGCAATATTTTTTATTTTAATTCTTTGTTTTACACTTAAATATGGATTCCGATACTGATTTCCGATATTGCAAACATATCGTAACTCGGTATCGGAATTCCGATACCTGATTCAGAAGATCGCCGACCTCATGGCCGTCCCCACACAGGGGTCGGGTCGGGTTTCATGAAACCCAACTTTGCCAAAAGTCGGCGACTTCTGAAAATGGCCGACCCGTTTCGCTCCACCCTAGTCATGAAAGTCGGTGCCAATCCGACCTGTGACGCATATGCTGTGTCACAGAATGATCACGTCCCTGCAGATCGGGTGAAAGGGTTAACTCCAATTTCACCCGATCTGCAGGGACAGGGGGATTAAATACCACAGTATACCCTGAAATATCCACAGATCAAAAAAATAAAATAAATCTCACTATATCACTCAAGAAATCATTGGATAGGGTGTGCCGTGGAAGCAGACAGTGAAACACACTGCCAAAGAAGGACTAAACACCAGAGCACCGCATAGGAAAACCACCAGAAGAGCACATCAACCAGGAGAAATTAAAGAATAAAGCCTTTATTATCAACAAAATGGCAATTGATTACAGCAAAAAATGCTACAAATATTTGATCATACATAAAAATATTAAAATACAAAAATAGCGCAACAACAGGATAAAAATATAATTATTCCCAGCAAAAAAACATATATATAATATAATTAACCCCAGATATAATTTGATCAGAATCTTAGTTTAAGCTGAGCCAAAATATAAATGAAACCAAAATTGATGCTAAAAAAATGTGTAAAATAAATATATATAGGGAAAAATCTATAAAAATGAGAAAGTGCAGCCGTGCAATGTTACATATAAATAGGAATATAAAGTGCTGGCGTGCTGTGACCACAAGAAGCGGTCAGAACCTGTGCACTTCACAAAAATAAGGTGCAAATGAGTGAAAAAAGCTCCAATGGCACAGCAATAGATTGTACTAAGATACCTGTGGGGGGCTGGGTCCGTGCGCTGATACGGGACCGCTCACCCCCATGCTCCAATCCATACCCCCTGCACTCCGATCCACCCCCCTGCACTCCGATCCACCCCCCTGCACTCCGATCCACCCCCCGGTGCTCCGATCCACCCCCCCGTGCTCCAATCCACCGCCCGTGCTCCGATCCACCCCCCATGCCCCGATCCACCCCCCGCGCTCCGATCCACCCCCCCATGCTCCCCCCACCCCATCATACTTACCGAGCCTCCCGGGGACCGTCCATCTTCTCCATGGGCGCGGCCATCTTCCAAAATGGCGGGCGCATGCGCAGTGCACCCGCCGAATCTGCCAGCCGGCAGATTCGTTTCAAGTGCATTTTGATCACTGCGATAAAACCTATCACAGTGATCAAAATAAAAAAATACTAAATGACCCCCCTCCCCTTTGTCACCCCCATAGGTAGGGACAATAATAAAATAAAGAAAAATTTTTTTTCTTCCACTAAGGTTGGAGTAAGAATTAGGGTTAGGGTTTCGGTATGTGCACACGTATTCTGGTCCTCTGCGGATTTTTTCGCAGCGGTTTAGCACTGCGGATTTATCAAATCCGCTGCGGATTTACCGCGGTTTTTCTGCGCATTTCGCTGCGGTTTTACAACTGCAGTTTACTATTGGAGCAGTTGTAAAACCGCTGCGGAATCCGCATAAAGAAGTGACATGCTGCGGAATGTAAACCCCTGCGTTTCCGTGCAGTTTTTCCGCAGCATGTGTACAGCGATTTTTGTTTCCCATAGGTTTACATTGAACTGTAAACTCATGGGAAACTGCTGCGGATCCGCAGCGTTTTCCGCAGTGTGTGCACATACCTTTAGAATTAGGCTATGTGCACACGGTGCGGATTTGGCTGCAGATCCACAGCAGATTGGCCGCTGCGGATTCGCAGCAGTGTTCCATCAGGTTTACAGTACCAAGTAAACATATGGAAAACCAAATCCGCTGTGCCCATGGTGCGGAAAATACCGCGCGGAAACGCTGCGTTGTATTTTCCCCAGCATGTCAATTCTTTGTGCGGATTCCGCAGCGTTTTACACCTGTTCCTCAATAGGAATCCGCAGGTGAAATCCGCATAAAAAACACTGGAAATCCGCGGTAAATCCACAGGTAAAACGCAGTGCCTTTTACCCACGGATTTTTCAAAAATGGTGCTGAAAAATCTCACACGAATCCGCAACGTGGGCACATAGCCTTAGGGTTAGGGTTGGAATTAGGGTTGTGGTTAGGGTTGTGATTAGGGTTATGGCTACAGTTGGGATTAGGGTTAGGGGTGTGTTGGGGTTAGTGTTGCAGGTAGAATTGAGATGTTTCCACTGTTTAGGCACATCAGGGGTCTCCAAATGCAACATGGCGCCACCATTGATTCCAGCCAATCTTGTATTCAAAAAGTCAAATGGTGCTCCCTCACTTCCGAGCCCCGACGTGTGCCCGAACAGTGGTTTACCCCCACATATGGGGTACCAGCATACTCAGCACAAAATGCACAACAATTAATGGGGTCCAATTTCCCCTGTTACCCTTGTGAAAATAAAAAATTGCTTGCTAAAACATCATTTTTGAGGAAAGAAAAATGATTTTTTATTGTCCCGGCTCTGCGTTGTAAACATCTGTGAAGCACTTGGGGGTTCAAAGTGCTCACCACATATCTAGATAAGTTCCTTGGGGGGTCTAGTTTCCAATATGGGGTCACTTGTGGAGGGTTTCTACTGTTTAGGCACACCAGGGGCTCTGCAAACGCAACGTGACGCCGGCAGACCATTCCATCAAAGTCTGCATTTCAAAAGTCACTACTTCCCTTCTGAGCCCCGACGTGTGCCCAAACAGTGGTTTACCCCCACACATGGGGTATCAGCGTACTCAGGAAAAACTGTACAACAACTTTTGGGGTCCAATTTCTCCTGTGACCCTTGGGAAAATAAAAAATTCTGGGCTAAAAAATTATTTTTGAGGAAAGAAAACGTATTTATTATTTTCACGGCTCTGCGTTATAAACTTCTGTGAAGCACTTGGTGGTTCAAAGTGCTCACCACACATCTAGATAAGTTCCTTTCGGGGTCTAGTTTCTAAAATGGGGTCACTTGTGGGGGGTTTCTACTGTTTAGCCACATCAGGGTCTCTGCAAACGCAACGTGACGCCCACAGAGCATTCCATCAAAGTCTGCATTTCAAAACGTCACTACTTCACTTCCGAGCCACGGCATGTGCCCAAACAGTGGTTTACCCCCACATATGGGGTATCACCGTACTCAGGAGAAACTGGACAACAACTTTTGGGGTCAAATTTCTCCTGTTACCCTTGGGAAAATTAAAAAATTCTGGGCTAAAAAATTATTTTTGAGGAAAGAAAACGTATTTATTATTTTCACGGCTCTGCGTTATAAACATCTGTGAAGCACTTTGGGGTTCAAAGTTCTCACCACACATCTAGATAAGTTCCTTTGGGGGTCTAGTCTCCAAAATGGGGTCACTTGTGGGGAGTTTCTACTGTTTAGGCACATCAGGGGCTCTACAAACGCAACGTGATGCCCGCAGAGCATTCCATCAAAGTCTGCATTTCAAAACATCACTACTTCATTTCCGAGCCCCGGCATGTGCCCAAACAGTGGTTTACCCCCATATATGGGGTATTAGCGTACTCAGGAGAAACTGGACAACAACTTTTGGGGTCAAATTTCTCCTGTTACCCTTGGAAATATAAAAAATTGCGGGCTAAAAATCATTTTTGAGAAAAGAAAATTTTTTTTTTATTTTCATGGCTCTGCGTTATAAACTTCTGTGAAGCACTTGGGGGTTCAAAGTGCTCACCACACATCTAGATTAGTTCCTTTGGGGGTCTAGTTTCCAAAATGGGGTCATTTGTGGGGGATCTGCAATGTTTAGGCACACAGGGGCTCTCCAAACGCGACATGGTGTCCGCTAATGATTGGAGCTAATTTTCCATTCAAAAAGTCAAATGGCGCGCCTTCCCTTCCGAGCCCTGCCGTGTGCCCAAAGAGTGGTATACCCCCACATATGAGATATCAGCGTACTCGGGAGAAATTGACCAACAAATTTTATGATCCATTTTATCCTGGTGCCCATGTGAAAATGAAAAAATTGAGGCGAAAAGAATTTTTTTGTGAAAAAAAAGTACTTTTTCATTTTTACGGATCAATTTGTGAAGCACCTGAGGGTTTAAAGTGCTCACTAGGCATCTAGATAAGTTCCTTGGGGGGGTCCAGTTTCCAAAATGTGGTCACTTGTGGGGGAGCTCCAATGTTTAGGCACACAGGGGCTCTCCAAACGCGACATGGTGTCCGCTAACGATGGAGATAATTTTTCATTGAAAAAGTCAAATGGCGCTCCTTTCCTTCCGAGCCTTACCATGTGCCCAAACAGTGGTTTACCCCCACATGTGAGGTATCGGTGTACTCAAGAGAAATTGCCCAACAAATTTTAGGATCCATTTTATCCTGTTGCCCATGTGAAAATGAAAAAATTGAGGCTAAAAGAATTTTTTTGTGAAAAAAAGTACTTTTTCATTTTTATGGATCAATGTGTGAAGCACCTGAGGGTTTAAAGTGCTCACTATGCATCTAGAAAGGTTCCTTGGGGCGTCTAGTTTCCAAAATGGGGTCACTTGTGGGGAAGCTCCAATTTTTAGGCACACGGGGGCTCTCCAAACGCAACATGGTGTCCGCTAAAGAGTGGAGCCAATTTTTCATTCAAAAAGTCAAATGGCGCTCCTTCCCTTCCAAGCCCTGCCGTGCGCCCAAACAGTGGTTTACCCCCACATATGAGGTATCAGCGTACTCAGGACAAATTTGACAACAACTTTTGTGGTTCAGTTTCTCCTTTTACCATTGGGAAAATAAAAAAATTGTTGCTGAAATATCATTATTGTGACTAAAAAGTTAAATGTTCATTTTTTCTTCCATGTTGCTTCTGCTGGTGTGAAGCACCTAAAGGGTTAATAAACTTATTGAATGTGGTTTTGTGCACCTTGAGGGGTGCAGTTTTTATAATGGTGTCACTTTTGGGTATTTTCAGCCATATAGACCCCTCAAACTGACTTCAAATGTGAGGTGGTCCCTAAAAAAAATAGTTTTGTAAATTTCGTTGTAAATCGCTGGTCAAATTTTAACCCTTATAACTTCCTAGCAAAAAAAAATTTTGTTTCCAAAATTGTGCTGATGTAAAGTAGACATGTGGGAAATGTTATTTATTAACTATTTTGTGTCACATAACTCTCTGGTTTAACAGAATAAAATTTAAAAATGTGAAAATTGCGAAATTTTCAAAATTTTAGCCAAAGTTACGTTTTTATCACAAATAAACGCAGAATTTATTGACCTAAATTTACTATTAACATGAAGCCCAATATGTCACGAAAAAACAATCTCAGAACCGGTAGGATCCGTTGAAGCGTTCCTGAGTTATTACCTCATAAAGGGACACTGGTCAGAATTGCAAAAAACGGCCAGGTCATTAAGGTCAAAATAGGCTGGGTCATGAAGGGGTTAACTAGCATCATACATGTCAACACATTGGTATTGTCAGTGCCAGGCAATGAAGGATTTCACCGCATAGACTAAACAGTGGTGGAGCAGTGAGAGATAATTTTTGCTAGTGATAGAGCACTGTTTGAGCTGGGGAAGGGAAACTCTCTCGTGGCTGGCGCTACTGGCCCAGGGCCCCTCATGTTACAACGGTGTGTCTGATGTTGGGTGCACACCACCACCTCTAGAGACACTTCTCTGTACTATGAGGGACCCAGTGCCAGTGCCGTCACCTCTTCAGACAAACGGCACTCTCACGGGTGCTTGCGCCATGTGGTGACACAGCCCCGTGGGGGGAGTCAGCCCATTTAGGGAGGTGTAAACATGTTGTATGCTGGACATACAGCTGCTGCAAATTGAGAAATTGGAACAGTCAGTAAGACCAGTCCAAAAGCAAGACCTTTTTACAGGAAAGCTGGGTGTCAGCCGGGAAAGGTGGGGCAAAATAATTAGAAATCCATGAGTGGTTCATTTTAATGAAGGTTAGATCATCAACATTTTGGGTAGCCAGACGAGTCCTTTTTTCAGTCAGTATTGAACCAGCAGCACTGAATACTCTTTCTGATAGCACACTAGCTGCTGGGCAAGCAAGCTCCTGCAATGCATATTCGGCCAATTCAGGCCAGGTGTCTATTTTGGATGCCCAGTAATCAAATGGGAATGACGGGTGAGGGAGAACATCGATAAGGGAGGAAAAATAGTTAGTAACCATACTGGACAAATGTTGTCTCCTGTCACTTTGAATTGATGCTGCAGTACCTGTCCTGTCTGCGGTCATTGCGAAATCACTCCACAACCTGGTCAGAAAACCGCTCTGTCCAACGCCACTTCTGATTGCTGCACCTCTAACACCTCTGCCCTGTTGTCCGCTGCAGCTCGTGTGAGAACCATCACCGGCGCTGTGTGCTGGGAATGCCTGAATAAAATGGTCTACAAGAGTTGCTTGTTTGGTTGCCAATATTTGTTCAAGATTCTCATGTGGCATGATATTTTGCAATTTTCCTTTATAGCGTGGATCCAGGAGGCAGGCCAACCAGTAATCGTCATCGGTCATCATTTTTTTAATACGGTGGTCCCTTTTTAGGATACGCAAGGCATAATCCGCCATGTGGGCCAATGTTCCAGTTGTCAATTCACTGCTTGTGCTGGGTTGAGGAGCACTTTCGGGCAAATCAATGTCACTTGTCTCCCTCAAAAACCCTGAACCTGGCCTTGCAACGCCACCAGTTTGTATTGCCCCCTGAGAAGCTTCCTCATCCAAAAAATATTCATCCCCATCATCCTCCTCGTCCTCCTCCTCTTCGCCCACCACCTAGTCCAGTAGACTTCCCTGACCAGACAATGGCTGACTGTCATGAAGGCTGACAGAGTTTCTTGCTGCAAGAACTCGGACAGAACTTCCGCGGTGTGTCTGTTGTCGCCCAAACACTTCATTGCCAACACAGCCTGCTGACGCTTGCCACTAGCTGTTCCATAATGGGACACCTCGTGTGCAACAGTGGCAGCTGCGGATGGAGTGGTCGTGCGACTGCGGTCTGTGGACAAGCTCTCGCTTCTGCTGGAGGACAAGGAGGAGGGGGGCCAATGCCTACAGCCAACTGTTTCCTAGACCGTGGGCTAGGCAGAACTGTCCCAATAGGGCTGTCCCCTGTGGACCCTGCATCCACCACATTAACCCAGTGTGCCGTGATGGACACTTAACGCCCCTGGCCATGTCTACTGGTCCATGCATCTGTTGTCAGGTGCACCTTTCTACTCACAGATTGCCTGAGTGCATGGACAATGCAGTCTTCTACTTGCTGGTGGAGGGCTGGGATGGCTTTTCTCGAAAAGAAGTGTCGACTGGGTAGCTCGTAGCATGGTACAGCGAAGTCCATCAGGGCTTTGAAAGCTTCGCTTTCAACTAACCGGTAGGGCATCATCTCTAACGAGATTAGTCTAGCAATGTGGGCGTTCAAACCCTGTGTACGCTGATGAGAGGATGAGTACTTCCTTTTCCTAACGAGAGTCTCTTGTAGGGTGATCTGGACTGGAGTGCTGCATATGGTGGAACTAGCGGGGGTGCCGGTGGACATGACAGACTGAGAGAGGGTTGGTGATCATGGTATTCTTGCAGTTGGCCTACATACAGTGTTTCCTAACACGAACCTGGTGATTCCCTGACAGCTTTGGCCTTACGACGAAACCTCCACATTTGCTGCAGGTGGTGTGGTGTTATGACCTGGTGGTTAGGAGCTCCCGGAATGACCTGATAGTTAAACCTCATACAGGACAAGCTCTGGGATGTGGGAGCTCTGCTGACCGCAATCCCTAATCCTATCACACACACTAAAAATAGCCGTGGAGCGCTCCTGACCAGACCTAGGCGCCTCGTCACAGCCTATAAACTATCTAGCCCTAGAGATAGAAAATAAAGCCTACCTTGCCTCAGAGAAATTCCCCAAAGATAAAGGAAGCCCCCCACATATATTGACTGTGAGTAAAGATGAAAGTCACAAACGCAGAAATGAAACAAGTTTCAGCAAAGGGAGGCCAGACTTACTAAATAGACAGAGGATAGGAAAGGTAACTTTGCGATCAGCACAAAAACCTACAAAAGACCACGCAGAGTGTGCAAAAAGGACCTCCGCACCGACTCACGGTGCGGAGGGGCCACTCTGCATCCCAGCGCTTCCAGCTAGCAAGACAAAATCATGATAACCAGCTGGACAAGAAAACAGAGAACAAATAAAGACTATCAGGAACTTAGCTTCTGCAAGAGAAGGCAGGTCACCAGAGAGATCCAGGAGCGAACTGAAGCAATGCAAAAAACATTGACAGCTGGCATGGAGTAATGATCAGAGAGGAGTTAAATAGAGCAGCCAACCAAAGGATAAACCACGTCACCTGTGTAAGGAACCTCAGAAGCAGCAGCTTCACTCATAACCACCAGAGGGAGCCCATAGACAGAACTCGCCGAAGTACCATTCACGACCACAGGAGGGAGCTTGACAACAGAATTCACAACAGTGTGGTAAATGGTGGGCTTACAGTGAGGGAAGGAATGTAGCGTTGCTGACTAGCTTCATTGTGAGAGGGTGCAACAACTTTAAGGGACGTTAGGTAGTTAGTCCAGGCTTGCAAGTGTATGGTGGTTAAATGTCTACGCATGCAACTTGTATTTAGATTTTTAACATTCTGACCTCTGCTGAAGGTCCTTGAGCATTTCTTACAGATGACTTTGCACTGATCATTTGGATCTTGTTTAAAAAAGTGCCAGACTGCACTCTTCCTACTATCGGATACCTTTTCAGGCATTGCACACTGAGCTACTTTAACCGGATGGCCACGCTCTCTCACAACTGGTTTTGGTTTTGCCACACGTTTTTGGCCAGATACGGGCCTGCCAGATGGAAGCTTATTGCGATGTTGATGCCTGCTGTGGCTCCTCCTCCTCCACTTCAGAGCTACTGACGGCTGCACCCTGTTCCCCCAATGGCTGCCAATCGGGGTCAACAACTGGGTCATCTATGACCTCCTCTTCTATGTCCTGTGCACCTTCCTCTGTGTCACCGTGTAAGCCGGTGCTATAACGTTCGTGACGGGGCTCCATAGTCTCATCAGGGTCAGATTCTGGATCAGTACACTGCGAGGGCAATGTTGTGATCTGAGTCAAAGGAACAGCATTATAATCTGGCTGTGGCTGTGCATCTGTGCACTCCATGTCCGATTCATCTTGTAATGGGCATGGCCTGTTAACAATTTCCCTTTCTAACCCAGGCACGGTATGTGTAAAGAGCTCCATGGAGTAACCCGTTGTGTCGCCTGATGCATCCTTCTCTGTTGTTCTGGGTGAAGAACACAAGGAAGCGACTGTTTCCTGACCGGGAACATCCACTGACAACGCGCTGATTTTAAATGTTGCGCGTTCCGAAGGGGAGGAGAAAGAGCTAAAGGCAGAGTCAGCAAGGAAAGCCAAAACTTGTTCCTGCTGCTCCGGCTTTAAAAGCGGTTTTCCTACTCCCAGAAGAGGGATCGTTCGAGGCCTTGTGTGGCCAGACGATGACGCTGGCTGAACAACTCGAGACTTAGGTGCTATATTGCTTTTCCCACGACCACCTGATGCTCCACCACCACTACCATCATTACCAGCTGGCAATGACCGCCCACGGCCACGACCTCTTCCACCAGTCTTCCTCATTCTTGGAAAAATGTAGCCAAACTAACAAACGTTATATGGTACTGTAAAACCAGTTAGAAGGTGTACGCAAACTTGTTGTGAATTTAAATCTCCCTTTATAGGTGTGTGAGACTGCAGGGATAATCAGGCCCACTGTATTACAGTACACAGCTTCAGTGGCAGACAGTGGCTGACAGATATGCCACTAACAGGACTGACGCAGATGCACACACTGGCAATAAAAATTTCCTTTTTTTATATGGGAGACTAGTGAATAAATCAGGCCCACTAAATTACAGTATAGTTTCTGTGGCAGAAAATGACTGACAGATACCACAGACAGGATTGGCACAGATGCACAGATTAGGCAATATTAATCTCCCCTTTTTTATATGGGAGACTAGTGAATAAATCAGGCCCACTGCATTACAGTATAGTTTCTGTGGCAGAAAATTACTGACAGATACCACAGACAGGACTGGCACAGATGCACAGATTAGGCAATATTAATCTCCCCTTTATTATATGGGAGACTAGTGAATAAATCAGGCCCACTGTATTACAGTATAGTTTCTGTGGCAGAAAATGACTGACAGATACCACAGACAGGACTGGCACAGATGCACAGATTTGCCAATATTAATCTCCCCTTTTTTTATATGGGAGACTAGTGAATAAATCAGGCCCACTTTATTACAGTGGAAACAGGAACACATGGGCTACTTGCACAGTGAACAAGTCTGTATGATCATGTTCACACACCACCAAGAAACCTGAAGACACAAAAGAGAATAGTAAAACCAAAAACACTCAGTTTGAAAAAATGTTGCAGTAATCCGCAAGTGCTAGTAAAAGATGTAAAAAACAGGGTATTTGGTTGATACGTTTTTTGCAAAAAATGTATACTAAGCTGCTCTACCAATCTTCACGGTATACCCTTATCAGAGCAGTCCTAACTAATGTATGCAATCCCTATCTGATGTATTTAAAAACCTGATCATCTGTATATAACCTGTGTGAACAGGGTTCAGAGAGGAAAAAATCCATGTGTGCATACAGGGTAGAACAGCTTTTGTGCAGATAGCCCAAGAGGAGTGGTGGAACTCCCCAGTCTTGTAGACACAAGAGAACAATTATGGAAACAGGAACACATGGGCTACTTGCACAGTGAACAAGTCTGTATGATCATGTTCACACACCACCAAGAAACCTGAAGACACAAAAGAGAATAGTAAAACCAAAAACACTCAGTTTGAAAAAATGTTGCAGTAATCCGCAAGTGCTAGTAAAAGATGTAAAAAACAGGGTATTTGGTTGATACGTTTTTTGCAAAAAATGTATACTAAGCTGCTCTACCAATCTTCACGGTATACCCTTATCAGAGCAGTCCTAACTAATGTATGCAATCCCTATCTGATGTATTTAAAAACCTGATCATCTGTATATAACCTGTGTGAACAGGGTTCAGAGAGGAAAAAATCCATGTGTGCATACAGGGTAGAACAGCTTTTGTGCAGATAGCCCAAGAGGAGTGGTGGAACTCCCCAGTCTTGTAGACACAAGAGAACAATTATGGAAACAGGAACGTATCAACCAAATACCCTGTTTTTTACATCTTTTACTAGCACTTGCGGATTACTGCAACATTTTTTCAAACTGAGTGTTTTTGGTTTTACTATTCTCTTTTGTGTCTTCAGGTTTCTTGGTGGTGTGTGAACATGATCATACAGACTTGTTCACTGTGCAAGTAGCCCATGTGTTCCTGTTTCCATAATTGTTCTCTTGTGTCTACAAGACTGGGGAGTTCCACCACTCCTCTTGGGCTATCTGCACAAAAGCTGTTCTACCCTGTATGCACACATGGATTTTTTCCTCTCTGAACCCTGTTCACACAGGTTATATACAGATGATCAGGTTTTTAAATACATCAGATAGGGATTGCATACATTAGTTAGGACTGCTCTGATAAGGGTATACCGTGAAGATTGGTAGAGCAGCTTAGTATACATTTTTTGCAAAAAACGTATCAACCAAATACCCTGTTTTTTACATCTTTTACTAGCACTTGCGGATTACTGCAACATTTTTTCAAACTGAGTGTTTTTGGTTTTACTATTCTCTTTTGTGTCTTCAGGTTTCTTGGTGGTGTGTGAACATGATCATACAGACTTGTTCACTGTGCAAGTAGCCCATGTGTTCCTGTTTCCATAATTGTTCTCTTGTGTCTACAAGACTGGGGAGTTCCACCACTCCTCTTGGGCTATCTGCACAAAAGCTGTTCTACCCTGTATGCACACATGGATTTTTTCCTCTCTGAACCCTGTTCACACAGGTTATATACAGATGATCAGGTTTTTAAATACATCAGATAGGGATTGCATACATTAGTTAGGACTGCTCTGATAAGGGTATACCGTGAAGATTGGTAGAGCAGCTTAGTATACATTTTTTGCAAAAAACGTATCAACCAAATACCCTGTTTTTTACATCTTTTACTAGCACTTGCGGATTACTGCAACATTTTTTCAAACTGAGTGTTTTTGGTTTTACTATTCTCTTTTGTGTCTTCAGGTTTCTTGGTGGTGTGTGAACATGATCATACAGACTTGTTCACTGTGCAAGTAGCCCATGTGTTCCTGTTTCCATAATTGTTCTCTTGTGTCTACAAGACTGGGGAGTTCCACCACTCCTCTTGGGCTATCTGCACAAAAGCTGTTCTACCCTGTATGCACACATGGATTTTTTCCTCTCTGAACCCTGTTCACACAGGTTATATACAGATGATCAGGTTTTTAAATACATCAGATAGGGATTGCATACATTAGTTAGGACTGCTCTGATAAGGGTATACCGTGAAGATTGGTAGAGCAGCTTAGTATACATTTTTTGCAAAAAACGTATCAACCAAATACCCTGTTTTTTACATCTTTTACTAGCACTTGCGGATTACTGCAACATTTTTTCAAACTGAGTGTTTTTGGTTTTACTATTCTCTTTTGTGTCTTCAGGTTTCTTGGTGGTGTGTGAACATGATCATACAGACTTGTTCACTGTGCAAGTAGCCCATGTGTTCCTGTTTCCATAATTGTTCTCTTGTGTCTACAAGACTGGGGAGTTCCACCACTCCTCTTGGGCTATCTGCACAAAAGCTGTTCTACCCTGTATGCACACATGGATTTTTTCCTCTCTGAACCCTGTTCACACAGGTTATATACAGATGATCAGGTTTTTAAATACATCAGATAGGGATTGCATACATTAGTTAGGACTGCTCTGATAAGGGTATACCGTGAAGATTGGTAGAGCAGCTTAGTATACATTTTTTGCAAAAAACGTATCAACCAAATACCCTGTTTTTTACATCTTTTACTAGCACTTGCGGATTACTGCAACATTTTTTCAAACTGAGTGTTTTTGGTTTTACTATTCTCTTTTGTGTCTTCAGGTTTCTTGGTGGTGTGTGAACATGATCATACAGACTTGTTCACTGTGCAAGTAGCCCATGTGTTCCTGTTTCCATAATTGTTCTCTTGTGTCTACAAGACTGGGGAGTTCCACCACTCCTCTTGGGCTATCTGCACAAAAGCTGTTCTACCCTGTATGCACACATGGATTTTTTCCTCTCTGAACCCTGTTCACACAGGTTATATACAGATGATCAGGTTTTTAAATACATCAGATAGGGATTGCATACATTAGTTAGGACTGCTCTGATAAGGGTATACCGTGAAGATTGGTAGAGCAGCTTAGTATACATTTTTTGCAAAAAACGTATCAACCAAATACCCTGTTTTTTACATCTTTTACTAGCACTTGCGGATTACTGCAACATTTTTTCAAACTGAGTGTTTTTGGTTTTACTATTCTCTTTTGTGTCTTCAGGTTTCTTGGTGGTGTGTGAACATGATCATACAGACTTGTTCACTGTGCAAGTAGCCCATGTGTTCCTGTTTCCATAATTGTTCTCTTGTGTCTACAAGACTGGGGAGTTCCACCACTCCTCTTGGGCTATCTGCACAAAAGCTGTTCTACCCTGTATGCACACATGGATTTTTTCCTCTCTGAACCCTGTTCACACAGGTTATATACAGATGATCAGGTTTTTAAATACATCAGATAGGGATTGCATACATTAGTTAGGACTGCTCTGATAAGGGTATACCGTGAAGATTAGTAGAGCAGCTTAGTATACATTTTTTGCAAAAAACGTATCAACCAAATACCCTGTTTTTTACATCTTTTACTAGCACTTGCGGATTACTGCAACATTTTTTCAAACTGAGTGTTTTTGGTTTTACTATTCTCTTTTGTGTCTTCAGGTTTCTTGGTGGTGTGTGAACATGATCATACAGACTTGTTCACTGTGCAAGTAGCCCATGTGTTCCTGTTTCCATAATTGTTCTCTTGTGTCTACAAGACTGGGGAGTTCCACCACTCCTCTTGGGCTATCTGCACAAAAGCTGTTCTACCCTGTATGCACACATGGATTTTTTCCTCTCTGAACCCTGTTCACACAGGTTATATACAGATGATCAGGTTTTTAAATACATCAGATAGGGATTGCATACATTAGTTAGGACTGCTCTGATAAGGGTATACCGTGAAGATTGGTAGAGCAGCTTAGTATACATTTTTTGCAAAAAACGTATCAACCAAATACCCTGGTTTTTACATCTTTTACTAGCACTTGCGGATTACTGCAACATTTTTTCAAACTGAGTGTTTTTGGTTTTACTATTCTCTTTTGTGTCTTCAGGTTTCTTGGTGGTGTGTGAACATGATCATACAGACTTGTTCACTGTGCAAGTAGCCCATGTGTTCCTGTTTCCATAATTGTTCTCTTGTGTCTACAAGACTGGGGAGTTCCACCACTCCTCTTGGGCTATCTGCACAAAAGCTGTTCTACCCTGTATGCACACATGGATTTTTTCCTCTGTGAACCCTGTTCACACAGGTTATATACAGATGATCAGGTTTTTAAATACATCAGATAGGGATTGCATACATTAGTTAGGACTGCTCTGATAAGGGTATACCGTGAAGATTGGTAGAGCAGCTTAGTATACATTTTTTGCAAAAAACGTATCAACCAAATACCCTGTTTTTTACATCTTTTACTAGCACTTGCGGATTACTGCAACATTTTTTCAAACTGAGTGTTTTTGGTTTTACTATTCTCTTTTGTGTCTTCAGGTTTCTTGGTGGTGTGTGAACATGATCATACAGACTTGTTCACTGTGCAAGTAGCCCATGTGTTCCTGTTTCCATAATTGTTCTCTTGTGTCTACAAGACTGGGGAGTTCCACCACTCCTCTTGGGCTATCTGCACAAAAGCTGTTCTACCCTGTATGCACACATGGATTTTTTCCTCTCTGAACCCTGTTCACACAGGTTATATACAGATGATCAGGTTTTTAAATACATCAGATAGGGATTGCATACATTAGTTAGGACTGCTCTGATAAGGGTATACCGTGAAGATTGGTAGAGCAGCTTAGTATACATTTTTTGCAAAAAACGTATCAACCAAATACCCTGTTTTTTACATCTTTTACTAGCACTTGCGGATTACTGCAACATTTTTTCAAACTGAGTGTTTTTGGTTTTACTATTCTCTTTTGTGTCTTCAGGTTTCTTGGTGGTGTGTGAACATGATCATACAGACTTGTTCACTGTGCAAGTAGCCCATGTGTTCCTGTTTCCATAATTGTTCTCTTGTGTCTACAAGACTGGGGAGTTCCACCACTCCTCTTGGGCTATCTGCACAAAAGCTGTTCTACCCTGTATGCACACATGGATTTTTTCCTCTCTGAACCCTGTTCACACAGGTTATATACAGATGATCAGGTTTTTAAATACATCAGATAGGGATTGCATACATTAGTTAGGACTGCTCTGATAAGGGTATACCGTGAAGATTGGTAGAGCAGCTTAGTATACATTTTTTGCAAAAAACGTATCAACCAAATACCCTGGTTTTTACATCTTTTACTAGCACTTGCGGATTACTGCAACATTTTTTCAAACTGAGTGTTTTTGGTTTTACTATTCTCTTTTGTGTCTTCAGGTTTCTTGGTGGTGTGTGAACATGATCATACAGACTTGTTCACTGTGCAAGTAGCCCATGTGTTCCTGTTTCCATAATTGTTCTCTTGTGTCTACAAGACTGGGGAGTTCCACCACTCCTCTTGGGCTATCTGCACAAAAGCTGTTCTACCCTGTATGCACACATGGATTTTTTCCTCTCTGAACCCTGTTCACACAGGTTATATACAGATGATCAGGTTTTTAAATACATCAGATAGGGATTGCATACATTAGTTAGGACTGCTCTGATAAGGGTATACCGTGAAGATTGGTAGAGCAGCTTAGTATACATTTTTTGCAAAAAACGTATCAACCAAATACCCTGTTTTTTACATCTTTTACTAGCACTTGCGGATTACTGCAACATTTTTTCAAACTGAGTGTTTTTGGTTTTACTATTCTCTTTTGTGTCTTCAGGTTTCTTGGTGGTGTGTGAACATGATCATACAGACTTGTTCACTGTGCAAGTAGCCCATGTGTTCCTGTTTCCATAATTGTTCTCTTGTGTCTACAAGACTGGGGAGTTCCACCACTCCTCTTGGGCTATCTGCACAAAAGCTGTTCTACCCTGTATGCACACATGGATTTTTTCCTCTCTGAACCCTGTTCACACAGGTTATATACAGATGATCAGGTTTTTAAATACATCAGATAGGGATTGCATACATTAGTTAGGACTGCTCTGATAAGGGTATACCGTGAAGATTGGTAGAGCAGCTTAGTATACATTTTTTGCAAAAAACGTATCAACCAAATACCCTGTTTTTTACATCTTTTACTAGCACTTGCGGATTACTGCAACATTTTTTCAAACTGAGTGTTTTTGGTTTTACTATTCTCTTTTGTGTCTCCACTTTATTACAGTATAGTTTCTGTTGGCAGAAAATGACTGACAGATACCACAGACAGGACTGGCACAGATGCACAGATTAGGCAATTTTAATCTCCCCTTTTTTTATATGGGAGACTAGTGAATAAATCAGGCCCACTGTATTACAGCATAGTTTCTGTGGCAGAAAATGACTGACAGATACCACAGACAGGACTGGCGCAGATGCACAGATTTGCCAATATTAATCTCCCCTTTTTTTTATATGGGAGACTAGTGAATAAATCAGGCCCACTGTATTACAGTATAGTTTCTGTGGCAGAAAATGACTGACAGAGATACCGCAGAAAGGACTGGCGCAGATGCACTGATTGGCAATATAAATCTCCCTTTTTAGGTGTGGGACAGTGCAGAAAAATACAGGCCCACTGTTTTACACTACACAGTTTCAGGGGCAGAAAGTGGCTTGAAGATATATAAAAAAAAAGGGACTGTACTACAATTACTATCTCCCTACAATAATCTCAGAAAAGTATGGCAGGCAGCAATAAAAAGGACTGCTGCACACAAAATTGTGGACAAACAAACAAGATAGCTGTGCAGCAAGGAAGGAGCAACAGGATTTGTGCTTTGAATAAAGCAGTTGGTTTGCACAGCGGCGTACAAACAGCAATTCAGCTGTCAGGGAGCCTTCTAGGGCAGCCCAATAAGCTACAGAGCTGATGAAGAAAAATCTAGCCTCCACTGTCCCTGCAAAGAAAAGGTGGTGTTGGACAGTGGAAATCGCTACAGCAAAAGCGGTTTGGGGGTTAATGTACCCTGCCTAACGATATCCCTGCTTCTGACGAAGCAGCAGCAACCTCTCCCTATGCTCAGATCAGCAGCAGTAAGATGGCGGTCGGCGTGCACGCCCCTTTATAGCCCCTGTGACGCTGCAGAAAGCAAGCCAATCACTGCCATGCCCTTCTCTAAGATGGTGGGGACCAGGACCTATGTCATCACGCTGCCCACACTCTGCGTCCACCTTCATTGGCTGAGAAATGGTGCTGAACGCGTCATATGAAAAGCGACTTTGGCGCGAAGATCGCATTTTATGTGGCACAGCTTTATATGGAGCATCTATGGGGCAATAATGAACGGTATGGAGCATTATATGTGGCACAGCTTTATATGGAGTATCTATGGGGCAATAATGAACGGTATGGAGCATTATATGTGGCACAGCTTTATATGGAGCATCTATGGGGCAATAATCAACAGTATGGAACATTATATGTGGCACAGCTTTATATGGAGCATCTATGGGGCAATAATGAACGGTATGGAGCATTATATATGGCACAGCTTTATATGGAGCATCTATGGGGCAATAATAAACGGTATGGAACATTGTATGTGGCACAGCTTTATATGGAGCATCTATGGGGCAATAATGAATGGTATGGAACATTATATGTGGCACAGCTTTATATGGAGCATCTATGGGGCAATAATGAACGGTATGGAACATTATATATGGCACAGCTTTATATGGAGCATCTATGGGGCAATAATGAATGGTATGGAACATTATATGTGGCACAGCTTTATATAGAGCATCTATGGGGCAAAAATGAATGGTATGGAACATTATATGTGACACAGTTTTATATGGAGCATTATTACTTTTATTGGTATCTATTTTTATTTTTGAAATTTACCGGTAGCTGCTGCATTTCCTACCCTAGGCTTATGCTCGAGTCAATAAGTTTTCCCAGTTTTTTGTGGCAAAATTAGGGGGGTCGGCTTATACTCGGGTCGGCTTATACTCGAGTATATATGGTACATATTTATATTTTTCCTCACTACAGATGCAATATCTTTCTCTCAAGGGTTTATTTCACATACCCTTCTCGATTAGCTATAGGTATGTACACCCTACTACTACCATGTCTCACTAGCACTTCATATATTGTAGTCCTCCACTATAACGTTCCTCTCCCGTACCCACTATTATCATACCGTACAACTCTGATTGGGCATTATATGCATTACGCATACGAGCGATTATGTTTGGATGGTCACCTCTGGTCTCCAATTTTGGTTTATACTATTTTGACCATGTATATTTACCTGTATATACTTTGTTTTTCGTTTTAGTTGTTTCATTTTTCCTTTATATTATGTCTATGCACTTAATTTGTTTGTTCTCAGAGCACACTGATGAAGGTCGTTTGCAGACCGAAACGTTTGTGAACATTGTGAATACTGTATGTATTAAACACTTTGTTGCATCAGACTCCCCTGAGTGTGCCTAAGTATATATCGTATTCTACGGTCTGGGCACCTACTATCAGGCACCTCTACCATCAGGCTGTGCTGACCATTTACTGTACCACACTACTTTTCCCTTATGCGAAGCACGCCTCTCATTGGTCATCACTGACTTTCTCCTGTAACCCTGAAGAGACCTCTAACATTATTGCTCTATTTAAAGTCTCCAGTGACTTCCTTAAAATCCCACCCTGTGAGACCTGGGGTCGTGATCTGGAATGTGAGCTCCGACGTTGCACTAACTTAGAATTGCACGGGGCAACCCTGATGGAATACTTAAAAGTAGGGTTGAGTGAAACGGATCGGTCATTTTCATAAGTCGCCGACTTTTGGCAAAGTCGGGTTTCATGAAACACGATCTGAGCCCAGCGTGGGATCGGCCATGCGGTACGCGACCTTCGCGCCAAAGTCGTGTTTCATATGACGCGTTCAGCGCCATTTCTCAGCCAATAAAGGAGGACGCAGAGTGTGGGCAGCGTGATAACATAGTTCTCGGTCCCCACCATCTTAGAGAAGGGCATGGCAGTGATTGGCTTGCTTTCTGCGGCGTCACAGGGGCTATAAAGGGGCGTGCACACTGACCGCCATCTTACTGCTGCTGATCTGAGCATAGGGAGAGGTTGCTGACGCTTCGTCAGAAGCAGGGATAGCGTTAGGCAGGGAATATAAACCCTCAAACAGCTTGTGCTGTAGCGATTTCCACTGTCCAACACCACCTTTTCCTTGCAGGGACAGTGGAGGCTAGATTTCTGTGCATCAGCTCTGTAGCTTATTAGGCTGCCTTATAAGGCTCCCTGATAGCTGCATTGCTGTTTGTACGCCGCTGTGCAAATCAACTGCTTTTTTCAAAGCACAAATCCTGTTGCTCCTTCCTTTCTGCACAGCTATCTTGTTTGTTTGTCCACACTTTTGTGTGCAGCAGTCCTTTTTATTGCTGCCTGCCATACGTTTCTGAGATTATTGTAGGGAGATAATAATTGTAGTACAGTCCCTTTTTTTTTTACATATATCTTCAAGCCACTTTCTGCCCCTGAAACTGTGTAGTGTGAAACAGTGGGCCTGTATTTTTCTGCACTGTCCCACACCTAAAAAGGGAGATTTATATTGCCAATCAGTGCATCTGTGCCAGTCCAGTCTGTGGTATCTGTCTGTCAGTCATTTTCTGCCACAGAAACAATACTGTAAAACAGTGGGCCAGATTTATTCACTAGTCTTCCATATAAAAACAAAAAGAACGGGAGATTAATATTGGCAAATCTGTGCATCTCTGCCAGTCCAGTCTGTGGTATCTAATTAAGTAAAAAAGGCAGCATACTGCAACGCTAGAACATACAAACTTGATAAACGAAATTTGAACTGCATTACTGCACTAGAAATATGAAAAATGAGAGCTTTTAGCGCATAAAAATGGCCAATTTTATGTGTACCTGGTAGCCCCCGTTACGGCATCTCTCTTATACCAGGTCCTAAACTTGCCTTACCTCGCTGAGAATAAACGTCTCCATCTGAATGGGTACATGTGAAAACCTCTTCCTAGACTAAAATTCTCTCTCTCTGTGGAAGGGTATTGGACCTGCTGTAATTAAAACACCTGAAGCTAGGAGGCGGAGTGCACGCTCAGAAGGCTAAAGAATACATTTCAAAAACCTGACCGGCACATCCAAACATAGACACAGTGTGAACAGGTGCTGAACCTAGAGTCGCCAACTCGTATATAGTTAAGTAAAAAAGGCAGCACACTGCAGCGCTAGAACATACAAACTTGAAAAACGAAATTTGAACTGCATTACTGCACTAGATATATGAAAAATGAGAGCTTTTAGCGCATAAAAATGGCCAATTTTATGTGTACCTGGTAGCCCCGTTACGGCATCTCTCTTATACCAGGTCCTAAACTTGCCTTACCTCGCTGAGAATAAACGTCTCCATCTGAATGGGTACATGTGAAAACCTCTTCCTAGACTAAAATTCTCTCTCTCTGTGGAAGGGTATTGGACCTGCTGTAATTAAAACACCTGAAGCTAGGAGGCGGAGTGCACGCTCAGAAGGCTAAAGAATACATTTCAAAAACCTGACCGGCACATCCAAACATAGACACAGTGTGAACAGGTGCTGAACCTAGAGTCGCCAACTCGTATATAGTTAAGTAAAAAAGGCAGCACACTGCAGCGCTAGAACATACAAACTTGAAAAACGAAATTTGAACTGCATTACTGCACTAGATATATGAAAAATGAGAGCTTTTAGCGCATAAAAATGGCCAATTTTATGTGTACCTGGTAGCCCCGTTACGGCATCTCTCTTATACCAGGTCCTAAACTTGCCTTACCTCGCTGAGAATAAACATCTCCATCTGAATGGGTACATGTGAAAACCTCTTACTAGACTAAAATTCTCTCTCTCTGTGGAGGGGTATTGGACCTGCTGTAATTAAAACACCTGAAGCTAGGAGGCGGAGTGCACGCTCAGAAGGCTAAAGAATACATTTCAAAAACCTGACCGGCACATCCAAACATAGACACAGTGTGAACAGGTGCTGAACCTAGAGTCGCCAACTCGTATATAGTTAAGTAAAAAAGGCAGCACACTGCAGCGCTAGAACATACAAACTTGAAAAACGAAATTTGAACTGCATTACTGCACTAGAAATATGAAAAATGAGAGCTTTTAGCGCATTAAAATGGCCATGGAGTAAGAGAGATGCCGTAACGGGGCTACCAGGTACACATAAAATTGGCCATTTTATGCGCTAAAAGCTCTCATTTTTCATATATCTAGTGCAGTAATGCAGTTCAAATTTCGTTTTTCAAGTTTGTATGTTCTAGCGCTGCAGTGTGCTGCCTTTTTTACTTAACTATATATGAGTTGGTGACTCTAGGTTCAGCACCTGTTCACACTGTGTCTATGTTTGGATGTGCCGGTCAGGTTTTTGAAATGTATTCTTTAGTCTTCTGAGCGTGCACTCCGCCTCCTAGCTTTAGGTGTTTTAATTACAGCAGGTCCAATACCCCTCCACAGAGAGAGAGAATTTTAGTCTAGTAAGAGGTTTTCACATGTACCCATTCAGATGGAGACGTTTATTCTCAGCGAGGTAAGGCAAGTTTAGGACCTGGTATAAGAGAGATGCCGTAACAGGGCTACCAGGTACACATAAAATTGGCCATTTTTATGCGCTAAAAGCTCTCATTTTTCATATTTCTAGTGCAGTAATGCAGTTCAAATTTCGTTTTTCAAGTTTGTATGTTCTAGCGCTGCAGTGTGCTGCCTTTTTTACTTAACTATATACGAGTTGGCGACTCTAGGTTCAGCACCTGTTCACACTGTGTCTATGTTTGGATGTGCCGGTCAGGTTTTTGAAAACATACTCAGAAGGGAGGTAAGAACATTTCTAAAACAATCCACAGCGAGGAGATTGGAACAAAACAAAATCCTCTAAGCTGCATGCTCGCAAACGCCAGAAGCCTGACAAACAAGATGGAAGAACTAGAAGCAGAAATATCTACAGGTAACTTTGACATAGTGGGAATAACCGAGACATGGTTAGATGAAAGCTATGACTGGGCAGTTAACTTACAGGGTTACAGTCTGTTTAGAAAGGATCGTAAAAATCGGAGAGGAGGAGGGGTTTGTCTCTATGTAAAGTCTTGTCTAAAGTCCACTTTAAGGGAGGATATTAGCGAAGGAAATGAGGATGTCGAGTCCATATGGGTCGAAATTCATGGAGGGAAAAATGGTAACACAATTCTCATTGGGGTCTGTTACAAACCCCCAAATATAACAGAAACCATGGAAAGTCTACTTCTAAAGCAGATAGATGAAGCTGCAACCCAAAATGAGGTCCTGGTTATGGGGGACTTTAACTACCCGGATATTAACTGGGAAACAGAAACCTGTGAAGCCCATAAAGGCAACAGGTTTCTGCTAATAACCAAGAAAAATTATCTTTCACAATTGGTGCAGAATCCAACCAGAGGAGCAGCACTTTTAGACCTAATACTATCTAATAGACCTGACAGAATAACAAATCTGCAGGTGGTCGGGCATCTAGGAAATAGCGACCACAATATTGTACAGTTTCACCTGTCTTTCACTAGGGGGACTTGTCAGGGAGTCACAAAAACACTGAACTTTAGGAAGGCAAAGTTTGACCAGCTTAGAGATGCCCTTAATCTGGTAGACTGGGACAATATCCTCAGAAATAAGAATACAGATAATAAATGGGAAATGTTTAAGAACATCCTAAATAGGCAGTGTAAGCGGTTTATACCTTGTGGGAATAAAAGGACTAGAAATAGGAAAAACCCAATGTGGCTAAACAAAGAAGTAAGACAGGCAATTAACAGTAAAAAGAAAGCATTTGCACTACTAAAGCAGGATGGCACCATTGAAGCTCTAAAAAACTATAGGGAGAAAAATACTTTATCTAAAAAACTAATTAAAGCTGCCAAAAAGGAAACAGAGAAGCACATTGCTAAGGAGAGTAAAACTAATCCCAAACTGTTCTTCAACTATATCAATAGTAAAAGAATAAAAACTGAAAATGTAGGCCCCTTAAAAAATAGTGAGGAAAGAATGGTTGTAGATGACGAGGAAAAAGCTAACATACTAAACACCTTCTTCTCCACGGTATTCACGGTGGAAAATGAAATGCTAGGTGAAATCCCAAGAAACAATGAAAACCCTATATTAAGGGTCACCAATCTAACCCAAGAAGAGGTGCGAAACCGGCTAAATAAGATTAAAATAGATAAATCTCCGGGTCCGGATGGCATACACCCACGAGTACTAAGAGAACTAAGTAATGTAATAGATAAACCATTATTTCTTATTTTTAGGGACTCTATAGCGACAGGGTCTGTTCCGCAGGATTGGCGCATAGCAAATGTGGTGCCAATATTCAAAAAGGGCTCTAAAAGTGAACCTGGAAATTATAGGCCAGTAAGTCTAACCTCTATTGTTGGTAAAATATTTGAAGGGTTTCTGAGGGATGTTATTCTGGATTATCTCAATGAGAATAACTGTTTAACTCCATATCCGCATGGGTTTATGAGAAATCGCTCCTGTCAAACCAATCTAATCAGTTTTTATGAAGAGGTAAGCTATAGGCTGGACCACGGTGAGTCATTGGACGTGGTATATCTCGATTTTTCCAAAGCGTTTGATACCGTGCCGCACAAGAGGTTGGTACACAAAATGAGAATGCTTGGTCTGGGGGAAAATGTGTGTAAATGGGTTAGTAACTGGCTTAGTGATAGAAAGCAGAGGGTGGTTATAAATGGTATAGTCTCTAACTGGGTCGCTGTGACCAGTGGGGTACCGCAGGGGTCAGTATTGGGACCTGTTCTCTTCAACATATTCATTAATGATCTGGTAGAAGGTTTACACAGTAAAATATCGATATTTGCAGATGATACAAAACTATGTAAAGCAGTTAATACAAGAGAAGATAGTATTCTGCTACAGATGGATCTGGATAAGTTGGAAACTTGGGCTGAAAGGTGGCAGATGAGGTTTAACAATGATAAATGTAAGGTTATACACATGGGAAGAAGGAATCAATGTCACCATTACACACTGAATGGGAAACCACTGGGTAAATCTGACAGGGAGAAGGACTTGGGGATCCTAGTTAATGATAAACTTACCTGGAGCAGCCAGTGCCAGGCAGCAGCTGCCAAGGCAAACAGGATCATGGGGTGCATTAAAAGAGGTCTGGATACACATGATGAGAGCATTATACTGCCTCTGTATAAATCCCTAGTTAGACCGCACATGGAGTACTGTGTCCAGTTTTGGGCACCGGTGCTCAGGAAGGATATAATGGAACTAGAGAGAGTACAAAGGAGGGCAACAAAATTAATAAAGGGGATGGGAGAACTACAATACCCAGATAGATTAGCGAAATTAGGATTATTTAGTCTAGAAAAAAGACGACTGAGGGGCGATCTAATAACCATGTATAAGTATATAAGGGGACAATACAAATATCTCGATGAGGATCTGTTTATACCAAGGAAGGTGACGGGCACAAGGGGGCATTCTTTGCGTCTGGAGGAGAGAAGGTTTTTCCACCAACATAGAAGAGGATTCTTTACTGTTAGGGCAGTGAGAATCTGGAATTGCTTGCCTGAGGAGGTGGTGATGGCGAACTCAGTCGAGGGGTTCAAGAGAGGCCTGGATGTCTTCCTGGAGCAGAACAATATTGTATCATACAATTATTAGGTTCTGTAGAAGGACGTAGCTCTGGGGATTTATTATGATGGAATATAGGCTGAACTGGATGGACAAATGTCTTTTTTCGGCCTTACTAACTATGTTACTATGTTACTATGTTACTATGTTATTCTTTAGCCTTCTGAGCGTGCACTCCGCCTCCTAGCTTCAGGTGTTTTAATTACAGCAGGTCCAATACCCCTCCACAGAGAGAGAGAATTTTAGTCTAGTAAGAGGTTTTCACATGTACCCATTCAGATGGAGACGTTTATTCTCAGCGAGGTAAGGCAAGTTTAGGACCTGGTATAAGAGAGATGCCGTAACGGGGCTACCAGGTACACATAAAATTGGCCATTTTTATGCGCTAAAAGCTCTCATTTTTCATATTTCTAGTGCAGTAATGCAGTTCAAATTTCGTTTTTCAAGTTTGTATGTTCTAGCGCTGCAGTGTGCTGCCTTTTTTACTTAACTATATACGAGTTGGCGACTCTAGGTTCAGCACCTGTTCACACTGTGTCTATGTTTGGATGTGCCGGTCAGGTTTTTGAAATGCAGTCTGTGGTATCTGTCTGTCATTTTCTGCCACAGAAACAATACTGTAAAACAGTGGGCCAGATTTATTCACTAGTCTTCCATATAAAAACAAAAAAGAAGGGGAGATTAATATTGACAAATCTGTGCATCTCTGCCAGTCCAGTCTGTGGTATCTGTCTGTCATTTTCTGCCACAGAAACAATACTGTTAAACAGTTGGCCAGATTTATTCACTTGTTTTCCATATAAAAACAAAAAGAAGGGGAGATTAATATTGGCAAATCTGTGCATCTCTGCCAGTCCAGTCTGTGGTATCTGTCTGTAATTTTCTGCCACAGAAACAATACTGTAAAACAGTGGGCCAAATTTATTCACTAGTCTTCCATATAAAAACAAAAAGAAGGGGATATTAATATTGGCAAATCTGTGCATCTCCGCCAGTCCAGTCTGTGGTATCTGTCTGTCATTTCCTGCCACAGAAACAATACTGTTAAACAGTGGGCCAGATTTATTCACTAGTCTTCCATATAAAAAAAAAAGAAGGGGAGATTAATATTGGCAAATCTGTGCATCTCTGCCAGTCCAGTCTGTGGTATCTGTCTGTCATTTTCTGCCACATAAACTATACTGTAAAACAGTGGGCCAGATTTATTCACTAGTTTTCCATAACAAAAAAAAGAAGGGGAGATTTTTATTTCCAGTGTGTGCATCTGCGTCAGTCCTGTTAGTGGCATATCTGTCAGCCACTGTCTGCCACTGAAACTGTGTACTGTAATACAGTGGCCCGATTTTTCCTGCAGTCTCACACACCTATAAAGGGAGATTTAAATTCACAACAATTTTGCGTCCACCTTGTAACTGGTTTTACAGTACCAAATACCGTTTGTTAGTTTGGTTACATATTTCCAAGAATGAGGAAGTCTGGTGGAAGAGGTCGTGGCCGTGGGCGGTCATTGCCAGCTGGTAATGATGGTAGTGGTGGTGGAGCATCAGGTGGTCGTGGGACAAGCAATATAGCACCTAAGTCTCGAGTTGTTCAGCCACCGTCATCGTCTGGCTACACAAGGCCTCGAACGCTCTTTTTTCTGGGAGTAGGAAAACCGCTTTTAAAGCCAGAGCAGCAGGAACAAGTTTTGACTTTCCTTGCTGACTCTGCCTCTAGCTCTTTTGCTTCCTCTTCAGAAAGTGCAAAATGTAAAAGCAGCGCGTCATCAGTGGATGTTCCCGGTCAGGGACAAGTCGCTTCCTTGCGTTCTTCACCCAGAACAACAGAGAAGGATGCGTCAAGCGACGCAATGGGTTACTCCATGGAGCTCTTTACACATACCGTTCCTAGGATAGAAAGGGAAATTGTTAACAGGCCAGGCACATTACAAGATGAATCGGACATGGAGTGCACAGATGCACAGCTACAGCCAGATTATTATGCTGTTCCTTTGACTCAGATCATAACATTTCCCGTCGCAGTGTACTGAGCCAGAATCTGACCCAGATGAGACTATGGAGCCCCGTCACAAACGCTATAGCACCGGCTTACACGTTGACACAGAGGAAGGTGCACAGGACATAGAAGAGGAGGTCATAGATGACCCAGTTGTTGACCCCGATTGGCAGCCATTGGGGGAACAGGGAGCAGCCGGCAGTAGCTCTGAAGCGGAGGTGGTGCCGCAGAAGGCATCAACATCGCAACAGGCTCCATCTGGCAGGCCCGTATCTGGCCAAAAACGTGTGGCAAAACCAAAACCAGTTGTGAGAGAGCGTGGCCATCCGGTTAAAGTAGCTCAGTGTGCAATGCCTGAAAAGGTATCCGATAGTAGGAAGAGTGTAGTCTGGCATTTTTTTAACCAAGATCCAAATGATCAGTGCAAAGTCATCTGTAAGAAATGCTCAAGGACCTTCAGCAGAGGTCAGAATGTTAAAAATCTAAATACAAGTTGCATGCGTAGACATTTAACCACCATGCACTTGCAAGCCTGGACTAATTACCAAACGTCCCTTAAAGTTGTTGCACCCTCTCACAATGAAGCTAGTCAGCAATGCAACATCCCTTCCCTCACTGTAAGCTCACCGTTTACCACACCACCTGCAGCAAATGTGGAGATTTCGTCGCAAGGCCAAATCAGTCAGGGAATCACCAGGTTCTTGGTAGGAAACACTGTATGTAGGCCAACAGCAAGAATACCATCACCAACCCTCCCTCAGTCTGCCATGTCCACCATCAACCCCGCTAATTCCACCATATGCAGCACTCCAGTCCAGCTCACCCTACAAGAGACTCTCGTTAGGAAAAGGAAGTACTCATCCTATCATCCGCGTACACAGGGTTTGAACGCCCACATTGCTAGACTAATCTCGTTAGAGATGATGCCCTACCGGTTAGTTGAAAGCGAAGCTTTCAAAGCCCTGATGGACTACGCTGTACCACGCTACGAGCTACCCAGTCGACACTTCTTTTTGAGAAAAGCCATCCCAGCCCTCCACCAGCATGTAAAAGACCACATTGTCCATGCACTCAGGCAATCTGTGAGTAGAAAGGTGCACCTGACAACAGATGCATGGACCAGTAGGCATGGCCAGGGGCGTTACGTGTCCATCACGGCACACTGGTTTAATGTGGTGGATGCAGGGTCCACAGGGGACAGCAATATTGGGACAGTTCTGCCTAGCCCACGATCTAGGAAACAGTGGGCTGTAGGCATTAGCCCCCCCCCTCCTCCTCTTCATCCTCCAGCAGAAGCGAGAGCTCGTCCACAGACCGCAGTCGCACGACCTCTCCATCCACAGCTGCCACTGTTGCACACTAGGTGTTCCATTATGGAACAGCTAGTGGCAAGCGTCAGCAGGCTGTATTGGCAATGAAGTGTTTGGGCGACAACAGACAAACCGCGGAAGTTCTGTCCGAGTTCTTGCAGCAAGAAACTCAGTCATGGCTGGGCAGTGTACATCTTGAGGCAGGCAAGGTAGTGAGTGATAACGGAAGGAATTTTATGGCTGCCATAGCCCTTTCCCAACTGAAACACATTCCTTGCCTGGCTCACACCTTAAACCTGGTGGTGCAGTGCTTCCTGAAAAGTTATCCGGGTTTACTCAAACTGCTCCTGAAGGTGCGCAGACTTTGCTCGCACATCCGCCGTTCGCCCGTACACTCCAGCCATATGCAGAACCATCAGCGATCTTTGAACCTTCCCCAGCATCGCCTAATCATCGATGTTGCAACAAGGTGGAACTCCACACTGCACATGCTTCAGAGACTGTGCAAACAAAGGCGTGCTGTTATGTATTTTTGGGAGGATACACATACACGGGCAGGCAGTTCGATGGCAGACATGGAGTTGTCAGGTGTGCAGTGGTCGAAGCTACAAGACCTCTGTCTAGTCCTTCAGTGTTTTGAGGAATGCACATGGCTGGTTAGTGCAGACAACGCCATAATAAGCATGAGCATCCCCCTAATGCGTCTGCTGATGCAAAGTTTGACGCACATAAAGGAGCAGGCGTCTGCAGCCGAGGATGAGGGAAGCCATGGTGACAGTCAGCCATTGTCTGGTCAGGGAAGTCTACTGGACGAGGTGGCGGGCGAAGAGGAGGAGGATGAGGAGGATGATGGGGATGAGAATTTTTTGGATGAGGAAGCTTCTCAAAGGGCAATAGAAACTGGTGGCGTTGCAAGGCCAGGTTCAGGGTTTTTAAGGGAAACAAGTGACGTTGATTTGCCCAAAAGTGCTCCTCAACCCAGCACAAGCAGTGAATTGACAACTGGAACATTGGTCCACATGGTGGATTATGCCTTGCGTATCCTAAAAAGGGACCCCCGTATTATAAAAATGATGACCGATGACGATTACTGATTGGCCTGCCTCCTGGATCCACGCTATAAGGGGAAACTGCAAAATATCATGCCACATGAGAACCTTGAACAAGTATTAGCAACCAAACAAGCAACTCTGGTTGACCGTTTGATTCAGGCATTCCCAGCACACAGCGCCGGTGATGGTTCTCACATGAACTGCAGGGGGCAACAGGGCAGAGGTGTTAGAGGTGCACCAATCAGAAGTGGCGTTGGACAGAGGGGTTTTCTGACCAGGTTGTGGAGTGATTTCGCAATGACCGCAGACAGGACAGGAACTGCAGCATCAATTCAAAGTGACAGGAGACAACATTTGTCCAGTATGGTTACTATTTTTCCTCCCTTATCGATGTTCTCCCTCACCCGTCATTCCCATTTGATTACTGGGCATCCAAAATAGACACCTGGCCTGAATTGTCCGAATATGCATGGCAGGAGCTCGCTTGCCCAGCAGCTAGTGTGCTATCAGAAAGAGTATTCAGTGCTGCTGGTTCAATACTGACCAAAAAAAGGACTCGTCTGGCTACCCAAAATGTTGATGATCTAACCTTCATTAAAATGAACCAATTAATGGATTTCTAATTATTTTGCCCCACCTTTCCCGGCTGACACCTAGCTTTCCTTTAAAAAGGTCTTGCTTTTGGACTGGACTTACTGAGTGTTCCAATTTCTCCATTTGCAGCTGCTGTATGTCCAGCATACGACATGTTTACACCTACCTAAATGGGCTGACTCCCCCCACGGGGCCGTGGTCTCGCCACTTGGCGCAAGCACCCATGAGAGTGCCGTTTATCTGAAGAGGTGGGTGTGCCCACTTTTGGTCGACGGCACTGGCACCGGGTCCCTCATAGTACAATGAAGTGTCTCTGGCAGTAGTGGCGCCCACACAACGTCAGACACACCGTTGTAACATGAGGGGCCTTGGGCCAGTAAAGCCGGGCACGAGAGAGTGCCCCCCATCCCCCAGCTCAAACAGTGCTCTACCACTTGAAAATTATCTGTCACTGCTCCACCGCTGTTTAGTCTATGCGGTGAAATCCTTCAATGCCTGGCACTGACAATACCAATTTGTTGACATGTGTTATGGACCTGGTGGTTAGGAGCACCCGGAACGACCTGATGGTTAAACTAACACAGGACAAGCTCTGGGAAGTGGGAGCTCTGCTGAACGCAACCCCTAATCCTATCACACACACTAGAAATAGCCGTGGAACGTACCTAACTCTGCCTAGACGCCTCTTCACAGCCTAAGAGCTAACTAGCCCTAGAGATAGAAAATAAAGCCTACCTTGCCTCAGAGAAATTCCCCAAAGGAAAAGGCAGCCCCCCACATATATTGACTGTGAGTTAAAATGAAAGTCACAAACATAGAAATGAAACAGGATTCAGCAAAGGAGGCAAGACTAACTAAACAGACTGAGGATAGGAAAGGTATCTTTGCGGTCAGCACAAAAAACTACAAAAAGACCACGCAGAGTGTGCAAAAAGACCTCCGCACCGACTCACGGTGCGGAGGTGCCACTCTGCATCCCAGAGCTTCCAGCTAGCAAGGCAAAATCATGATAGCAAGCTGGACAAGAAAACAATGAACAAATAATAAACTAGCAGGGACTTAGCTTCTGCTGGAGTAGACAGGTCACCAGAAAGATCCAAGAGCGAACTGAACCAGTACAAGAACATTGACAGCTGGCATGGAGTAATGATCTGAGTGGAGTTAAATAGAGCAGCCAGCCAAAGAATAAACTAAGTCACCTGTGGAAGGAACCTCAGAAGCAGCAGCTCCACTCACAGCCACCAGAGGGAGTCCATGGACAGAACTCGCCGAAGTACCATTCATGACCACAGGAGGGAGTTCAATAACAGAATTCACAACAGTACCCCCCCCTTGAGGAGGGGTCACCGAACCCTCACCAGAGCCCCCAGGCCAATTAGGATGAGCCAAATGAAAGGCACGAACTAGATCGGGAGCATGAACATCAGAGGCAAAAACCCAGGAATTATCTTCCTGACCATAACCCTTCCACTTGACCAGGTACTGGAGTTTCCGTCTCGAAATACGAGAATCCAAAATCTTCTCCACCACATACTCCAACTCCCCCTCGACCAACATCGGGGCAGGAGGATCAACGGAGGGAACCAGAATTACAGAAAAAGGGCGAAATCAAAGTAGCCGAGCTGGCCCGATTATTAAGGGCGAACTCAGCCAAAGGCAAGAAGGACACCCAATCATCCTGATCAGCAGAAACAAAGCATCTCAGATATGTTTCCAAAGTCTGATTAGTTCGTTCGGTTTGGCCATTTGTCTGAGGATGGAAAGCCAAAGAAAAAGACAAATCAATGCTCCAAGAGCGAACTGAACCAGTACAAGAACATTGACAGCTGGCATGGAGTAACGATCTGAGTGGAGTTAAATAGAGCAGCCAGCCAAAGAATAAACTAAGTCACCTGTGGAAGGAACCTCAGAAGCAGCAGCTCCACTCACAGCCACCAGAGGGAGTCCATAGACAGAACTCGCCGAAGTACCATTCATGACCGCAGGAGGGAGTTCGATAACAGAATTCACAATAGACATGTATGATGCTACTTAAAATATTCAGTGGCCCTGTCCTACATTTACACCAGTAAATACTTTGCGCCAAATAACAATGTCTGAAATTCAGCAGAGGAGCCCACCCCTGTACCTAAGTATGCCACCTTTTTTTTTGCTTTGTTTTTTTGCAAGACATTAACATCTATGTATTATTTTGGAGTACTGTGTCAGACACTCCTTCCAATAGTCCTCCGCTGACCACACCAATGCTGCCTGTGTACCCCTGGAACCTAATTAAAAGTGCATAGAGCCTACTTTTTTATTTTAGGCCTAGTAAGTCTGTCTGCGGTCCCTCCTTCCAATTGTCCTCCGCTGACCACACCAATGCTGCCTGTGTACCCCTGGAACCTAATTAAAAGTGCATAGAGCCAACTTTTTTTATTTTAGGCCTACTAAGTCTATCTGCGGTCCCTCCTTCCAATAGTCCTCCACTGACCACACCAATGCTGCCTGTGTACCGCTGGAACCTACTTAAAAGTGCATAGAGCCTACTTTTTTTATTTTCGGCCTACTAAGTCTGTCTGCGGTCCCTCCTTCCAATTATCCTCCGCTGACCACACCAATGCTGCCTGTGTACCCCTGGAACCTAATTAAAAGTGCATAGAGCCTACTTTTTTATTTTAGGCCTACTAAGTCTGTCTGCGGTCCCTCCTTCCAATAGTCCTCCGCTGACCACACCAATGCTACCTGTGTACCCCTGGAACCTAATTAAAAGTGCATAGAGGCTACTTTTTTATTTTAGGCCTACTAAGTCTGTCTGCGGTCCCTCCTTCCAATAGTCCTCCGCTGACCACACCAATGCTACCTGTGTACCGCTGGAACCTAATTAAAAGTGCATAGAGGCTACTTTTTTATTTTAGGCCTACTAAGTCTGTCTGCGGTCCCTCCTTTCAATAGTCCTCCGCTGACCACACCAATGCTGCCTGTGTACCCCTGCAAGATAATTGAAACTGCATTGAGCCTACTTTTTTTATGTTAGGCCTACTCAGTCTGTCTGCGGTTCCTCCTTCCAATAGTCCTCCGCTGACCACACTAATGCTGCCTGTGTACCCCTGGAACCTAATTAAAAGTGCATAGAGCCTACTTTTTTTATTTTAGGCATACTAAGTCTGTCTGCGGTCCCTCCTTCCAATAGTCCTCCGCTGACCACACCAATGCTGCCTGTGTTCCCCTGGAACCTAATTAAAAGTGCATAGAGCCTACTTTTTTATTTTAGGCCTACTAAGTCTATCTGCGGTCCCTCCTTCCAATAGTCCTCCGCTGACCACACCAATGCTGCCTGTGTACCCCTGCAAGATAATTGAAACTGCATTGAGCCTTTTTTTATGTTAGGCCTACTAAGTCTGTCTGCGGTCTCTCCTTCCAATAGTCCTCCACTGACCACACCAATGCTGCCTGTGTACCCCTGGAAGCTAATTAAAAGTGCATAGAGCTTACTTTTTTATTTTAGGCCTACTAAGTCTTTCTGCGGTCCCTCCTTCCAATAGTCCTCCGCTGACCACACCAATGCTGCCTGTGTACCCCTGGAACCTAATTAAAAGTGCATAGAGCCTACTTTTTTATTTTAGGCCTACTAAGTCTGTCTGCGGTCCCTCCTTCCAATAGTCCTCCGCTGACCACACCAATGCTACCTGTGTACCCCTGCAAGATAATTGAAACTGCATTGAGCCTACTTTTTTTTTATGTTAGGCCTACTAAGTCTGTCTGCGGTTCCTCCTTCCAATAGTCCTTCGCTGACCACACCAATGCTGCCTGTGTACCCCTGGAACCTAATTAAACGTCCATAGAGCCTACTTTGTTTTATGTTAGGCCTACTAAATCTGTCTGCGGTCCCTCCTTCCAATAGTCCTCCACTGACCACACCAATGCTGCCTGTGTACCCATGTAACCTTTTTTAAACCTGCTTCGAGACAACTTTGTGGTGTAAGGCCTACTAGCAGTGTCTATCTGTGCCACTCAATACAGCTGTCCTCTTAAAAAAATGACCTGCAATTGTCAGGTTTTCAGCCTATCGGAATTTTAAATCTGCAGTGGGGCTACTAGTTTGGTTGGGGCCTACTAACAGTGTCTGCCGCTCCAAGGTGTTCTCCAGGTTGCCTTTCCTGACCTTCTATCTTCAGGCTCTTGGTAAATAGTTGTTAAATGGAACAAATGCAGTGGAGCTACTAGTTTGGTTGGGGCCTACTAACAGTGTCTGCTGCTCCAAGGTGTTCTCCTGGTTGCCTTTCCTGAGCTTCTATCTTCAGGCTCTGTTAAATAGTTGTTAAATGGAACAAATGCAGTGGAGCTACTAGTTTGGTTGGGGCCTACTAACGGTGTCTGCCACTCCTTACTGTTCTCCTGGTTTCCTGTCCTGAACTTCCATATTCAGGCTCTCGTTAAGTAGTTGTTAATATTACACTGCATTTGGCCTACTAGTTTGGTTGGGGCTTACTAACGGTGTCTGCCGCTCCTTGCTGTTCTCCTCCACTGAACAAAGCAGTGCCGCCTGTTTACTACTGTTACCAATTTTGAACTGCATTTAGACTACTTACTGATTTGGGCCTACTCACTGTGTCAGCCTCTCATTACAGTTGTCCTCCACTGAACAAAGCAATGCCGCCTGTTTAGTCCTGTTACCAATTTTGAACTGCTTTTAGCCTACTTTTGTATTTGGAACTATATCTGTGTTTCCTCCTCATCCTGCCCATTGCCCAGCCAGTGCTAGATGACTCTGCTGGTACATTGACCCAGACCGCTACATTCCCCTTGCACGCTATACAGCCAGATTCTGACCCTGCTGAAAGTGAGGTTCCCCTTCACGCATACTATACCACCTTACATGGGGACAAAGAGGAAGGTGCAGATGAAAGTGCAGGTTCCTTCATCAGGTGGGGGGGGGAATACTCGTTGGTGACGTCACTGGCACAGGGCCCCTCATAGTATGCAAAAGTGTCGCTGCCGTTGGGAGGCGCCCCCGCCGTGCAAACACACCGCTGTACTTTGAGGGTCCCTGTGCCAGTGCCAATGCGAACGAGTGGGCCCCCCCTGCTTGCTCAGGATCACAGCACTTGCAAAGTTGAAATACTTACCTCTCCCTGCTCCAGTGCCGTGACATGGTCCACGTTTCCTGGGCCCACTAAATACTTGAACCAGCCATACCCAACAACTTTAGCCAAATGACCCCCAATGTCCAATGCCTAACTGTTATTATAAGGTAAATTAAGATTGACAAGCTTCAGTACCAAGAATGGATGTTTTTGCCATTAAAATGGGCACTGTAGGTGTTTTCCTGGCCTCCACTCACTGCCGACTATGCTTCCCCATTGACTTGCATTGGGTTTCGTGTTTCGGTCGATCCCCGACTTTTCGCCATAATCGGCCGATTTTACTCGACTCGACTTTTGAGAAAGTCGGGTTTCGCGAAACCCGACTCGACCCTAAAAAACTAAAAGTCGCTCAACCCTACTTAAAAGCACAAAAAATACCTCGGGTTTAAGGGTATCACTCCGCCCTACACTCTTTAGCAACACCCCAGATTTTTGTAGCAAGTTTGATCTTATCCTTAATAAATGCTCTTTCGATCTTATGGTTCTCACAATAGAATACCTACATAAAGAAATCATCGCTACCCAAGAAAAAATTAAGGCATTGAGAGCCAACTTTCATCTACCATCTCTACAGAGGAAGTCACCTCTCTCAAAAAGAAGATTGACGCCAACATCACCCTGCACCGTCACGACATTGAACAAAAAAAGAGAGCCAAAGTCCAGAGGGACCTGGAAGACTACAATCTTGACAGAGTTTATAAATGGCAAGACAAATCGACATCCAAAAAGACCTACAGACAAGACGGTCATCGCTCTTCAATGGATTTCACTACCTCAGACTCGGACCAGGGAAGGTCAGAGTGATGATCCAATCGTGGACATTTTTTAGGCAGACAACGGAGATCGGGAGGACGGAGAAGAGGGCCAGATTGGGGATCCGGAGGACAAAGAAATATGGACTTAATTCGGGTGACTCGTTCCCAGCAACTCATTAGTAGTTAACATATCCTCCAAATCTCTCGGTGTAGCAGAATACAGTGTCCTACAAAAGGGTTTGTCTTATTGCCCCAGTTACAAAAAACGACACATTTAGATTAGATATGGATCTACAAAATTTTTATAGGACACTCAGACTAAAATTACATTTTGCTGAGACAGATAATAACCCCACCGTTACACCTTCAACTGCTCTCCCTGCCGGCATTTCTATAACCAGCCTAGGCTTACGGAATAAGTCTACCTACAGACCACCTACAGGCTCACATGCCTTAGAGACTTTCATCCAGTTCTTAAACTCCTCCTTTCAGACACTACGCTATGATACTGACAGGGGCAATTTACACTACCCATCTAATCTATCTGCTACAGAAAGACAGGCCCTTAGGTCTCTCCAACTAGACAAAGATTTAGTCATCAAACCAGCAGATAAAGGGGCTGCTATTGTCGTTATGGACAAATCACTACATAAAACTGAAGTATACTGCCAGCTCAGTTTCTCTACCACCTACAAAGCACTTCCTGCTAATCCATCCAGTCAAATCCAGGCCCTAATTCAAACTACCTTAGACCGTTATCAACATCAAGGCCTATTAGATATTAAAACTCGTGATTTCTTGTCCAAACAACACCCCATTACACCAGTTATGTATATACTCCCCAAAATCCACAAAAATTTACAAAACCCACTGGGGAGACCAATAGTAGCCTCTACAGATTTTTTTTAGCACCAATTTCGATTTATTTAGAAAAAATTCTTACGCCACTGATCCTGTTATGATCAGGTGACCTTGGAGCAGCATGAAAACTTTCACTGGAGTAGGTGGTAACTATACTGACCGCAAACCCTGATCTTATCACCGCAACTAGAAGTAGCCGTGGGGTGTGCCTAACAAAACCTAGACACCTCGACACAGCCGGAGGACTAAATACCCCTATAGATGGAAATAGGAATTTCTACCTTGCCTCATAGCAGAACCCCAAAGGATAGGCAGCCCCCCACAAATATTGACTGTGAGTAGTAGAGGAAAAGACACACGCAGGCAGGAAACAGGATTTAGCAAATGAGGCACACACTAGCTAAATAGGAAAGGATAGGACAGGATACTAAGCGGTCAGTATTAAAAATCCTTCCAAAAATATCCATCATCTAACTAAAGATGTGGAGCGTATATCTGCATCTCCAGAGAATCCAACAAGACTGAGAAAACACAGACACAGTCTAGGCTGGACAAGAGAAAAACAAATGAATAGCACAGAATATAGGCACACTGCATGTGTGCCACAGAAACGAAAACCAGACACTTATCTTTGCTGAATTACCAGCTAAGCAGGAGAAGCCAGAAAGTGATCCAACACTTCAGAAGAAACATTGACAACTGGAAAGGACTAATGAATCCTGCACACCTAAATATCCCAGTCAGAACTGCAATCAGCTGATACACCTGGCCAGGACTGCGACTCAGAGACAACTGCATTCCCACCTACAACCACTGGAGGGAACCCAAGAGCAGAATTCACAACATGATCCGTAACACAACGTCCTTTCTCCTAGACACTGTAGCCTTTCTGGACAGTATTCGAACTATCAGTCCCATACCTTCTGATTCCATTTTAGTTTCCTTTGACGTGAAGGACTTATACACGTCTATACCCCACTCTCATGGTATTGAATCCACCCGTTGGCTCCTATCTACTTCCGATATGGACTCTAACCTCATTGAATTCTGTTGTGACCTCCTCTCCATTGTCCTTACCAATAACTTTTTTCTTTTTGAAGACACTTTTAACCTTCAGATCAAAGGCTCGGCCTTGGGATCAAACGTAGCACCCCGGTACGCTAATGCTTAAAAGACACCCTGATCTATGCCCACAACCTCTTCCACACACATAGTGTACTATGGAAGAGATATATAGATGACATCTTCTGTGTCTGGAAAGGTGACCTGGCATCTTTTGAAACCTTCTTCCAGTTCCTGAAAACCTCCTGGCCGGGTCTCGACTTTACCATGACCCATCATCATAATCAGATTAGCTTCTTAGACACTCTGGTCATGAAAGACGACCACAGCAATCTCAGCACCGACATATTCCAAACCAACTCACCGTAATAGCTTACTACATTAAAACAGCTTCCATCCACGGAACATGATTAAGTTTATACCCAAATCTCAGATACACAGGGTCAACAAAATAGTCTCTGATCCCCTATTGAAACAACAAAGAACAGTGGAAATGAAATCAAAATTTCAGCCTAGGGGTTATCCTCCACAAATTCTCAATACTATACATCAAGCCACTAGCAGACAAGCGAATGTCACGGGAAATCTAATCCCGTTCGTACATCAATACCACCATGCAGCATACAGAATCCATAGATCCATTTGCCAACACTGGCACATCCTAAGAACAGCATATCCCACTATTGAAGAGTTCAAGCACCCCTTCCTACCTTGCTTCCGTAGACCTCACAACATAAGAGATACTTTAGTTTGCGCCGACATTGGCCCTTATGGGGTCCCTTCCACCCAACGCTTCCTACAAAATCCGAAGAAGGGGACCTTTCCCTGTTTGAATTGAAATCAATTCAGCAATGTTCTTAAAGGGGATATCATTCATCATCCACACCCGGGCAAACGGTATAACATTGACAACTTTTTCACTTGCAACTCAAATTATGTTGTTTACTTGATCAAGTGCCCTTGCCGCTTGTTGTATGTGGGAGAAACCACCCAAGCGATAAAGGACAGAATATCAAAGCATAAGTCCACCATCAGGTGCAAAAACCTATTGCTCCCCATACCACATCATTTCATCTCCTATGGACAACTACGTTTCCAAATTATTGAACAGGTCACCCCTCCACGCTGCGGTGGGGATCGTATTGCTATCTTCAAACGTAGGGAAGCTTTTTGGATCCACAAACTGAACACTCTGAGCCTCAAGGGGCTTAACAGAGACTATGATCTACAATATTTTATGTGATGCGCTTTTTTGCTATATGGTCTATCTTCAACGTTTATTTGCATATTAACCACCATTATTGCCTGTATGGCGCCGTGCTGTGAGTTCTTTTGCCTATAGGGTCTGTCTCGGATGCTCTAATAGCATATTAATCACTACTAGTGTCCGTAATGTGCCGCGCTCCCTCAATACACAATGCCATTTCATTTTAGACACTGTATATGTGTATTATATCTATCATATTGCTATTTCATTGTGTATACGGCGCCAACATTGTCATCCCACTTTATTATTACACATGTGTGCTAGCTCATGGGGTACTGCACCTATTATGCTACTTTAAATCCTCACAATACCCTTAACCATCATCTTCTCTCGCATGCTTGCTTTATTATATTGTTATACGCTTGATACTAATTCTCTATCTTTGTTTTCAGAGCTGTCCATATTGAATGCAATGTGATACCTCTTCACTTCACTCAATCTTCATCTTCAGTGCTCTGCAGTATCCACTCCCCTTGGAACGAATTAGTCACCGCACCCTTCCAGTGCTACACATGCTGCTTAGAGCAGTTTCACTTTCGCTTTGTATGCGCGTCACTTCCGGTCCACCACCTCCGGTTTGCATTCCGGCGGTTTTGCGCGCACTCGGCCATAAAACCCAGGCACTCTGGACATGCCATTACCTATACCAGACTTGCGGTGGATACCACGTCTCCCTCCTACTCTCCAGCTGTTTGTAACTTGGTAAGTGCCATCCATATGAAGCGCTGACATGTCATACATACTAACTTTCTGGCACTGCTGTAACAGCAATTATATTTCTCCACAGATCGGCTGGCCTAGCCCTCTATCTACAGGATTGCCTGTTTACCCAAATAAAAAATTTTCTTGGTGCGTCTATTTATATTCCCTAGTCATCACATTATTCCATGTGCTTATAGGCATTGTAAGATTGCACTTACTAACGGGTAGGGGATTACTCGCTTGGCACGGGATTAACGTACACGGGCACGGTTTTTCCAAACAAAACAGTCCATTTGGTTTATTAAAGTATCATAAACCACATCATAACCAGTCCATTAACACACTGGACCAGGACATCACATCACGTCTCATATCCTTAGTCTGCGGTAACTAAACACGCTGGTCCACCTTTGACCAGTTGCCGTGGGTTACCACACAGTACATATCATAAGCACCAACAGTTTGTTTAGGTACCTGACGAGAGCTCCTGCTCCACCTGCTGACTCCTTGTCAGTCCAGTCTTCCGGGAAAGCTGCCTCACGGGAATCACCAACTTGCCTATGCGGCATATCTTAGTCAGTCCAGACCCACCGAAGGACGGTAGCTTCCCCAACAGTAGCTGTCACTGGCTCTGCAGATCCCTGTCTTCACCTCGTGCTGTTCAGGGATCCGGTCCTACTCCCAGGACCTCCCAACACCCAGGTTACTCAAGATCACATAGGTGGCCTGTCCGGGTACTATTCAGGACGTCCATCCCCGGCTGGGACCGTCGAATACCCAGGCCACCAATAGCAAAGCTCCACCATGTGCTCTTCAGGAAGCCTCCTCCCAGGTCTTCCATCACAGGCTTCAAACAGGAAACTCACATCGACCATACACAGGCACATGTGACCCACACCCTGGTCACATTATATACCTTGAACCACTCCCCTGGGTGGGAGTGTGGGTGTGTGGCTAGTTTGTCCCACCCATCTCACATAACTAGCCCTGTCAAACCTCCCATGACTATTATACAACATGCATCATACTTGTGGGACTATAGGTCCCAGAACACCACATCACTTCAGGCTGGCAGCGCAGAGTCTTCTCCTCTGCGACGCACATATCATCCATTCATCACAATGCCGCACTTTGTCTTATGACCACAGCCATGCATGCAACTGCCATGCACTCATGGCCTCAATACACCTCTGTGTGCATACTGGGGAAACCATGCAGTGCCCCCTACCTGTTACATGGGTCACTGCATCACAGCATATACATATTTATATTTTTCCTCACTACAGATGCAATATCTTTCTCTCTAGGTTTTTTTTTCACATACCCTTCTCGATTAGCTATAGGTATGTACACCCTACTCCTACCGTGTCTCACTAGCACTTAATATATTGTAGTCCTTTTCTATAACATTCCTCTCCCGTACCCACTATTATCATACAGTACAACTCTGATTTGGCATTATATGCATTACGCATACGAGCGATTATGTTTGGATGGTCACCTCTGGTCTCCAATTTTGGTTTAAACTATTTTGACCATGTATATTTACCTGTATATACTTTGTTTTTCGTTTTAGTTGTTTCATTTTTCCTTTATATTATGTCTATGCACTTTGTTTGCTCTCAGAGTACACTGATGAAGGTCGTTTGCAGACCGAAACGTTTGTGAACATTGTGAATACTGTATGTATTAAACACTTTGTTGCATCAGACTCCCCTGAGTGTTCTTAAGTATATCTCTATCGTATTCTATGGTCTGGACACCTACTATCAGGCACCTCTACCATCAAGCTGTGCTGACCATTTACTGTACTGTACCATTCCACCCCAGTTCTGACTCCACCCAAGATCCGCCTCCACCCCTCGAACTTTCCACAGTCCCACGGCCCATTCTTGGAAAAACTCCACTTCTGCACCACGTCTTCTCCAATCACACAGTAACAGTTCCCATCAAACACTATATCACATACTGCACATAGCCAACAGCTTTTGTTTTGACGAAAAGATTTTTTAAGCCTGCCACCACGACAAGGTAGACTCTTTTGGCAGGGCCCTACTCTACTCTACTCTAACCTATTAAATATTAATTAAAATATTAAATACTCTTTTTAGGTATATTTTTCTTTATTTTTCTTTAAGGGAATGTGTCACATACATTTTTTAAACTAATTGATACCAGATTGTGATAATTTTTTCATTATTTGTATTTCAAATTTTCAGATTATTGTATTTTGTTACTTGTTTTGGTAGCCACTTTGGCACATTCGGCCCCTCGGTAGTCACGAGTCGGGAGTCAGAGTCGGGAGTCAAAGTCAGAGTCGGGAGTCAGAGTCGGGAGTCAGAGTCGGGAGTCAGAGTCGGGAGTCAGAGTCGGGAGTCAGAAGTCGGGAGTCAGAGTCAGAAGTCGGGAGTCAGAGTCAGAAGTCGGGAGTCGGGAGTCGGGTGTCGGGAATCGGGTGTAAGGAGTAGGGAGTCGGGTGTCAGGTGTCAGGAGTCAGGTGTCAGGAGTCGGGTGTCGGGAGTAGGGAGTCGGGTGTCAGGAGTAGAGAGTCGGAAGCCGGGAGTAGGGAGTCGGGTGTCGGGAGTAGGGAGTCGGGTGTTGGGAGTAGGGAGTTGGGAGTCGGGAGTCAGGGTTGGGAGTCAAGAGTCGGGAGAAGGGAGTTGGGAGTCAGGAGTCGGGAGTCAGGTGTCGGGAGTCGGGAGTAGGGAGTCGGGACTCGGAAGTACAGAGTCGGGAGTCGGGTGTCGGGAGTCGGGAGTCAGAGTCAGGAGTCTGGTATCGGGTGTCGGGAGTCGGGTGTCGGGAGTCGGGTGTCGGAAGTCAGAGTCGGGAGTTGGGTGTCGGGAGTTGGGTGTCGGGAGTCGGGTGTCGGGAGTAGGGAGTCGGGAGTAGGGAGTCGGGAGTCAGAGTTGGGAGTCGGGTGTCGGCAGTAGGGATTAGGGTGTCGGGAGTCGAGTGTCGGGAGTCAGAGTTGGGAGTCGGGTGTCGGGAGTAGGGAGTCGGGTGTTGGGTGTCAGAAGTCGAGTGTCGGGAGTAGGGAGTCAGGAGTTAGAGTCAGAAATCGGGAATAGGGTGTCGAGAGTAGGGAGTCGGGAGTCAGGTGTTGGGAGTCAGTCGGGAGTCGGGTGTCAGGAGTCGGGTGTCGGGAGTCAGGAATCGGGTGTCAGGAGTTGGGTGTCGGGAGTCAGAGTCGGGAGTCAGGTGTCGGGAGCAGGGTGTCGGGAGTCAGGTGTCGGGAGTCAGGAGTAGGGAGTCAGGAGTAGGGAGTCGGGAGTAGGGAGTCGGGAGTCAGAGTCAGGAGTCGGGAGTCAGAGTCAGGAGAAAGGGAGTCGGGTGTCGGGAGTCGAGAGTCGGGAGTCGAGAGTCGGACGTCAGAGTCAGGAGTCGGGAGTCGGGAGTCAGGAGTCGGGAGTCAGAGTCAGGAGTCGGGAGTCGGGAGTCTGGAGTCAGAGTCAGGAGAAAGGGAGTCAGGTGTCGGGAGTCTTGAGTCAGGTGTCGGGAGTCAGGTGTCGGGAGTCGGGTGTCGGGAGTAGGGAGTCGGGTGTTGGGTGTCAGAAGTCGGGTGTCGGGAGTAGGGAGTCAGGAGTTAGAGTCAGAAATCGGGAATAGGGTGTCGAGAGTAGGGAGTCGGGAGTCAGGTGTTGGGAGTCAGTCGGGAGTCGGGTGTCAGGAGTCGGGTGTCGGGAGTCAGGAATCGGGTGTCAGGAGTTGGGTGTCGGGAGTCAGAGTCGGGAGTCAGGTGTCGGGAGCAGGGTGTCGGGAGTCAGGTGTCGGGAGTCAGGAGTAGGGAGTCGGGAGTCAGAGTCAGGAGTCGGGAGTCGGGAGTCAGAGTCAGGAGAAAGGGAGTCGGGTGTCGGGAGTCGAGAGTCGGGAGTCGAGAGTCGGACGTCAGAGTCAGGAGTCGGGAGTCAGGAGTCGGGAGTCAGAGTCAGGAGTCGGGAGTCAGGAGTCAGGAGTCAGAGTCAGGAGTCGGGAGTCGGGAGTCTGGAGTCAGAGTCAGGAGAAAGGGAGTCAGGTGTCGGGAGTCTTGAGTCAGGTGTTGGGAGTCAGGTGTCGGGAGTCGGGTGTCGGGAGTCAGAGTCAGAAGTCGGGTGTCGGGAGTCGGGTGTCGGGAGTCAGGAGTCAGAAGTCGGGTGTTGGGAGTCGGGTGTCGGGAGTCAGGTGTTGGGAGTCAGTCAGGAGTCGGGTGTCGGGAGTCGGGAGTCAGGTGTCGGGAGTAGGGAGTCGGGACTTGGTAGTACGGAGTCGGGTGTCGGAAGTCGGGAGTCAGGTGTTGGGAGTCGGGTGTCGGAAGTTAGAGTCGGGAGTCGGGTGTCAGGAGTCGGGTGTTGGGAGTCGGGAGTAGGGAGTCGGGAGTAGGGAGTCGGGAGACAGAGTTGGGAGTCGGGTGTCGGGAGTAGGGTGTCAGAAGTCGGGTGTCAGGAGTAGGGAGTCGGGAGTCAGAGTCAGAAATCGGGAGTAGGGTGTCGGGAGTAGGGAGTCAGGAGTCTGGTGTCGGGAGTCGGGAGTTGGGAGTCAGAGTCAGAAATCGGGAGTAGGGTGTCGGGAGTAGGGAGTCAGGAGTCTGGTGTCGGGAGTCGGGAGTCAGAGTCAGAAGTCGGGTGTCGGGAGTCCGGTGCCAGGAGTCAGAAGTCGGGTGTCGGGAGTCAGAGTCAGAAGTCGGGTGTCGGGAGTCAGGTGTCAGGAGTCAGAAGTCGGGTGTCAGAGTCAGGAGAAAGGGAGTCAGGTGTCGGGAGTCTTGAGTCAGGTGTCGGGAGTCAGGTGTCGGGAGTCGGGTGTCGGGAGTAGGGAGTCGGGTGTTGGGAGTAGGGAGTTGGGAGTCGGGAGTCAGGGTTGGGAGTCAAGAGTCGGGAGAAGGGAGTTGGGAGTTGGGAGTCAGGTGTCGGGAGTCGGGAGTAGGGAGTTGGGACTCGGGAGTACAGAGTCGGGAGTCGGGTGTCGGGAGTCGGGAGTCAGAGTCAGGAGTCTGGTGTCGGGAGTCGGGTGTCGGGAGTCGGGTGTCGGAAGTCAGAGTCGGGAGTTGGGTGTCGGGAGTTGGGTGTCGGGAGTCGGGTGTCGGGAGTAGGGAGTCGGGAGTCGGGAGTCAGAGTTGGGAGTCGGGTGTCGGGAGTAGGGAGTAGGGTATCGGGAGTTGAGTGTCGGGAGTCAGAGTTGGGAGTCGAGTGTCGGGAGTAGGGATTAGGGTGTCGGGAGTCGAGTGTCGGGAGTCAGAGTTGGGAGTCGGGTGTCGGGAGTAGGGAGTCGGGTGTTGGGTGTCAGAAGTCGGGTGTCGGGAGTAGGGAGTCAGGAGTCAGAGTCAGAAATCGGGAATAGGGTGTCGAGAGTAGGGAGTCGGGAGTCAGGTGTTGGGAGTCAGTCGGGTGTCAGGAGTCGGGTGTCGGGAGTCAGGAATCGGGTGTCAGGAGTTGGGTGTCGGGAGTCAGAGTCGGGAGTCAGGTGTCGGGAGCAGGGTGTCGGGAGTCAGGTGTCGGGAGTCAGGAGTAGGGAGTCGGGAGTCGAGAGTCGAGAGTCGGGAGTCAGAGTCAGGAGTCGGGAGTCGGGAGTCAGAGTCAGGAGAAAGGGAGTCAGGAGTCAGGAGTCGGGAGTCAGAGTCAGGAGTCGGGAGTCAGAGTCAGGAGAAAGGGAGTCAGTTGTCGGGAGTCTTGAGTCAGGTGTCGGGAGTCAGGTATCGGGAGTCGGGTGTCGGGAGTCAGAGTCAGGAGTCAGGTGTCGGGAGTCGGGTGTCGAGAGGCGGGAGTCGGGTGTCGGGAGTCAGGAGTCAGAAGTCGGGTGTTGGGAGTCGGGTGTCGGGAGTCAGGTGTCGGGAGTCAGGTGTCGGGAGTCAGTCAGGAGTCGGGTGTCGGGAGTCGGGAGTCAGGTGTCGGGAGTAGGGAGTCGGGACTTGGGAGTACGGAGTCAGGTGTCGGAAGTCGGGAGTCAGGTGTTGGGAGTCGGGTGTCGGAAGTTAGAGTCGGGAGTCGGGTGTCAGGAGTCGGGTGTTGGGAGTCGGGTGTCGGGAGTAGGGAGTCGGGAGTAGGGAGTCGGGAGACAGAGTTGGGAGTCGGGTGTCGGGAGTAGGGTGTCAGAAGTCGGGTGTCAAGAGTAGGGAGTCGGGAGTCAGAGTCAGAAATCGGGAGTAGGGTGTCGGGAGTAGGGAGTCAGGAGTCTGGTGTCGGGAGTCGGGAGTCAGAGTCAGAAGTCGGGTGTCGGGAGTCCGGTGTCAGGAGTCAGAAGTCAGGTGTCGGGAGTCAGAGTCAGAAGTCGGGTGTCGGGAGTCAGGTGTCAGGAGTCAGAAGTCGGGTGTCAGAGTCAGGAGAAAGGGAGTCAGGTGTCGGGAGTCTTGAGTCAGGTGTCGGGAGTCAGGTGTCGGGAGTCGGGTGTCGGGAGTAGGGAGTCGGGTGTTGGGAGTAGGGAATTGGGAGTCGGGAGTCAGGGTTGGGAGTCAAGAGTCGGGAGAAGGGAGTTGGGAGTCAGGAGTCGGGAGTCAGGTGTCGGGAGTCGGGAGTAGGGAGTCGGGACTCGGGAGTACAGAGTCGGGAGTCGGGTGTCGGGAGTCAGAGTCAGGAGTCTGGTGTCAGGAGTCGGGAGTCAGGTGTCGGGAGTCGGGAGTAGGGAGTTGGGACTCGGGAGTACAGAGTCAGGAGTCTGGTGTCAGGAGTCGGGTGTCGGGAGTCGGGTGTCGGGAGTCGGGTGTCGGAAGTCAGAGTTGGGAGTTGGGTGTCGGGAGTTGGGTGTCGGGAGTCGGGAGTCAGAGTTGGGAGTCGGGTGTCGGGAGTAGGGAGTAGGGTATCGGGAGTTGAGTGTCGGGAGTCAGAGTTGGGAGTCGAGTGTCGGGAGTAGGGATTAGGGTGTCGGGAGTCGAGTGTCGGGAGTCAGAGTTGGGAGTCGGGTGTCAGGGGTAGGGAGTCGGGTGTTGGGTGTCAGAAGTCGGGTGTCGGGAGTAGGGAGTCAGGAGTCAGAGTCAGAAATCGGGAATAGGGTGTCGAGAGTAGGGAGTCGGGAGTCAGGTGTTGGGAGTCAGTCGGGAGTCGGGTGTCAGGAGTCGGTTGTCGGGAGTCAGGAATCCGGTGTCAGGAGTTGGGTGTCGGGAGTCAGAGTCGGGAGTCAGGTGTCGGGAGCAGGGTGTCGGGAGTCAGGTGTCGGGAGTCAGGAGTAGGGAGTCGGGAGTCGAGAGTCGGGAGTCAGAGTCAGGAGTCGGGAGTCGGGAGTCGGGAGTCAGAGTCAGGAGAAAGGGAGTCAGGAGTCAGGAGTCGGGAGTCAGAGTCAGGAGTCAGGAGTCAGAGTCAGGAGAAAGGGAGTCAGGTGTCGGGAGTCTTGAGTCAGGTGTCGGGAGTCAGGTGTCGGGAGTCGGGTGTCGGGAGTAGGGAGTCGGGTGTTGGGACTAGGGAGTTGGGAGTCGGGAGTCAGGGTTGGGAGTCGGGAGTAGGGAGTTGGGACTCGGGAGTACAGAGTCGGGAGTCGGGTGTCGGGTGTCGGGAGTCGGGAGTCAGAGTCAGGAGTCTGGTGTCAGGAGTCTGGTGTCGGGAGTCGGGTGTCGGGAGTCGGGTGTCGGGAGTCGGGTGTCGGAAGTCAGAGTTGGGAGTTGGGTGTCGGGAGTTGGGTGTCGGGAGTCGGGTGTCGGGAGTAGGGAGTCGGGAGTCAGAGTTGGGAGTCGGGTGTCAGGAGTAGGGAGTAGGGTATCGGGAGTTGAGTGTCGGGAGTCAGAGTTGGGAGTCGAGTGTCGGGAGTAGGGATTAGGGTGTCGGGAGTCGAGTGTCGGGAGTCAGAGTTGGGAGTCGGGTGTCGGGAGTAGGGAGTCGGGTGTTGGGTGTCAGAAGTCGGGTGTCGGGAGTAGGGAGTCAGGAGTCAGAGTCAGAAATCGGGAATAGGGTGTCGAGAGTAGGGAGTCGGGAGTCAGGTGTTGGGAGTCAGTCGGGAGTCGGGTGTCAGGAGTCGGGTGTCGGGAGTCAGGAATCGGGTGTCAGGAGTTGGGTGTCGGGAGTCAGAGTCGGGAGTCAGGTGTCGGGAGCAGGGTGTCGGGAGTCAGGTGTCGGGAGTCAGGAGTAGGGAGTCGGGAGTCGAGAGTCGGGAGTCAGAGTCAGGAGTCGGGAGTCGGGAGTCGGGAGTCAGAGTCAGGAGAAAGGGAGTCAGGAGTCAGGAGTCGGGAGTCAGAGTCAGGAGAAAGGGAGTCAGAGTCAGGAGAAAGGGAGTCAGGTGTCGGGAGTCTTGAGTCAGGTGTCGGGAGTCAGGTATCGGGAGTCGGGTGTCGGGAGTCAGAGTCAGGAATCGGGTGTCGGGAGTCGGGTGTCGAGAGGCGGGAGTCGGGTGTTGGGAGTCAGGAGTCAGAAGTCGGGTGTTGGGAGTCGGGTGTCGGGAGTCAGGTGTCGGGAGTCAGGTGTCGGGAGTCAGGTGTCGGGAGTCAGTCGGGTGTCGGGAGTCGGGAGTCAGGTGTCGGGAGTAGGGAGTCGGGACTTGGGAGTACGGAGTCAGGTGTCGGAAGTCGGGAGTCAGGTGTTGGGAGTCGGGTGTCGGAAGTTAGAGTCGGGAGTCGGGTGTCAGGAGTCGGGTGTTGGGAGTCGGGTGTCGGGAGTAGGGAGTCGGGAGTAGGGAGTCGGGAGACAGAGTTGGGAGTCGGGTGTCGGGAGTAGGGTGTCAGAAGTCGGGTGTCAAGAGTAGGGAGTCGGGAGTCAGAGTCAGAAATCGGGAGTAGGGTGTCGGGAGTAGGGAGTCAGGAGTCTGGTGTCGGGAGTCGGGAGTCAGAGTCAGAAGTCGGGTGTCGGGAGTCCGGTGTCAGGAGTCAGAAGTCAGGTGTCGGGAGTCAGAGTCAGAAGTCGGGTGTCGGGAGTCAGGTGTCAGGAGTCAGAAGTCGGGTGTCAGAGTCAGGAGAAAGGGAGTCAGGTGTCGGGAGTCTTGAGTCAGGTGTCGGGAGTCAGGTGTCGGGAGTCGGGTGTCGGGAGTAGGGAGTCGGGTGTTGGGAGTAGGGAATTGGGAGTCGGGAGTCAGGGTTGGGAGTCAAGAGTCGGGAGAAGGGAGTTGGGAGTCAGGAGTCGGGAGTCAGGTGTTGGGAGTCGGGAGTAGGGAGTCGGGACTCGGGAGTACAGAGTCGGGAGTCGGGTGTCGGGAGTCGGGAGTCAGAGTCAGGAGTCTGGTGTCAGGAGTCGGGTGTCGGGAGTCGGGTGTCGGGAGTAGGGAGTCGGGTGTTGGGAGTAGGGAGTTGGGAGTCGGGAGTCAGGGTTGGGAGTCAAGAGTCGGGAGAAGGGAGTTGGGAGTTGGGAGTCAGGTGTTGGGAGTCGGGAGTAGGGAGTTGGGACTCGGGAGTACAGAGTCGGGAGTCGGGTGTCGGGAGTCAGAGTCAGGAGTCTGGTGTCAGGAGTCGGGTGTCGGGAGTCGGGTGTCGGGAGTCGGGTGTCGGAAGTCAGAGTTGGGAGTTGGGTGTCGGGAGTTGGGTGTCGGGAGTCGGGAGTCAGAGTTGGGAGTCGGGTGTCGGGAGTAGGGAGTAGGGTATCGGGAGTTGAGTGTCGGGAGTCAGAGTTGGGAGTCGAGTGTCGGGAGTAGGGATTAGGGTGTCGGGAGTCGAGTGTCGGGAGTCAGAGTTGGGAGTCGGGTGTCGGGGGTAGGGAGTCGGGTGTTGGGTGTCAGAAGTCGGGTGTCGGGAGTAGGGAGTCAGGAGTCAGAGTCAGAAATCGGGAATAGGGTGTCGAGAGTAGGGAGTCGGGAGTCAGGTGTTGGGAGTCAGTCGGGAGTCGGGTGTCAGGAGTCGGTTGTCGGGAGTCAGGAATCCGGTGTCAGGAGTTGGGTGTCGGGAGTCAGAGTCGGGAGTCAGGTGTCGGGAGCAGGGTGTCGGGAGTCAGGTGTCGGGAGTCAGGAGTAGGGAGTCGGGAGTCGAGAGTCGGGAGTCAGAGTCAGGAGTCGGGAGTCGGGAGTCGGGAGTCAGAGTCAGGAGAAAGGGAGTCAGGAGTCAGGAGTCGGGAGTCAGAGTCAGGAGTCAGGAGTCAGAGTCAGGAGAAAGGGAGTCAGGTGTCGGGAGTCTTGAGTCAGGTGTCGGGAGTCAGGTGTCGGGAGTCGGGTGTCGGGAGTAGGGAGTCGGGTGTTGGGACTAGGGAGTTGGGAGTCGGGAGTCAGGGTTGGGAGTCGGGAGTAGGGAGTTGGGACTCGGGAGTACAGAGTCGGGAGTCGGGTGTCGGGAGTCGGGAGTCAGAGTCAGGAGTCTGGTGTCAGGAGTCTGGTGTCGGGAGTCGGGTGTCGGGAGTCGGGTGTCAGGAGTCGGGTGTCGGAAGTCAGAGTTGGGAGTTGGGTGTCGGGAGTTGGGTGTCGGGAGTCGGGTGTCGGGAGTAGGGAGTCGGGAGTCAGAGTTGGGAGTCGGGTGTCAGGAGTAGGGAGTAGGGTATCGGGAGTTGAGTGTCGGGAGTCAGAGTTGGGAGTCGAGTGTCGGGAGTAGGGATTAGGGTGTCGGGAGTCGAGTGTCGGGAGTCAGAGTTGGGAGTCGGGTGTCGGGAGTAGGGAGTCGGGTGTTGGGTGTCAGAAGTCGGGTGTCGGGAGTAGGGAGTCAGGAGTCAGAGTCAGAAATCGGGAATAGGGTGTCGAGAGTAGGGAGTCGGGAGTCAGGTGTTGGGAGTCAGTCGGGAGTCGGGTGTCAGGAGTCGGGTGTCGGGAGTCAGGAATCGGGTGTCAGGAGTTGGGTGTCGGGAGTCAGAGTCGGGAGTCAGGTGTCGGGAGCAGGGTGTCGGGAGTCAGGTGTCGGGAGTCAGGAGTAGGGAGTCGGGAGTCGAGAGTCGGGAGTCAGAGTCAGGAGTCAGGAGTCGGGAGTCGGGAGTCAGAGTCAGGAGAAAGGGAGTCAGGAGTCAGGAGTCGGGAGTCAGAGTCAGGAGAAAGGGAGTCAGAGTCAGGAGAAAGGGAGTCAGGTGTCGGGAGTCTTGAGTCAGGTGTCGGGAGTCAGGTATCGGGAGTCGGGTGTCGGGAGTCAGAGTCAGGAATCGGGTGTCGGGAGTCGGGTGTCGAGAGGCGGGAGTCGGGTGTTGGGAGTCAGGAGTCAGAAGTCGGGTGTTGGGAGTCGGGTGTCGGGAGTCAGGTGTCGGGAGTCAGGTGTCGGGAGTCAGGTGTCGGGAGTCAGTCAGGAGTCGGGTGTCGGGAGTCGGGAGTCAGGTGTCGGGAGTAGGGAGTCGGGACTTGGGAGTACGGAGTCAGGTGTCGGAAGTCGGGAGTCAGGTGTTGGGAGTCGGGTGTCGGAAGTTAGAGTCGGGAGTCGGGTGTCAGGAGTCGGGTGTTGGGAGTCGGGTGTCGGGAGTAGGGAGTCGGGAGTAGGGAGTCGGGAGACAGAGTTGGGAGTCGGGTGTCGGGAGTAGGGTGTCAGAAGTCGGGTGTCAGGAGTAGGGAGTCGGGAGTCAGAGTCAGAAATCGGGAGTAGGGTGTCGGGAGTAGGGAGTCAGGAGTCTGGTGTCGGGAGTCGGGAGTCAGAGTCAGAAGTCGGGTGTCGGGAGTCCGGTGTCAGGAGTCAGAAGTCAGGTGTCGGGAGTCAGAGTCAGAAGTCGGGTGTCGGGAGTCAGATGTCAGGAGTCAGAAGTCGGGTGTCAGAGTCAGGAGAAAGGGAGTCAGGTGTCGGGAGTCTTGAGTCAGGTGTCGGGAGTCAGGTGTCGGGAGTCGGGTGTCGGGAGTAGGGAGTCGTGTGTTGGGAGTAGGGAGTTGGGAGTCGGGAGTCAGGGTTGGGAGTCAAGAGTCGGGAGAAGGGAGTTGGGAGTCAGGAGTCGGGAGTCAGGTGTCGGGAGTCGGGAGTAGGGAGTCGGGACTCGGGAGTACAGAGTCGGGAGTCGGGAGTCGGGAGTCAGAGTCAGGAGTCTGGTGTCAGGAGTCGGGTGTCGGGAGTCGGGTGTCGGGAGTCGGGTGTCGGAAGTCAGAGTCGGGAGTTGGGTGTCGGGAGTTGGGTGTCGGGAGTTGGGTGTCGGGAGTCGGGTGTCGGGAGTAGGGAGTCGGGAGTAGGGAGTCGGGAGTCAGAGTTGGGAGTCGGGTGTCGGGAGTAGGGATTAGGGTGTCGGGAGTCGAGTGTCGGGAGTCAGAGTTGGGAGTCGGGTGTCGGGAGTAGGGAGTCGGGTGTTGGGTGTCAGAAGTCGGGTGTCGGGAGTAGGGAGTCAGGAGTCAGAGTCAGAAATCGGGAATAGGGTGTCGAGAATAGAGAGTCGGGAGGCAGGTGTTGGGAGTCAGTCGGGAGTCGGGTGTCAGGAGTCGGGTGTCGGGAGTCAGGAATCGGGTGTCAGGAGTTGGGTGTCGGGAGTCAGAGTCGGGAGTCAGGTGTCGGGAGTCAGGAGTAGGGAGTCGGGAGTCGAGAGTCGGGAGTCGGGAGTCAGAGTCAGGAGAAAGGGAGTCGGGAGTCGAGAGTCGGGAGTCAGAGTCAGGAGTCGGAGTAAGGAGTCGAGAGTCGGGAGTCGAGAGTCAGAGTCGGGAGTCAGGAGTCAGAGTCAGGAGTCGGGAGTCGGGAGTCAGAGTCAGGAGAAAGGGAGTCAGGTGTCGGGAGTCTTGAGTCAGGTGTCGGGAGTCAGGTGTCGGGAATCGGGTGTCGGGAGTCAGAGTCAGGAGTCAGGAGTCGGGTGTCGGGAGTCGGGTGTCGAGAGTCGGGAGTCGGGTGTCGGGTGTCGGGAGTCAGGAGTCAGAAGTCGGGTGTTGGGAGTCGGGTGTCGGGAGTCAGGTGTCGGGAGTCAGGTGTCGGGAGTCAGTCAGGAGTTGGGTGTCGGGAGTCGGGAGTCAGGTGTCGGGAGTAGGGAGTAGGGAGTCGGGACTTGGGAGTACGGAGTCGGGTGTCGGAAGTCGGGAGTCAGGTGTTGGGAGTCGGGTGTCGGAAGTTAGAGTCGGGAGTCGGGTGTCAGGAGTCGGGTGTTGGGAGTCGGGTGTCAGGAGTAGGGAGTCGGGAGTAGGGAGTCGGGAGACAGAGTTGGGAGTCGGGTGTCGGGAGTAGGGTGTCAGAAGTCGGGTGTCAGGAGTAGGGAGTCGGGAGTCAGAGTCAGAAATCGGGAGTAGGGTGTCGGGAGTAGGGAGTCAGGAGTCTGGTGTCGGGAGTCAGGAGTCGGGAGTCAGAGTCAGAAGTCGGGTGTCGGGAGTCCGGTGTCAGGAGTCAGAAGTCGGGTGTCGGGAGTCAGAGTCAAAAGTCGGGTGTCGGGAGTCAGGTGTCAGGAGTCAGAAGTCGGGTGTCGGGAGTCCGGTGTCGGGAGTCGGGAGTCGGGTGTCGGGAGTCAGGAGTCAGGAGTCAGGTGTCGGGAGTCGGGTGTCGGGAGTAGGGAGTCGGGTGTTGGGAGTAGGGAGTTGGGAGTCAGGAGTCAGAGTCGGGTGTCTGGAGTCGGGTGTCGGGAGTCGGGAGTCAGGTGTTGGGAGTAGGGAGTCGGGACTTGGGAGTACGGAGTCGGGTGTCAGAAGTCAGGAGTCAGAGTCAGGAGTCAGAGTCAGGAGTCGGGAGTCAGGTGTTGGGAGTTGGGAGTCGGGAGAAGGGAGTCGGGAGTCGGGAGAAGGGAGTCGGGAGTCGGGAGTCGGGAGAAGGGAGTCGGGAGAAGGGAGTCGGGAGAAGGGAGTCGGGAGAAGGGAGTCGGGAGTCGGGTGTCGGGAGTCGGGTGTCGGGAGTCGGGAGTCGGGTGTCGGGAGTCGGGAGTCGGGTGTCAGGAGTCAGAAGTCGGGTGTCGGGAGTCCGGTGTCGGGAGTCAGGAGTCAGGAATCCGGTGTCGGGTGTCGGGAATCGGGAGTTGGGTGTCGGGAGTCGGGAGTCGGGTGTCAGGAGTCGGGAGTCGGGTGTCGGGAGTCAGGAGTCGGGTGTCGGGAGTCAGGTGTCGGGAGTCAGGAGTCGGGTGTCGGGAGTCGGGAGTGGGGAGTCAGGTGTCGGGAGTCAGGTGTCAGGAGTCAGAAGTCGGGTGTCGGGAGTCCGGTGTCGGGAGTCAGGAGTCAGGAGTCGGGTGTCGGGAGTCGGGAGTGGGGAGTGGGGAGTCGGGTGTCGGGTGTCAGGAGTCGGGTGTCGGGAGTCGGGAGAAGGGAGTCGGGAGAAGGGAGAAGGGAGTCGGGAGAAGGGAATCGGGAGAAGGGAGTTGGGAGTCGGGAGAAGGGAGTCGGGAGAAGGGAGTCGGGAGAAGGGAGTCGGGAGAAGGGAGTCGGGAGAAGTGAGTCGGGAGTCGGGAGAAGGGAGTCGGGCGAAGGGAGTCGGAAGTTGGGAGAAGGGAGTCGGGAGAAGGGAGTCGGGAGAAGGGAGTCGGGAGAAGGGAGTCGGGAGTAGGAAGTCAGGAGTCGGGAATAGGAAGTCGGGAGTAGGAAGTCAGGAGTCGGGAGTAGGAAGTCGGGAGTCGGGAGTCGGGAGAAGGGAGTCGGGAGTTGGGAGAAGGGATTTGGGAGTCGGGAGAAGGGAGTCGGGAGTCAGGAGAAGGGAGTCTGGAGTCGGGAGAAGGGAGTCGGGAGTCGAGTGTCGGGAGAAGTGAGTAGGGAGTCGAGAGTCGGGAGAAGGGAGTTGGGAGTCGGGAGAAGGGAGTCGGGAGAAGGGACTAAGGAGTCGGGAGTCGGGAGAAGGGAGTTGGGAGTCGGGAGTCAGGAGAAGGGAGTCGGGAGAAGGGAGTTGGGAGTCGGGAGTCAGGAGAAGGGAGTCGGGAGTCGGGAGAAGGGAGAAGGGAGTCGGGAGAAGGGAGTCAGGAGAAGGGAGTAAGGAGTCAGGAGTCGGGAGTCGGGAGAAGGGAGAAGGGAGTCGGGAGTCGGGAGAAGGGAGTCGGGAGGAGGGAGTTGGGAGTCGGGAGAAGGGAGTCAGGAGAAGGGAGTCGGGAGTCGGGAGAAGGGAGTAGGAAGTCGGGAGTCGGGAGAAGGGAGTCGGGAGAAGGGAGTCGGGAGTCAGAGTCAGGAGTTGGGAATTAGAGTCGGGGGTCAGGATTCAGGAGTCAGGAGTCGGGAGTCAGAGTCAGAGTCGGGATTCAGGAGTCAGGAGTCAGGAGGAATCAAGCAATATTTTCCAAGAACTGCAGTGTCTCAATTTTCATGATTTGGGGTTGGGTGAGGGCTTATTTTTGTGTGCTGATCTGATGTTTTTAATGATAATATTTTGGTGTATATATGATCTTTTCATTGCCCGTTATTGCAATTTATTGCAATGTAATGGCGACTAAAAAAATTTAATTCTGGCATTTTGAATTTTTTCTCGTTACACTGTTTAGCGATCTGGTTAATTATTTTTTTTATTGATAGATCGGGCGATTCTAAACGTGGCAATACCAAATATGTGTATATTTTATTTTTTTATTGTTTTATTTTGAAAGGGGGGTGATTTGAACTTTTATATTTTTTTACTTTTTACAAAATCATTTTTTTTTTACTTTTTGCATGCTTCAATACTATCCATGGGAGACGAGAAGCTGCAATACTTTGATCAATTCTGCTACACACAGGCAATGATCAGATCGCCTGAGTGTATCCGAAATGTTCACTTATGAGCCCCGACCACATGGTGGGGCTCATAGCAATCTGGCAATGACAACCATATAGGTCTGCTGCAGACCTCTGGTTATCATAACGACCCATCGGTGACCCGCGATCATATGACGGGGTCACCGATGGGCGGGATTATTAAAGCGCTTCAGGTAAGCGCAAGTTAAATGCCTCTGCATGAAATTGACAGTGGCATTTAACAAGTTAACAGCTGCTGGTGGATCACGATTCCACCCATGGCTGTTGTGGGCACATGTCAGCTGTATAGATCAGCTGTCATGTACCCAGAAAGGTGCGGGCTGAGGTCCAGAGCCCACACCAAACAGGGGGAGTCCGGTATGGGCGTACTATTACACCCAATTTCCGAAAGGGGTTAAAAGGATTAGCCATTTTCTCATTATGGTTGACAAATGTGTTTGAGATAATAAGGTACTTACTAATATGGACTTTATTGAATTTCGGCACAAATATGAATGGAAAATAGAAATATCGGCTATGCTGAATGCCTTTTAATCATCTCACAAACACAATTGTTAATAATAACCATAGAGTGGTCAATGCCCAACACATAAAGTACGTTCAGTAACACATTCCCACTAAACATTTTGCTAACTAAATCTATTTTTTGAAAATAAGAGTCGTTTAGTTAAATCCTTTGGTCAATTACATCATGTACAAAATTATAGCGCCAATAACAAAAGAGATAACAAACAACAAAAAATACAACACATATAGCCAATCAATACATTGAAAATAAGGTTACCACCACCGCCGCCACCATCACTGTGTGGTTGGTGCATGTGCATTGTGAGTCTGAGTCCTGTGCGCAATCACAGATCAAGATTTCAGCTCAGTGAATCACTGCAGGTGATTTAGCATTTAACTGTGCAGTGTTATTATACACCTAGGGGTAGAGCAGGAGCCCTGAACTGTTGACCCTTGAGTCCGGGGAGATGAAGCAAAGAAGGGGGGGCCAGGGATGCCAGTGTGTCCGGGCTCCCATCTTTGCTTCTGCTCACTGGGCCCCATACATAAGTAGGATCACTAATGCCCTGATGGCAGCCCTGTTCCTGCCTATCGTGACATGACACTTGTTGACAGCCCATGCTACTTGAAGTATGCAGCTAGTCTACATAGATCATGGGATGTCAGACATCCATTCCTGGCTACCTTATAGTTGCCATTTCATCTAAGAATTCACTCAATTTTACTAAAGTATACACACACACACACACACATATATTCATTCTTATCTGTCTAAAAGGATGATGACAGCTGTCCAGACCTGCGCTATGTTCCTGCCTATTGTGAAATGACCCCTATTGACAGCCATACTGCATGAAGTATGCAGCTAGTCTACATAGATCATGGGATGTCAAACATCCATTCCTGGCTGCCTTCTAGTTGCCATTTCATCTTAGAATTAACTCAATCTTTATTACCGCATACACACATGCATTATTCCATTCTTATCTATCTAGTAGGATGACGATACCTGTCCAGACCTGCGCTAACTATGTTCCTGCCTATTGTGAAATGACTCCTGTTGACAGCCCATACTTCATGAAGTATACAGCTAGTCTGCATAGATCATGGGATGTCAGACATCCATTCCTGACTGCCTTATAGTTGCCATTTCATCTAAGCATTCACTCAATCTTCTTTAAAGCATTCACACACATATATTAATTCTTATCTATCTAATAGGATGATGACAGCTGTCCAGACCTGCGCTAACTATGTTCCTGCCTATTGTGAAATGACCCCTGTTGACAGCCCATACTTCATGAAGTATACAGCTAGTCTGCATAGATTATGGGATGTCAGTCATCCATTCCTGACTGTCTTACAGTTGCCATTTCATCTAAGTATTCACTTAATCTTTATTAAAGCATTCACCCATATATATTCATTCTTATCCATCTAATAGAATGGCAACAGCTGTACAGACCTGCACCCCACCGCAAGAACCACTCAGGAGTAATCCCTGGAGAATGAACTCATCCTCAGTAACAAAGTGAGGGGCTACGCACCCCGTCTGCTTTCACGGTATTGACTCTTCTAAGAGTGCTGCTCAAACTGTTGGGGTGCAGCTTTGAGACCCTATTTTCAGAGATGATACCCTCCACCCAAGTCTCAAAAAGGCTGAAAGGGTCTTCAGGAGAGATGGGTAGTCGAGCTAGGCTATCAGACGGTCACCTCTCCAGCTGTTGTGTCATCTTTCCTATGGTTCCAGGGGCGGACATACTATTGGTGCACCTTGTGCGGCTACTCACAAGCCCAAGAGGTAAGGAGGCACATTTCCACCTCAAAAGCAAATGGAATTGTGCATGATGACGAGCTATTGCGCTTCAAAGGGCTCATATATTGTTCTTATATGGGGGCCATCTTCTGTCTGTGTCCACCAGTGGCTCCAATGTATAATTAATTTCCTGCAATGAGAAACACATCACATTAATAATTTCCAGGCAAACAAGATCAATACAATGAATCCTATCACTACCACTATGGGCTTTAGCTAAGTTGAGAGTATATTGTTTAACCAAACTCCGATAGTCCCCATCAAGGAAAAGGTATTCCATCTCTCCTGGATATATTTCTTGCTTTTTGTTGTAGCTCCCTTACCTTATCCATGTTTCGCTAAATTGAAGCATGTGCATCTTCAATCTAAGAGGAGCATTCCGCACCTTTAACAGCACAATTTCCACCTTCATTTGCTAAATAGTAGTCAAGAGCCATTCTGATCTGAAGGGCTATCTTCCACATTTGGTGACATCACAAGTAGAAGTTAATAAAGGTGAAAGCATCAACCAAAACATTTGGTGACATCACAATTAGTAGCTTATGGGGGTGAAACCAACAACCAAAACTTTCTCTGAAATGACAAATAAGAGCTAATGTGGGCAGAGCTAACTATAACATTATGTGAGATGATATGAAGCATCTAATGTGGGCGGAGCCAACAACCACCACATTCCATGACATCACAAGTAGAAGCCAATGGGTGCGAAACAACCTCAGTATTCCGTGACCTTCCAAGTGTTGGCTGTTACTGCTGGCTTCCATTGAAGTGCATTGCCCTATTTACTGGATATCAAACAATATGAAGCCTACCAATGTAGGGGAGGATTTGAATAGTTTCACTAGATATGGAGCTAATATGTATATACATTGGTGTCGTACAAGCATTTCACAATATTGGTTGCAATAATATTTTTGATCTGGACTGTATGTTACTATATGTCTAAAAAAAAAACACAATTACATAATTCTTTTGGGGGGGTTAAATGTGTTCCCTTTTCAGGATCTAACTTTCATCTCCCAGATTTGAATGATTCTAAAACAATACATGGCCCAAAAATCAAGACGTTGTCATGTTCCAGTTATGGCTGAATTATTCTATGGATATGATGAGCAAGAAAGTCAGAAACCAATAAAATGTGATGGATAATGGGTACATTATTGTCATTTTTGTGCTTGGAGATAAATCCCATCACATCCTATATCTCTCATTACTATTGGAAGAAATTCTGTGAGACCTGGGCATCACCTAATCTGAGGGGTTCACTATTTGTTTTGGACCTGCTTGTATTATATAGAATATAGGCTTAATGAATAAAAAATAAATGAGAAAGAGAGGATAGAAAAGAATGAAGGACACAGCAAGAGATGACATAGAGCCGACTTACCTCTTTCTCCACTGTCTGCAACTGTCAAATGAAATGTTGGCTCGCAGCTCCTTACACAATGTGTGTGATGTCATAATGCAAGGGGGTGGAGCCAGAAACCACAATATTCCGTGACATCATCAGCAGGAGCAGCAGCTGTTATTTAAAGGAACCAGGCCATGCAACCAATTCATTACCATATAGATGAAATGGACTCTAATTCTCCACCTTGACCTCTGAAACCTTTTACAAAATGCCACAATGTCGTTATTGCCATACAATGTAATTCCGGAGTCATTTCTTCTGATTTGAACTGTGATGAACCCATAATAATAACCCATATATCCCAGTGATAGAGATTAGATTATATGGATGATTGGATGGGGAGGTAGATATACCAGTGTAGGAAACATTTCTAGACCTGTCCTCTGCTTTCGACACAGTTGACCACTGCCTCCTACTACAGATATTCTCTTCCTTTGGCATCAAAGACCTCACCCTATCGTGGATTTCCTCATACCTTTCCAACCGCACACTCAGAGTCTCCCACTCCCACACTACCTCCTCATCCCACCCTCTCTCTGTTGGAGTTCCCCTAGGCTCTGTTCTAGGACTCCTACTCTTCTTAATCTATACACTTGGCCTGGGACAACTCATAAAGTCCCATGGATTCCAGTACCACATTTATGCTGATGACACTCATATCTACCTCTCTGGCCCAGATGTCCACTCTCTGCTGTCCAAAATCCCGGAGTGTCTATCAGCCATATCCTCCTTATTCTCCTCTGGCTTCCTCAAACTCAATGTGGACAAATCTGAACTCATCATTAGAGTTGAGCGACCTTGACCTTTTTAGAGTCGAGCCGGGTTTTGCGAAACCCGACTATGTCCAAAGTCGGGTCGAGTGAAATCGGCCGATTATGACGTAAAGTCGGGATCGACCGAAACACGAAACCCAATGCAAGTCAATGGGGCAGCATAGTCGGCAGTGAGTGGGGGCCAGGAAAACACCTAGAGTGCCCATTTTAATGTCAAAACCATCCATTCTTCTTAATGAAGCTTGTCAAGCGTAATTTACCTTATAATAATTGGAAGGCGTTTGAAATTGGGGGTCATTTGGCTAAAGTTGTGGGGGGTAGGGCTGGTTCAAGTAATTAGTGGGCCCAGGAAATCTGGACCACGTCACGGCAGTGGAGCAGGGAGAGGTAAGTATTTCAACTTTGCAAGTGCTGTGAACCTGAGCAAGCAGGGGGGGCCCACTCGTTGGCATTGGCACTGGCACAGGGCCCCTCAAAGTACAGCGGTGTGTTTGCACGGCGGGGGCGCCTCCCACCGGCAGCAACACTTTTGCGTACTATGAGAGGCCCTGTGCCAGTGACGTCGCCAACTAGTATTCCTCCCCCCACCTGATGAAGGAACCTGCACTTTCATCTGCACCTTCCTCTTTGTCCCCGTGTAAGGTGGTATGGTATGCGGGAAGAGCAACCTGACTTTCAGCAGGGTCACAATGTTGTTGTGTAGCGTGCACGGGGAATGTTGCGTTATGGGTCAATGTACCAGCAGACTCATCTATCACTGGCTGGGCAATGGGCACGATGAAGTGGAAACACAGATATAGGCCCAAAGAAGAAAGTGGGCTAAATGCAGTTCAAAATTGGTAACACAGGAATAACCAGGGGGCATTGCAGTGGAGGACAACTGGAATGAGAGGCTGACACAGAGAGTAGGGCCAAATCAGTAAGTAGTCGAAATGCAGTTCAAAATTGGCAACCGTAGTAAACAGGCGGCACAGCTTTGTTCAGTGGAGGAGAACAGCAAGGAGTGGCAGACACCGATAGTAGGCCCCAACCCAACTAGTAGGCCAAATGCAGTTTAACATTAACAACTACTTAACGAGAGGCTGAAAATGGAATTTCAGGACAGGAAACCAGGAGAACAGCAAGGAGCGGCAGACACCGATAGTAGGCCCCAAACCAACTAGTACGCCAAATGCAGTTGTTCCATTTAACCACAATTTAATGAGAGCCTGAAGATCGAAGCTCAGGAAAGGCAACCTGGTGAAAACCTTGGAGTGTAACACAACCTGTCTCTACACCCCATACCAAATTTGTAGGCCTAATGCAGCGTAGTTTCCACCAACTACTAAACGAGAGCCGGAAGATCGAAGCTCATGAAAGGCAACCCGGGGAACACCTTGGAGTGTAACACAACCTCTCTCTACACCACGAAAGGGCTGATTCTTAGGAAGGAAGGCTGTTGTAAATAAGCATTGCGCGTCCGAGGGTGATTATATTCTTATTCGGTATCTACTCACCCTCGGACGCGCCATGCTTCTTGATTTGTAATTAATGTTTATTTGCAATGTGCTTTTGACTTACTCAATTATTTTTTTAATTATTGATTTTATTAAATTAATAGTTTAACATGTTATTGGAAATAATTTAAAGGAGACGCGACAGGACAACACTCGGTGGATGCCATATCTGTGTTAACAACTCCAAAAAACTTTCAGTTAACTTCTTGCAGGAGAAAGAAATTGTAGCTGTTGGACCTTTGTAGTACAGTTCCAGATATTTGTTGTGTGTTTGTTTTGATTGTTAAAATGTCTGCATTTGAGATCTCAACACGATCTTATTTTTTATAATCAAATTAATTTTTTAAATATTTTATTAGGTTGGTTCAAGGGGTACACGGGCCGCAGTAGACAGGTCAGTGGAGGCCTAGTGGAAGGAGGGACCGCAGATGCGCCACTGTTTCACCCATACACAATTAGTAGGCCTAATGCAGCGTAGTTTCCAACAGCTACTAAACGAGAGCCGGAAGATCGAAGCTCAGGAAAGGCAACCTGGGGAACACCTTGGAGTGTAACACACCATCTCTCTCCACCCCATACCCATTTTGTAGGCCTAATTCAGCGTACTTTTCTACAACTACTAAACGAGAGCATGAAGATCGAAGCTCAGGAAAGGCAACCTGGTGAAAACCTTGGAGTGTAACACAACCTGTCTCTACACCCCATACCAAATTTGTAGGCCTAATGCAGCGTAGTTTCCACCAACTACTAAACGAGAGCCGGAAGATCGAAGCTCATGAAAGGCAACCCGGGGAACACCTTGGAGTGTAACACAACCTCTCTCTACACCACGAAAGGGCTGATTCTTAGGAAGGAAGGCTGTTGTAAATAAGCATTGCGCGTCCGAGGGTGATTATATTCTTATTCGGTATCTACTCACCCTCGGACGCGCCATGCTTCTTGATTTGTAATTAATGTTTATTTGCAATGTGCTTTTGACTTACTCAATTATTTTTTTAATTATTGATTTTATTAAATTAATAGTTTAACATGTTATTGGAAATAATTTAAAGGAGACGCGACAGGACAACACTCGGTGGATGCCATATCTGTGTTAACAACTCCAAAAAACTTTCAGTTAACTTCTTGCAGGAGAAAGAAATTGTAGCTGTTGGACCTTTGTAGTACAGTTCCAGATATTTGTTGTGTGTTTGTTTTGATTGTTAAAATGTCTGCATTTGAGATCTCAACACGATCTTATTTTTTATAATCAAATTAATTTTTTAAATATTTTATTAGGTTGGTTCAAGGGGTACACGGGCCGCAGTAGACAGGTCAGTGGAGGCCTAGTGGAAGGAGGGACCGCAGATGCGCCACTGTTTCACCCATACACAATTAGTAGGCCTAATGCAGCGTAGTTTCCAACAGCTACTAAACGAGAGCCGGAAGATCGAAGCTCAGGAAAGGCAACCTGGGGAACACCTTGGAGTGTAACACACCATCTCTCTCCACCCCATACCCATTTTGTAGGCCTAATTCAGCGTACTTTTCTACAACTACTAAACGAGAGCATGAAGATCGAAGCTCAGGAAAGGCAACCTGGTGAAAACCTTGGAGTGTAACACAACCTGTCTCTACACCCCATACCAAATTTGTAGGCCTAATGCAGCGTAGTTTCCACCAACTACTAAACGAGAGCCGGAAGATCGAAGCTCATGAAAGGCAACCCGGGGAACACCTTGGAGTGTAACACAACCTCTCTCTACACCACGAAAGGGCTGATTCTTAGGAAGGAAGGCTGTTGTAAATAAGCATTGCGCGTCCGAGGGTGATTATATTCTTATTCGGTATCTACTCACCCTCGGACGCGCCATGCTTCTTGATTTGTAATTAATGTTTATTTGCAATGTGCTTTTGACTTACTCAATTATTTTTTTAATTATTGATTTTATTAAATTAATAGTTTAACATGTTATTGGAAATAATTTAAAGGAGACGCGACAGGACAACACTCGGTGGATGCCATATCTGTGTTAACAACTCCAAAAAACTTTCAGTTAACTTCTTGCAGGAGAAAGAAATTGTAGCTGTTGGACCTTTGTAGTACAGTTCCAGATATTTGTTGTGTGTTTGTTTTGATTGTTAAAATGTCTGCATTTGAGATCTCAACACGATCTTATTTTTTATAATCAAATTAATTTTTTAAATATTTTATTAGGTTGGTTCAAGGGGTACACGGGCCGCAGTAGACAGGTCAGTGGAGGCCTAGTGGAAGGAGGGACCGCAGATGCGCCACTGTTTCACCCATACACAATTAGTAGGCCTAATGCAGCGTAGTTTCCAACAGCTACTAAACGAGAGCCGGAAGATCGAAGCTCAGGAAAGGCAACCTGGGGAACACCTTGGAGTGTAACACACCATCTCTCTCCACCCCATACCCATTTTGTAGGCCTAATTCAGCGTACTTTTCTACAACTACTAAACGAGAGCATGAAGATCGAAGCTCAGGAAAGGCAACCTGGTGAAAACCTTGGAGTGTAACACAACCTGTCTCTACACCCCATACCAAATTTGTAGGCCTAATGCAGCGTAGTTTCCACCAACTACTAAACGAGAGCCGGAAGATCGAAGCTCATGAAAGGCAACCCGGGGAACACCTTGGAGTGTAACACAACCTCTCTCTACACCACGAAAGGGCTGATTCTTAGGAAGGAAGGCTGTTGTAAATAAGCATTGCGCGTCCGAGGGTGATTATATTCTTATTCGGTATCTACTCACCCTCGGACGCGCCATGCTTCTTGATTTGTAATTAATGTTTATTTGCAATGTGCTTTTGACTTACTCAATTATTTTTTTAATTATTGATTTTATTAAATTAATAGTTTAACATCTTATTGGAAATAATTTAAAGGAGACGCGACAGGACAACACTCGGTGGATGCCATATCTGTGTTAACAACTCCAAAAAACTTTCAGTTAACTTCTTGCAGGAGAAAGAAATTGTAGCTGTTGGACCTTTGTAGTACAGTTCCAGATATTTGTTGTGTGTTTGTTTTGATTGTTAAAATGTCTGCATTTGAGATCTCAACACGATCTTATTTTTTATAATCAAATTAATTTTTTAAATATTTTATTAGGTTGGTTCAAGGGGTACACGGGCCGCAGTAGACAGGTCAGTGGAGGCCTAGTGGAAGGAGGGACCGCAGATGCGCCACTGTTTCACCCATACACAATTAGTAGGCCTAATGCAGCGTAGTTTCCAACAGCTACTAAACGAGAGCCGGAAGATCAAAGCTCAGGAAAGGCAACCTGGGGAACACCTTGGAGTGTAACACACCATCTCTCTCCACCCCATACCCATTTTGTAGGCCTAATTCAGCGTACTTTTCTACAACTACTAAACGAGAGCATGAAGATCGAAGCTCAGGAAAGGCAACCTGGTGAAAACCTTGGAGTGTAACACAACCTGTCTCTACACCCCATACCAAATTTGTAGGCCTAATGCAGCGTAGTTTCCACCAACTACTAAACGAGAGCCGGAAGATCGAAGCTCATGAAAGGCAACCCGGGGAACACCTTGGAGTGTAACACAACCTCTCTCTACACCACGAAAGGGCTGATTCTTAGGAAGGAAGGCTGTTGTAAATAAGCATTGCGCGTCCGAGGGTGATTATATTCTTATTCGGTATCTACTCACCCTCGGACGCGCCCTGCTTCTTGATTTGTAATTAATGTTTATTTGCAATGTGCTTTTGACTTACTCAATTATTTTTTTAATTATTGATTTTATTAAATTAATAGTTTAACATCTTATTGGAAATAATTTAAAGGAGACGCGACAGGACAACACTCGGTGGATGCCATATCTGTGTTAACAACTCCAAAAAACTTTCAGTTAACTTCTTGCAGGAGAAAGAAATTGTAGCTGTTGGACCTTTGTAGTACAGTTCCAGATATTTGTTGTGTGTTTGTTTTGATTGTTAAAATGTCTGCATTTGAGATCTCAACACGATCTTATTTTTTATAATCAAATTAATTTTTTAAATATTTTATTAGGTTGGTTCAAGGGGTACACGGGCAGCAATAGACAGGTCAGTGGAGGCCTAGTGGAAGGAGTGACGGCAGACAGGCATCAAAGGCCTAACATTGGGCTGGCTGTAGGCAAGTTAAAATTGGTTCCAGGGGAACACGGCCATCAGTGGCCTGGTCAGTGTAGTTGTAGTTGAAAGAACGGGACGCAGACAGGCTTCGAAGGCCTAACATAATAACATAGGGCTGGCTGTAGGCAAGTTAAAATTGGTTCCAGGGGAACACGGCCATCAGTGGCCTGGTCAGTGTAGTTGTAGTTGAAAGAACGGGACGCAGACAGGCTTCGAAGGCCTAACATAACAAACTTGGGCTGGCTGTAGGCACTTTTAAATTGGTTCCAGGGGTACACGGGCAGCAGTGGTCTGGTCTGTGGAAGTCTAGTGGAAGGAGTGACCGCAGACAGGCTTCCAAGGCCTAACATAACAAACTTGGGCTGGCTGTAGGCACTTTTAAATTGGTTCCAGGGGTACACGGGCAGCAGTGGTCTGGTCTGTGGAAGTCTAGTGGAAGGAGTGACCGCAGACAGGCTTCCAAGGCCTAACATAACAAACTTGGGCTGGCTGTAGGCACTTTTAAATTGGTTCCAGGGGTACACGGGCAGCAGTGGTCTGGTCTGTGGAAGTCTAGTGGAAGGAGTGACCGCAGACAGGCTTCGAAGGCCTAACATAACAAACTTGGGCTGGCTGTAGGCACTTTTAAATTGGTTCCAGGGGTACACGGGCAGCAGTGGTCTGGTCAGTGGAAGTTTAGTGGAAGGAGTGACCGCAGACAGGCTTCCAAGGCCTAACATAACAAACTTGGGCTGGCTGTAGGCACTTTTAAATTGGTTCCAGGGGTACACGGGCAGCAGTGGTCTGGTCAGTGGAAGTCTAGTGGAAGGAGTGACCGCAGACAGGCTTCCAAGGCCTAACATAACAAACTTGGGCTGGCTGTAGGCACTTTTAAATTGGTTCCAGGGGTACACGGGCAGCAGTGGTCTGGTCAGTGGAAGTCTAGTGGAAGGAGTGACCGCAGACAGGCTTCGAAGGCCTAACATAACAAAATTGGGCTGACTGTAGGCACTTTTAAATTGGTTCCAGGGTAACACGGCCAGCAGTGGCCTGGTCAGTGTAGTAGTTGTAGAAAGAAGGGACCGCAGACAGGCTTCGAAGGCCTAACATAACAAAAATGTCAAAACAATGGTATTGTCAGTGCCAGGCATTGAAGGATGTCAGCGCCTAGACTACACATTGGTGAAGCTGTGAGAGATAATTTTGCTAGTGGTAGAGCACTGTTTGAGCTGGGGGGGGAACTGTCTTGTGGCCGGCGGTACAGGCACAGGGCCCCTCATATTACAACGGTGTGTCTGACGTTGGGTGCGCACCACCACCGCCAGAGACACTTTATTGTACTATGAGGGACCCAGTGGCAGTGCCGTCGACCAAAAGCGGCCACACCCACCTCTTCAGACAAACAGCACTCTCAAGGGTCCAAGCGCAAAGTGGCGATAGCACGGCCCCGTGTGGGGAGTTTGGCCATTTCGTGAGGTGGAAACATGTCGTATGCTGGACAATCAGGTGAAGAAAATTACGAGATTGGAAAAGTCATTCAGAATAGTCCACAGGCAAGACCTTTTCATAGGAAAGCTAGGTGTCAGCCGGGCAGGGTGGGGCAAAAGATTTTGAAATCCAGTTGTGGTTCATTTTAATGAAGGTTAGATCATCTACATTTTGGGTAGCCAGACGAGTCCTTTTTTCTGTTAGTATTGAACCTGCAGCACTGAATACTCTTTCTGATAGGACACTAGCTGCCGGGCAAGCAAGCTCCTGCAATGCATATTCTGCCAATTCTGGCCAGGTGTCTAATTTGGATGCCCAGTAATCAAATGGGAATGACGGTTGAGGGAGAACGTCGATAAGGGATGAAAAATAGTTTGTAACCATACTGGACAAATGTTGTCTCCTGTCACTTTGAATTGATGCTGCAGTACCTGTCCTGTCTGCGGTCATAGAAAAATCACTCCACAACCTGGTCAGAAAACCCCTCTGGCCAACGCCACTTCTGATTTCTGCCCCTCTAACACCTCTGGTCTGCTGGCCCCTGGAGCTCGTGTGAGAACGATCACGGGCGCTGTGTGCAGGGAATGCCAGAAGCAAACGGTCAACAAGAGTTGATTGTTTTGTTGCTAATATTAGTTCCAAGTTCTCATGTGGCATAATATTTTGCAATTTGCCTTTATAGCGAGGATCAAGGAGGCAGGCCAACCAGTAATCGTCATCGTTCATCATTTTTGTAATGCGTGTGTCCCTTTTGAGGATACGCAAGGCATAATCCGCCATGTGGGCCAAAGTTCCCGTTGTCAAATCTGCGGTTGTGCTTGGTTGAGGGGCAGTTGCAGGCAAATCTACGTCACTTGTGTCCCTCAAAAAACCAGAACCCGGCCTTGCCACGCCACCAATTTCCCGTGCCCCCGGGAAAGCTTCCTCATTAAAAATATACTCATCCCCATCATCCTCCTCATCCTCCACCTCCTCTTCGCCCGGTACCTCGTCATGTACACTGCCCTGACCAGACAATCGCTGACTGTCATCAAGGCTTTCCTCTTCCTCTGGTGCAGACGCCTGCTCCTTTATGTGCGTCAAACTTTGCATCAGCAGACGCATTAGGGGGATGCTCATGCTTATTATGGCGTTGTCTGCACTAACCAGCCGTGTGCATTCCTCAAAACACTGAAGGACTTGACACATGTCTTGAATCTTCGACCACTGCACACCTGACAACTCCATGTCTGCCATCCTACTGCCTGCCCGTGTATGTGTATCCTCCCACAAAAACATAACAGCCCGCCTCTGTTCGCACAGTCTCTGAAGCATGTGCAGTGTTGAGTTCCACCTTGTTGCAACGTCTATGATTAGGCGATGCTGGGGAAGGTTCAAAGAACGCTGATAGGTCTGCATACGGCTGGAGTGTACAGGCGAACGGCGGATATGTGCGCAAAGTCCACGCACTTTGAGGAGCAGGTCGGATAACCCCGGATAACTTTTCAGGAAGCACTGCACCACCAGGTTTAAGGTGTGAGCCAGGCAAGGAATGTGTTTCAGTTGGGAAAGGGAGATGGCAGCCATGAAATTCCTTCCGTTATCACTCACTACCTTGCCTGCCTCAAGATCTACAGTGCCCAGCCACGACTGCGTTTCTTGCTGCAAGAACTCGGACAGAACTTCCGCGGTGTGTCTATTGTCGCCCAAACACTTCATAGCCAATACAGCCTGCTGACGTTTGCCAGTAGCTGCCCCATAATGGGAGACCTGGTGTGCAACAGTGGCAGGTGCGGATGGAGTGTTTGTGCGACTGCGGTCTGTGGACGAGCTCTTGCTTCTGCAGGAGGACGAGGAGGAGGAGGAGGAGGAGGGGGTGCGAACGGCTACAGACAACTGTTTACTAGACCGTGGGCTAGGCAGAACTGTCCCAAACTTGCTGTCCCCTGTGGACCCTGAATCCACCACATTTACCCAGTGTGCCGTGATGGACACGTAACGTCCCTGGCCATGCCTACTGGTCCATGCATCTGTTGTCAGGTGCACCTTTGTGCTCACAGATTGCCTGAGTGCATGGACGATGCGCTCTTTAACATGCTGGTGGAGGGCTGGGATGGCTTTTCTGGAAAAAAAGTGTCGACTGGGTAGCTCGTAGCGTGGTACAGCGTAGTCCATCAGGTCTTTGAAAGCTTCGCTTTCAACTAACCGGTAGGGCATCATCTCTAACGAGATTAGTCTAGCTATGTGGGCGTTCAAACCCTGTGTACGCGGATGCGAGGCTAAGTATTTCCTTTTTCTAACCATAGTCTCATGTAGGGTGAGCTGGACTGGAGAGCTGGAGATCGTGGAACTAGCGGGGGTGCCGGTGGACATGGCAGACTGAGAGACGGTGGGAGATGGTATTGTTGCCGCCGGTGCCCTAGATGCAGTGTTTCCTACTACGAAACTGGTGATTCCCTGACCCTGACTGCTTTGGCCTGGCAAAGATACCTGCACAGATACAGCAGGTGGTGCGCTAAATGGTGGTCCTACACTGCCGGAAGGGATGTTGCGTTGATGACTAGCTTCATTGGCCGAGGGTGCAACAACCTTAAGGGACGTTTGGTAGTTAGTCCAAGCTTTCAAATGCATGGTGGTTAAATGTCTATGCATGCAACTAGTATTGAGACTTTTCAGATTCTGACCTCTGCTTAAGGAAGTAGAACATTTTTGACAGATGACTTTGCGCTGATCAATTGGATGTTGTTTAAAAAAATGCCAGACTGCACTCTTTCTAGCATCGGATACCTTTTCAGGCATTGCAGACTGAGCTTTAACCGGATGGCCACGCTGTCCTCCACCAGGTTTTGGCTTTGCCACGCGTTTTGGGCAAGATACGGGCCCGGCAGATGGAACCTGTGGCGATGTTGATGCCTGCTGCGGCCCCTCCTCCTCCTCTGCTTCAGAACTGCTGCCGCCTGCACCCTGTTCCCCCAATGGCTGCCAATCGGGGTCAAGAACTGGGTCATCTAATAACTCTTCTTGTACCTCCTGCGCAACTTCGTCTGTGTCACCGTGTCGTTCGGTGGTATAGCGTTCGTGATGGGGCAACATAGTCTCATCAGGGTCTGATTCTTGATCAGCACCCTGCGAGGGCAATGTTGTGGTCTGAGTCAAAGGACCAGCATAGTAGTCTGGCTGTGGCTGTGCGTCAGTGCACTCCATGTCAGATTCAACTTGTAATGGGCATGGACTGTTAACTGCTTCACTTTCTAAGCCAGGGACGGTATGTGTAAAGAGCTCCATGGAGTAACCCGTTGTGTCGCCTGCTGCATTCTTCTCTGTTGTTGTTTTTGCTGAAGAGGACAAGGAAGTGACTTGTCCCTGACCGTGAACATCCACTAACGACGCGCTGCTTTTACTTTTACCAGTTTCACGAGAGGAGGCAAAAGAGCTAGAGGCTGAGTCAGCAAGATAAGCCAAAACTTGCTCTTGCTGCTCCGGCTTTAAAAGCGGTTTTCCTAATCCCAGAAAAGGGAGCGTTCGAGGCCTTGTGTAGCCGGACGACGAACCTGGCTCCACAGCTCCAGACTTAGGTGCAATATTTTTTTCCCCACGACCACCTGATGCTCCACCACTACCACTACCCTCATTACCAGCTGACAATGAACGCCCCCGGCCACGACCTCTTCCACTAGACTTCCTCATTGTTTTAAAAACGTAACCAAACTAACGTTATTTGTTGCAGTCACACAACTTACACGGTGAGCTATAACTTCAGTATGATTTAGCTACCCCTTTACAGGTTGGTGAGACCACAGCGAAAATCAGGCCCAATGTTACACACTCTGTTTTTGGTGGCTGCAAATTAGAGAGATGCCCCACACGCAGGACTGTCACTGAAGCACAAATGTTAATATTAATGTCACACTATTATTTTTTTTTTATTTTTATTTTTTTCAGGAACACTTTAGAAACCCCCCAAAAAAAAAAAAAATAGATTTTTGCAGGGAGAATTTAGAAAACAAATGTAACAAACTATATGCTTTCTATGGGCCACTGAGTGAGAGATGACGCACACAGGAATCAGGAGTGGCACACAAGCCCAGAGGCCAATATTTTTCTACCAATGATTGATGGAGTTATTTTCTCTGGTAGATTTTGGAACCCAAATCAAGGAAAAAAAATATAGGCTTTCTATGGACCACAATTGGAGAGAGAGAGAGAGAGAGAGAGAGAGAGAGAGAGAGATGGCACACCCAGGAGTCAAGACTGGCACACAAGCAGAAAGGCCAATATTAATCTCCCATTTTTTGGGGGGGTTTGTTTTTTTTTTTTGTTTTTTTTTCAGGGAGACTTTAGAAAAAAAAATAATAAAAAAAATATGATTTTATCAGGAAGAATTTAGAAACCAAATAAAATAAAATGATTTTTTCAGGGAGAATTTATAAAACTAATAAAACAAAAAATAGGCGTTCTATGGCCCACTGAGTGAGAGATGACGCACACAGGAGTCAAGACTGGCACACAAGCAGAAAGGCCAATATTAATCCCCCACTGTTTTTTTTGTTTGTTTTTTTTTTTGTTTTGTTTTTTTCAGGGAGACTTTAGAAAAAAAATAATAAAAAAAATATGATTTTATCAGGAAGAATTTAGAAACCAAATAAAATAAAATGATTTTTTCAGGGAGAATTTAGAAAACAAATAAAACCAAAAATAGGCGTTCTATGGCCCACTGACTGAGAGAGAGAGAGAGAGAGATGGCACGCTTAGTACTGGCACACAAGCCCAAAGGGCAATATTAATCTCCCTTTTTTTTTCAGGGAGAATTTCTAAAACCCCAAAAAAAAAAAAAATAGGCTTTCTATGGCCCACTATTTGTGAGAGAGATGGGACGCTCAGGACTGGCACAGAAGCCCAGAGGCCAATATTAATCTCCCTTTTTTTCTGGGAGAATTTATAAAACCAAAAAAATATTTAAATAGGCTTTCTATGGCCCACTATTTGTGAGAGAGATGGCACGCTCAGGACTGGCACAGATGGCACGCTCACAACTGGCACACAAGCCCAGAGGCCAATATTAATCTCCCTTTTTTTCAGGGAGAATTTATAAAACCAAAAAAAAAATTAAATAGGCTTTCTATGGCCCACTATTTGTGAGAGAGATGGCACGCTCAGGACTGGCACAGATGGCACGCTCACAACTGGCACACAAGCCCAGAGGCCAATATTAATCTCCCTTTTTTCAGGGAAAATTTATAAAACCAAAAAAAAAATTAAATAGGCTTTCTATGGCCCACTATTTGTGAGAGAGATGGCACGCTCAGGACTGGCACAGATGGCACGCTCACAACTGGCACACAACCCCAGAGGCCAATATTAATCTCCCTTTTTTTCAGGGAGAATTTATAAAACCAAAAAAAAAAATTAAATAGGCTTTCTATGGCCCACTATTTGTGAGAGAGATGGCACGCTCAGGACTGGCACAGATGGCACGCTCACAACTGGCACACAAGCCCAGAGGCCAATATTAATCTCCCTTTTTTTCAGGGAGAATTTATAAAACCAAAAAAAAAATTAAATAGGCTTTCTATGGCCCACTATTTGTGAGAGAGATGGGACGCTCAGGACTGGCACAGAAGCCCAGAGGCCAATATTAATCTCCCTTTTTTTCTGGGAGAATTTATAAAACCAAAAAAATATTTAAATAGGCTTTCTATGGCCCACTATTTGTGAGAGAGATGGCACGCTCAGGACTGGCACAGATGGCACGCTCACAACTGGCACACAAGCCCAGAGGCCAATATTAATCTCCCTTTTTTTCAGGGAGAATTTATAAAACCAAAAAAAAAATTAAATAGGCTTTCTATGGCCCACTATTTGTGAGAGAGATGGCACGCTCAGGACTGGCACAGATGGCACGCTCACAACTGGCACACAAGCCCAGAGGCCAATATTAATCTCCCTTTTTTCAGGGAAAATTTATAAAACCAAAAAAAAAATTAAATAGGCTTTCTATGGCCCACTATTTGTGAGAGAGATGGCACGCTCAGGACTGGCACAGATGGCACGCTCACAACTGGCACACAACCCCAGAGGCCAATATTAATCTCCCTTTTTTTCAGGGAGAATTTATAAAACCAAAAAAAAAAATTAAATAGGCTTTCTATGGCCCACTATTTGTGAGAGAGATGGCACGCTCAGGGCTGGCACAGATGGCACGCTCACAACTGGCACACAAGCCCAGAGGCCAATATTAATCTCCCTTTTTTCAGGGAAAATTTATAAAACCAAAAAAAAAATTAAATAGGCTTTCTATGGCCCACTATTTGTGAGAGAGATGGCACGCTCAGGACTGGCACAGATGGCACGCTCACAACTGGCACACAAGCCCAGAGGCCAATATTAATCTCCCTTTTTTCAGGGAAAATTTATAAAACCAAAAAAAAATTAAATAGGCTTTCTATGGCCCACTATTTGTGAGAGAGATGGCACGCTCACAACTGGCACAGATGGCACGCTCACAACTGGCACACAAGCCCAGAGGCCAATATTAATCTCCCTTTTTTCAGGGAAAATTTATAAAACCAAAAAAAAAATTAAATAGGCTTTCTATGGCCCACTATTTGTGAGAGAGATGGCACGCTCAGGACTGGCACAGATGGCACGCTCACAACTGGCACACAACCCCAGAGGCCAATATTAATCTCCCTTTTTTTCAGGGAGAATTTATAAAACCAAAAAAAAAAATTAAATAGGCTTTCTATGGCCCACTATTTGTGAGAGAGATGGCACGCTCAGGGCTGGCACAGATGGCACGCTCACAACTGGCACACAAGCCCAGAGGCCAATATTAATCTCCCTTTTTTCAGGGAAAATTTATAAAACCAAAAAAAAAATTAAATAGGCTTTCTATGGCCCACTATTTGTGAGAGAGATGGCACGCTCAGGGCTGGCACAGATGGCACGCTCAGGACTGGCACACAAGCCCAGAGGCCAATATTAATCTCCCTTTTTTTCAGGGAGAATTTATAAAACCCAAAAAAAAAAAAAATAGGCTTTCTATGGCCCACTATTTGTGAGAGAGATGGCACACTCAGGACTGGCACACAAGCCCAAAGGCTAATATTAATCTCCCACTGTATTTTTATCAGGGAGAATTTATACACCCCACAAAAAAAAATACAGAAAAATGAAAAGGCTTTCTATGGCCCACTATGTGAGAGAGATGGCACACACAGGGATGGCACTCTAGCAGAAATGCCAAATTGCCAATCTTAATCTCCCACCAAAAAAAAACAAAAACAGGGAATGTCCTACAATTACTATCTCCCTGCCTGCAGTAATCTCAGCCAGGTATGGCAGGCAGCAATAAGGAGTGGACTGATGCACAAATCAAATAAAAAGTGTGGACAAACAAAAAAGATAGCTGTGCAGAAAGGAAGGAACAAGAGGATTTGTGCTTTGAAAAAAGCAGTTGGTTTGCACAGCGGCGTACACACAGCAATGCAGCTATCAGGGAGCCTTCTAGGGCAGCCCAATGAGCTACAGCGCTGAGGGGGAAAAAAAAAACAAAAACTTCCACTGTCCCTGCACACCGAGGGTGGTGTTGGACAGTGCAAATCGCTGCAGCACAAGCGGTTTTGTGGTTAATGGACCCTGCCTAACGCTATCCCTGCTTCTGACAAAGCGGCAGCAACCTATCCCTAAGCTCAGATCAGCAGCAGTAAGATGGCGGTCGGCGGGAACGCCTCTTTATAGCCCCTGTGACGTCGCAGACAGCAAGCCATTCACTGCAATGCCCTTCTCAAAGATGGTGGGGACCAGGACCTATGTCATCACGCTGCCCACACTCTGCGTTTACCTTCATTGGCTGAGAAATGGCGCTTTTCGCGTCATTGAAACGCGACTTTGGCGCGAAAGTCGCGTACCGCATGGCCGACCACGCACAGGGGTCGGATCGGGTTTCATGAAACCCCGACTTAGCCAAAAGTCGGCGACTTTTGAAAATGTTCGACCCGTTTCGCTCAACCCTACTCATCATCTTTCCTCCATCTCACAGATCTTCCTTACTTGATCTATCTATCACAATAAGTGACATCACGCTTTCCCACGTATCGGAAGTCCGCTGCCTCCGAGTAACCCTTGACTCTGCCCTGTCCTTCAAACCGCACATCCAAGCTCTTTCCACCTCCTGTCGCTTCCAGCTCAAAAATATTTCCAGGATCCATCCATTCCTCAACCTCCTAAAATGCTTGTGCATGCCCTCTTCTCCCGCCTCAACTACTGCAACATTCTTTTCTGTGGCCTCCCTGCTAACACTCTCGCACCTTTCCATTCCATCCTTAACTCTGCTGCCTGACTAATTAATCTCTCTCCTCACTACTCCTCCACTTCTCCCCTCTGCAGCTCTCTTCACTGGCTCCCATTCCCTCAGCGTATCCAGTTCAAATTACTAATACTAACCTACAAAGCCATCCATAACCTGTCTCCTCCATATATCTCTGAACTAATATTCTGATACTAATATTCTCCCGATATCTTCCCTCACGTAATCTCCGGTCCATCTAAGACCTCCTCTCCTTCACACTTATTTGTTCCTCACTTAATCACCTCCAAGACTTCTTCCGAATAGCCCCTATCCTCTGGAATTCTGTGCCCCAACACGTCCGACTATCAACCACATTCAGATCCTTCAGATGGAACCTGAAAACCCATCTATTCAAGAAAGCTTATATGGCGCCCCAGGGTCCTGGTCGTCACAGTAGCATTGCTTTCCTCATGGGGAAAGTGATGTTACGTTTGGAAGCAATGAAGGATATCTCTTATCAAGTATTCACAATACACACAACACGTTAACACTCCAGGTAACAAGGGGGAGCTTTTGATCCTATTACTAGGTGACTCCCCTATATATATTGTGGTTTGGAGGGAAAGTGAGTTTCAGTTTCAGTCAGATAGTGCCAGGAAGCAGACTGGAGCAGTCTGAGGCAGGAAGATTGTATGAGGAGCCGTGCAGCCTCGAGAAAGTGCTGCAGCTCCTGGATAGAGGTACAGAAGGAAAGGACATCGTTCAGTGAGAGTGAAGGAGAGCGAAGCACAGGAGAGTGACATCAGGGGAGACCAGCTGCAAACAAGCTGCCTCTCTCTGAAGCGCAGATAACCGGTAGCCTTATTACCGAGGTTGTAAGGGACTCTACGACTTACAGCAGAGACCGGCAGGACAGCTGAACTGCAAGTTACCTGTCCGCCACACACACCTGAAGACACAGTAACACATAGAGCCCAGGGCATGATAGAGTCACTGTAAAAAAGCTCGAGTTACCTGTCATACACGTATTGTCCTATCCTATATGGGGGACAGAGAGAACTGTGAAGCCATGGGCAGTAAGGGACTACAACACCACTGCACTAGAGGAAGGCTTTTAACTCCACCTGGGAAAAGGGACTCTGGATTCGCTTCCAAGCCGGCTGGACCCTGCCTGCCCTGTGATCTGGTACCCTGGACTGTGGCTGCCTGAAGTCTTCAGTAAACCAGGTAAAGAGACTGCAAACCAGTGTCCTCATTCTTTACTGCACCATTCACCATCTTCCATCTACACACCGGGAGCCCTGGGGATATACTTCACCTGTGGGAAGTTGTATCATCTAGCTGCCATAACATCACCCCAGAGGACCCCTTAAAGCAGCGTCGGTCCCCACTGACCGAATACCACAGGTGGCGTCACGAACATAAACTTTATTCAAATTCCCCTTTTACGTGGGCGCCTAAGGCCATGGACCGGGTCGCCTCCGTGACATCCCCCTGTGAACACCGGACCAGGTACCGGGTACCCCACGGCCCTGGAGGGCGACTCACTTACAGCCTTGTTGTGAATTCTGTTGTCAAGTTCCCTCCTGTGGTCATGAATGGTACTTCGGCTGGTTCTGTCCATGGGCTTCCTCTGTTGGTTGCGAGTGGGGCTGCGGCTTCAGAGTTTCCTTCCACAGGTGACGAGGTTAATTCGTTAGCTGGCTGCTCTATTTAACTCCACTTAGATCATTGCTCCATGCCACCTGTCAATGTTCCAGTATTGGTCTAGTTCACTCCTGGATCATTCTTGTGACCTGTCTTCCCAGCAGAAGCTAAGTTCCTGCTTGTTTTTCTTTAGTTTGCTATTTTTCTGTCCAGCTTGCTATTTTGATTTTTGTCTTGCTTGCTGGAAGCTCTGGGATGCAGAGGGAGCGCCTCCGCACCGTGAGTCGGTGCGGAGGGTCTTTTGCGCCCTCTGCGTGGTCTTTTTGTAGTTTTTTGTGCTGACCGCAAAGTTACCTTTCCTATCCTCAGTCTGTTCAGTAAGTCGAGCCTCACTTTGCTAAATCTACTTCATCTCTGTGTTTGTATTTTCATCTTTACTCATAGTCATTATATGTGGGGGGCTGCCTTTTCCTTTGGGGAATTTCTCTGAGGCAAGGTAGGCTTTATTTTTCTATCTTCAGGGCTAGCTAGTTCCTTAGGCTGTGTCGAGTTGCATAGGGAGCGTTAGGAGCAATCCACGGCTATTTCTAGTGTGTGTGATAGGATTAGGGATTGCGGTCAGCAGAGTTCCCACGTCTCAGAGCTCGTCCTGTATTATTTGTAACTATCAGGTCATTCCGTGTGCTCTTAACCACCAGGTCCATTATTGTCCTAACCACCAGGTCATAACAGTACAGGTGGCACAAAGTATTAATGCATCTCAATTGAGGGATAAGAGAAGTTCTGAGACCATTTTTTTTTCTTTGCAGTGTGTTTTGTCTCTCTTTTCCCCTTTACCTCTGGGTGGTTCAGGATACAGGTGTAGATATGGACATTCAAGGTCTGTCCTCTTGTATGAATAATCTCACTGCAAGGGTACAAAACATTCAAGATTTTGTGGTTCAGAATCCAATGTTAGAGCCTAGGATTCCAATTCCTGATTTGTTTTTTGGGGATAGATCTAAGTTTCTGAATTTCAAAAATAATTGTAAATTGTTTCTTGCTTTGAAACCTCGCTCCTCAGGTGAGGAGTTCAACTCAGCTCAGGTTCAACAAGTGAAAATCATTATTTCTTTGTTATGTGGCGACCCTCAAGACTGGGCATTTTCCCTTGAGCCAGGAGATCCGGCATTGCGTGATGTTGATGCGTTTTTTCTGGCGCTCGGATTGCTTTATGATGAACCAAATTCAGTGGATCAGGCAGAGAAAATCTTGCTGGCTCTGTGTCAGGGTCAGGATGAGGTAGAGATATATTGTCAGAAGTTTAGGAAGTGGTCTGTACTCACTCAGTGGAAAGAATGTGCCCTGGCAGCAATTTTCAGAAAGGGTCTCTCTGAAGCCCTTAAGGATGTCATGGTGGGATTTCCCATGCCTGCTGGTCTGAATGAGTCTATGTCTTTGGCCATTCAGATCGATCGACGCTTGCGTGAGCGTAAAGCTGTGCACCATTTGGCGGTATTATCTGAGCATAGACCTGAGCCTATGCAGTGTGATAGGACTTTGACCAGAGCTGAACGGCAAGAACACAGACGTCGGAATGGGCTGTGTTTTTACTGTGGTGATTCCACTCATGCTATCTCCGATTGTCCTAGGCGCACTAAGCGTTTCGCTAGGTCTGCCACCATTGTAACGGTACAGTCGAAATTTCTTTTGTCCGTTACTCTGATTTGCTCTTTGTCATCCTATTCTGTTATGGCATTTGTGGATTCAGGCGCTGCCCTGAATTTGATGGACTTGGAGTTTGCTAGGCGCTGTGGTTTTTTCTTGGCGCCCTTGCAGTATCCTATTCCATTGAGAGGAATTGATGCTACGCCTTTGGCCAAGAATAAGCCTCAGTACTGGACCCAATTGACCATGTGCATGGCTCCTGCACATCAGGAGGATATTCGTTTTTTGGTGTTGCATAATCTGCATGATGTGGTCGTTTTGGGGTTGCCATGGCTACAGGTCCATAATCCAGTATTGGATTGGAAATCTATGTCTGTGTCCAGCTGGGGTTGTCAGGGGGTACATGGTGATGTTCCATTTTTGTCTATTTCATCATCCACCCCTTCTGAATTCCCGGAGTTTTTGTCGGATTACCGGGATGTATTTGATGAGCCCAAATCCAGTGCCCTTCCTCCTCATAGGGATTGCGATTGTGCTATCAATTTGATTCCTGGTAGTAAGTTTCCTAAGGGCCGACTGTTCAATTTATCTGTGCCAGAGCACGCCGCGATGCGGAGTTATGTAAAGGAATCCTTGGAGAAGGGTCATATTCGCCCGTCGTCGTCACCATTGGGAGCAGGGTTCTTTTTTGTGGCCAAGAAGGATGGTTCTTTGATACCTTGTATTGATTACCACCTTCTTAATAAGATCACAGTCAAATTTCAGTACCCTTTGCCGCTGCTGTCTGATTTATTTGCTCGGATTAAGGGGGCTAGTTGGTTCACCAAGATAGATCTTCGTGGTGCGTATAATCTTGTGCGTATCAAACAGGGCGATGAATGGAAAACAGCATTTAATACGCCCGAGGGCCATTTTGAGTACCTGGTTATGCCATTCGGGCTTTCCAATGCTCCATCAGTATTTCAGTCCTTTATGCATGACATCTTCCGAGAGTACCTGGATAAATTCCTGATTGTATATTTGGATGATATTTTGGTCTTCTCAGATGATTGGGAGTCTCACGTGAAGCAGGTCAGAATGGTGTTCCAGGTCCTTCGTGCAAATTCTTTGTTTGTGAAGGGGTCAAAGTGTCTCTTTGGAGTTCAGAAGGTTTCATTTTGGGGTTTCATTTTTTCCCCTTCTACTATCGAGATGGACCCTGTTAAAGTCCAGGCCATTTATGATTGGACTCAGCCGACATCTGTGAAGAGTCTGCAAAAGTTCCTGGGCTTTGCTAATTTTTATCGTCGCTTCATCAGTAATTTTTCTAGTGTTGCCAAACCGTTGACTGATTTGACCAAGAAAGGTACTGATGTGGTCAATTGGTCCTCTGCGGCTGTAGAGGCTTTTCAGGAGTTGAAGCGACGTTTTGCTTCTGCCCCTGTGTTGTGCCAGCCAGATGTTTCGCTCCCGTTTCAGGTCGAGGTTGATGCTTCTGAGATTGGAGCAGGGGCTGTTTTGTCGCAGAGAAGTTCTGATGGCTCGGTGATGAAACCATGTGCCTTCTTTTCTAGAAAGTTTTCGCCTGCTGAGCGCAATTATGATGTTGGCAATCGAGAGTTGTTGGCCATGAAGTGAGCATTCGAGGAGTGGCGTCATTGGCTTGAAGGAGCCAAGCATCGCGTGGTGGTCTTGACGGATCACAAGAATTTGACTTATCTTGAGTCTGCCAAATGGTTGAATCCTGGACAGGCTCGTTAGTCGCTATTTTTCTCCCATTTTGATTTTGTGGTTTCGTACCTTCCAGGCTCTAAGAATGTGAAGGCTGATGCCCTGTCAAGGAGTTTTGTGCCCGACTCTCCGAGTGTTCCTGAGCCGGCGGGTATTCTCAAAGAGGGGGTAAATTTGTCTGCCATCTCCCCTGATTTGCGGCGGGTGCTGCAAAAATTTCAGGCTGATAGACCTGACCGTTGCCCAGCGGAGAAACTGTTTGTCCCTGATAAATGGACTAGTAGAGTTATCTCTGAGGTTCATTGTTCGGTGTTGGCTGGTCATCCTGGAATCTTTGGTACCAGAGATTTGGTGGCTAGATCCTTTTGGTGGCCGTCTTTGTCGCGGGATGTGCGTTCTTTTGTGCAGTCCTGTGGGACTTGTGCTCGGGCTAAGCCATGCTGTTCTCGTGCCAGTGGGTTGCTTTTGCCCTTGCCGGTCCCAAAGAGGCCCTGGACGCATATCTCTATGGATTTTATTTTGGATCTCACTGTCTCTCAAAAGATGTCGGTCATTTGGGTGGTTTGTGATCGCTTCTCTAAGATGGTCCATTTGGTACCCTTGTCTAAATTGCCTTCCTCCTCTGATTTGGTGCCATTGTTTTTCCAGCATGTGGTTCGTTTACATGGCATTCCGGAGAACATCGTTTCAGACAGAGGTTCCCAGTTTGTTTCGAGGTTTTGGCGAGCCTTTTGTGCTAGGATGGGCATTGATTTGTCTTTTTCCTCGGCTTTCCATCCTCAGACAAATGGCCAAACCGAACGAACTAATCAGACTTTGGAAACATATCTGAGATGCTTTGTTTCTGCTGATCAGGATGATTGGGTGTCCTTTTTGCCTTTGGCTGAGTTCGCCCTTAATAATCGGGCCAGCTCGGCTACTTTGGTTTAGCCGTTTTTCTGCAATTCTGGTTTCCATCCTCGTTTCTCTTCAGGGCAGGTTGAGTCTTCGGACTGTCATGGTGTAGATACTGTGGTGGATAGGTTGCAGCAGATTTGGACTCATGTGGTGGACAATTTGACATTGTTCCAGGAGAAGGCTCAACGTTTCACTAACCGCCGGCGCTGTGTGGGTCCCCGACTTCGTGTTGGGGATTTGGTTTGGTTGTCGTCTCGTTATGTTCCTATAAAGGTTTCCTTTCATAAGTTTAAGCCTCGTTTCATTGGTCCGTATAAGATTTCTGAGGTTCTCAATCCTGTGTCGTTTCGTTTGACCCTTCCAGCTTCTTTTGCCATCCATAATGTATTCCATAGGTCATTGTTGCGGAGATACGTGGCGCATGTGGTTCCATCCGTTGATCCTCCTGCCCCGGTGTTGGTTGAGGGGGAGTTGGAGTATGTGGTGGAGAAGATTTTGGATTCTCGTATTTCGAGACGGAAACTCCAGTACCTGGTCAAGTGGAAGGGTTATGGTCAGGAAGATAATTCCTGGGTCTTTGCCTGCGATGTTCATGCTGCCGATCTGGTTCGTGCCTTTCATTTGGCTCGTCCTGGTCGGCCTGGGGGCTCTGGTGAGGGTTCGGTGACCCCTCCTCAAGGGGGGGGGGTTACTGTTGTGAATTCTGTTGTCAAGCTCCCTCCTGTGGTCATGAATGGTACTTCGGCTGGTTCTTTCCATGGGCTTCCTCTGGTGGTTGTGAATGGGGCTGCGGCTTCTGAGTTTCCTTCCACAGGTGACGAGGTTAATTCGTTAGCTGGCTGCTCTATTTAACTCCACTTAGATCTTTGCTCCATGCCACCTGTCAATGTTCCAGTATTGGTCTAGTTCTCTCCTGGATCGTTCTTGTGACCTGTCTTCCCAGCAGAAGCTAAGTTCCTGCTTGTTTTTTCTCTGTTTGCTATTTTTCTGTCCAGCTTGCTATTTTGATTTCTGTCTTGCTTGCTGGAAGCTCTGGGACGCAGAGGGAGCGCCTCTGCACCGTGAGTCGGTGCGGAGGGTCTTTTTGCGCCCTCTGCGTGGTCTTTTTGTAGTTTTTTGTGCTGACCGCAAAGTTACCTTTCCTATCCTCAGTCTGTTCAGTAAGTCGGGCCTCACTTTGCTAAATCTATTTCATCTCTGTTTGTAATTTTCATCTTTACTCACAGTCATATAATATGTGGGGGGCTGCCTTTTCCTTTGGGAAATTTCTCTGAGGCAAGGTAGGCTTTATTTTTCTATCTTCAGGGCTAGCTAGTTCCTTAGGCTGTGACGAGTTGCATAGGGAGCGTTAGGAGCAATCCACGGCTATTTCTAGTGTGTGTGATAGGATTAGGGATTGTGGTCAGCAGAGTTCCCACGTCTCAGAGCTCGTCCTATATTATTTGTAACTATCAGGTCATTCCGTGTGCTCTTAACCACCAGGTCCATTATTGTCCTAACCACCAGGTCATAACAGTTCACAAACGTTTCGGTCTGCAAACGACCTTCATCAGTGTGCACTGAGAACAAACAAATAAAGTGCATAGACATAATATGAAGGAAAAATGAAACAACTAAAAGAAAAACAAAGTATTTACAGGTAAATATATATGGTCAAAATAGTTTAAACCAAAATTGGAGACCAGAGGTGACCATCCAAACATAATCGCTCGTATGCGTAATGCAAATAATGCCCAATCAGAGTTGTACTGTATGATAATAGTGGGTATGGGAGAGGAACGTTATAGAGAAGGACTACAATATACAAAGAGCTAGTGAGACCCGGTAGGAGTAGGGGGTACATACCTATAGCCAATCGGAGAAGGGTATGTGAAATAAACCCTTGAGAGAAAGATATTGCATCTGTAGAGAGGAAAAATATAAAGATGTATATGCATATAAGCACATGAAATAATGTGATGACTAGGGAATATAAATAAACGCAACAAGACAATTTTTTATTTGGGTAAACAGGCAATCCAGAAAGTTAGTATGTATGCGGTATCCACCGCAAGTCTGGTATAGGTAATGGCATGTCCAGAGTGCCTGGGTTTTATGGCCGAGTGCGCGCAAAGCCGCCGGAATTCAAACCGGAAGTGGCGGACCGGAAGTGACGCGCATACAAAGCAAAAGTGAAACTGCTCTAGGCAGCATGTATAGCACTGGAAGGGGGCGGTGACTAGGGTTGAGCGACTTTTCCTTTTTTAGGGTCGAGTCTGGTTTCGCGAAACCTGACTATCTCAAAAGTCGAGTCGAGTGAAATCGGCCGACTATCGCGAAAAGTCAGGGATCGACCAAAACACGAAACCCAATGCAAGGCAATGGGGAAGCATAGTCGGCAGTGAGTGGAGGCCAGAAAAACACCTACAGTGCCCATTTTAATGGCAAAAACATCCATTCTTGTTACTGAAGCTTGTCAATCTTAATTTACCTTATAATAATAGTTAGGCATTGGAAATTGGGGGTCATTTGGCTAAAGTTGTGGGGGGTTGGGGTGGTTCAAGTATTTAGTGGGCCCAGGAAATCTGGACCACGTCACGGCAGTGGAGCAGGGAAAGGTAAGTATTTCAACTTTGCAAGTGCTGTGATCCTGAGCAAGCAGGGGGGGCCCACTTGTTCGCATTGGCACTGGCACAAGGCCCCTCAAAGTACGGCGGTGTGTTTGCACGGCGGGGGCGCCTCCCAACGGCAGCGACATTTTTGCGTACTATGATGGGCCCTGTGCCAGTGACGTCGCCAACGAGTATTCCCCCCCCACCTGATGAAGGAACCTGCACGTTCATCTGCACCTTCCTCTTTGTCCCCGTGTAAGGTGGTATAGTATGCGGGAAGGGGAACCTGACTTTCAGCAGGGTCACATTCTGGCTGTGTAGCGTGCAAGGGGAATGTAGCGGTCTGGGTCAATGTACCAGCAGACTCATCTAACACTGGCTGGGCAATGGGCAGGATGAGGAGGAAACACAGATATAGGCCCAAATAATAAAGTGGGCTAAATGCAGTTCAAAATTGGTAACAGGACTAACCAGGTGGCATTGCTTTGTTCAGTGGAGGACAACTGTAATGAGAGGCTGACACAGTGAGTAGGCCCAAAGCAGTAAGTAGGCTAAATGCAATTGAAAATTGGTAACAGTAGTAAACAGGCGGCACTGCTTTGTTCAGTGGAGAACAGCAAGGAGCGGCAGACACCGTTAGTAGGGCCAACAAAACTAGTAGGCCAAATGCAGTGTTATATTAAAAACAATTTAACGAGAGGCCGAAGATAGAAGCTCAGGAAAGGCAACCTGGAGAACACCTTGGAGCGGCAGACCCTGTTAGTAGGCCCCAAACAAACTAGTAGCCCCAATGCAGTTGTTAGATTAAAAACTATTTAACGAGAGCCTGAAGATAGAAGCTCAGGAAATGCAACCTGGAGAACACCTTGGAGCGGCAGACACTGTTAGTAGGCCCCAACCAAACTAGTAGCCCCAATGCATTTGTTAGATTAAAAACTATTTAAAGGGACTCTGTCACCTGAATTTGGAGGGAACAATCTTTAGCCATAGGGGCGGGGTTTTTGGGTGTTTGATTCACCCTTTCCTTACCTGCTGGCTTCATGCTGGCTGCAATATTGGATTGAAGTTCATTCTCTGTCCTCCATAGTAAACGCCTTACCAGCGGGTAAGGAAAGGGTGAATCAAACACCCGAAAAGCCCGCCTCTATGGCTGAAAATTGTTCCCTCCAAATTCAGGTGACAGAGTCCCTTTAACGAGAGCCTGAAGATAGAAGCTCAGGAAAGGCAACCTGGCGAACACCTTGGAGTGGCAGACACTGTTAGTAGGCCCCAACCAAACTAGTAGCCCCAATGCATTTGTTAGATTAAAAACTAATTAACGAGAGCCTTAAGATAGAAGCTCAGGAAAGGCAACCTGGAGAACACCTTGGAGCGGCAGACACCGTTTGTAGAACCCAACCATACTTGTGGCCCCAATGCAGTTTTCAAATTCTGATAGGCTGAAAACCTAACAATTGCAGCTCAGCTTTTTTAAGAGGAGGACAGCTGTATTGAGAGGCGCAGACAGACACTGGTAGTAGGCCTTACACCACAAAGTTGGCTTGATGCAGGTTTAAAAAAGGTTACAGGGGTCCAAGGGCAGCATTGGTGTGGTCAGCGGAGGACAATTGGCAGGAGGGACCGCAGACAGACTTACTAGGCCTTAAATTAAAAAAGTTGGCTCGATGCAGGTTTTATTAGGTTACAGGGGTACACAGGCAGCATTGCTGTGGTCAGCGGAAGACAATTGGAAGGAGTGACCGCAGACAGACTTAGTAGGCCTAAAATGAAAAAAATAGGCTCAATGCAGGTTTAATTATGTTGCAGGGGTGCACAGGCAGCATTGGTGTGGTCAGCGGAGGACAGTTGGAAGGAGGGACCGCAGACAGACTTACTAGGCCTTAAATTAAAAAAGTTGGCTTGATGCAGGTTTTATTAGGTTACAGGGGTACACAGGCAGCATTGCTGTGCTCAGCGGAGGACAATTGGAAGGAGTGACCACAGACAGACTTAGTAGGCCTAAAATAAAATACATTAGGCTCAATGCAGGTTCAATTATGTTGCAGGGGTGCACAGGCAGCATTGGTGTGGTCAGCGGAGGACAATTGGAAGGAGTGACCGCAAACAGACTTAGTAGGCCTAAAATAAAAAAATTAGGCTCAATGCAGGTTTAATTATGTTGCAGGGGTGCACAGGCAGCATTGGTGTGGTCAGCAGAGGACAATTGGAAGGAGGGACCCCAGACAGACTTAGTAGGCCTAAAAAAAAACATTAGGCTCAATGCAGGTTCAATTATGTTGCAGGGGTGCACAGGCAGCATTGGTGTGGTCAGCGGAGGACAATTGGAAGGAGGGACCGCAGACAGACTTAGTAGGCCTAAAATAAAAAATTAGGCTCAATGCAGGTTTAATTATGTTGCAGGGGTGCACAGGCAGCATTGGTGTGGTCAGCGGAGGACAATTGGAAGGAGGGACCGCAGACAGACTTAGTAGGCCTAAAATAAAAAAAATTAGGCTCAATGCAGGTTTAATTATGTTGCAGGGGTGCACAGGCAGCATTGGTGTGGTCAGCAGAGGACAATTGGAAGGAGTGTCTGACACAGTTAGTACTCCAAAATAATAAATAGATGTTAATGTCTCGCAAAACAAACAAACAAAAAAAAAGAACAGGTGGCATACTTAGGTACAGGGGTGGGCTCCTCTGCTGACTTTCAGACATTGTTATTTGGCACCAAGTATTTACTGGTGTAAATGTAGGACAGGGCCCCTGAATATTTTAACCCCTTCCTCACCTGTGACACAGCGTATGCGTCATGAATAGGGTTGAGCGACTTTTACTTTTATAGGATCGGGTCGGGTTTCACGAAACCCGACTTTTTCAAAAGTTGGGTCGAGTGAAATCGGCCGATCCTATAAAAAAGTTGGGGTCGGGGTCGGCCGAAACACGAAACCCAATGCAGTGCCTTGGGTTTCCAATGGTTCCCAGGGTCTGAAGGAGAGGAAACTCTCCTTCAGGCCCTGGGATCCATATTTAAGTGTAAAATAAAGAATTAAAATAAAAATTATTGCTATACTCATCCTCTGACGCACCCTGGTACTAACCGGCAGCCTTCCTTCCTTAGAATCAGCGCGTGAAGGGCCTTAGATGACGTCGCAGCTTGTGATTGGTCGCGCGACCGCCCATGTGACCGCTCGCGCGACCAATCACAAGCCGCGACGTCACCGAAGGTCCTTCAAGCGCTGATTCTTAGGAAGGAAGGCTGCCGGAAAGAAGCAGGGCGCGTCCGAGGGTGAGTATATTCCTATTAGGTATACACTCACCCCCAGATGCGCCCTGCTTCTTTCCGGCAGCCTTCCTTCCTAAGAATCAGCGCTTGAAGGACCTTTGGTGACGTCGCGGCTTGTGATTGGGCGCGTCCAAGGGTGGCTATTAGGTATATACTCACCCTCGGACGCGCCCTGCTTCCTTCCGGCAGCCTTCCTTCCTAACAATCAGCGCTTGAAGGACCTTCGGTGACGTCGCGGCTTGTGATTGGTCCAATCACAAGCCGCGACGTCATCTAAGGCCCTTCATGCGCTGATTCTAAGGAAGGAAGGCTGCCGGTTAGTACCAGGGCGCGTCAGAGGGTGATTATAGCAATATTTTTTATTTTAATTCTTTATTTTACACTTAAATATGGATTCTGATACTGATTTCCGATATTGCAAACATATCGGAACTCGGTATCGGAATTCCGATACCAGATTCAGAAGATCGCCGACCTCATGGCCGACCCCACACAGGGGTCGGGTCGGGTTTCATGAAACCCGACTTTGCCAAAAGTCGGCGACTTCTGAAAATGGCCGACCCGTTTCGCTCAACCCTAGTCATGAAAGTCGGTGCCAATCCGACCTGTGACGCATATGCTGTGTCACAGAATGATCACGTCCCTGCAGATCGGGTGAAAGGGTTAACTCCAATTTCACCCGATCTGCAGGGACAGGGGGAGTGGTACTTTAGCCCAGGGGGGGTGGCTTTACCCCCCCGTGGCTACGATCACTCTGATTGGCTGTTGAAAGTGAAACTGCCAATCAGAGCGATTTGTAATATTTCACCTATTAAAACTGGTGAAATATTACAATCCAGCTATGGCTGATGCTGCAATATCATCGGCCATGGCTGGAAACACTGGTCTGCACCTCACCACCCCACCGATCCCCCCCCCCAGTCCTCCGATCAGTCCGGTACACAGCTCCGCTCCACTCCGTCCTCCTGTCCGCTCCCCCCGTGCTCTTGTCTGCTCACCCCCGTGCTCCAATCCATCCCCATGCACTCCGATCCACCCCCCTGCACTCCGATCCACCCCCGTGCTCCGATCCACCCCCCCGTGCTCCGATCCACCCCCCGTGCTCCGATCCACCCCCCATGCCCCGATCCACCCCCCCGCGCTCCGATCCACCCCCCATGCTCCCCCCCACCCCATCATACTTACTGAGCCTCCCGGGGACCGTCCATCTTCTCAATGGGCGCGGCCATCTTCCAAAATGGCGGGCGCATGCGCAGTGCACCCGCCGAATCTGCCAGCCGGCAGATTAATTTCAAGTGCATTTTGATCACTGCGATAAAACCTATCACAGTGATCAAAATAAAAAAATACTAAATGACCCCCCCCCCCTTTGTCACCCCCATAGGTAGGGACAATAATAAAATAAAGAAAATTTTTTTTTTCTTCCACTAAGGTTGGGGTAAGAATTAGGGTTAGGGTTTCGGTATGTGCACACGTATTCTGGTCCTCTGCGGATTCTTCCGCAGCGGATTTGATAAATCCGCAGTGCTAAACCGCTGCGGATTTATCGCGGATTTACCGCGGTTTTTCTGCGCATTTCACTGCGGTTTTACAACTGCAGTTTACTATTGGAGCAGTTGTAAAACCGCTGCGGAATCCGCAGAAAGAAGTGACATGCTGCGGAATGTAAACCCCTGCGTTTCCGTGCAGTTTTTCCGCAGCATGTGTACAGCGATTTTTGTTTCCCATAAGTTTACATTGAACTGTAAACTCATGGGAAACTGCTGCGGATCCGCAGCGTTTTCCGCAGTGTGTGCACATACCTTTAGAATTAGGCTATGTGCACACGGTGCAGATTTGGCTGCAGATCCACAGCAGATTGGCCGCTGCGGATTCGCAGCAGTGTTCCATCAGGTTTACAGTACCAAGTAAACATATGGAAAACCAAATCCGCTGTGCCCATGGTGCGGAAAATACCGTGCGGAAACGCTGCGTTGTATTTTCCCCAGCATGTCAATTCTTTGTGCGGATTCCGCAGCGTTTTACACCTGTTCCTCAATAGGAATCCGCAGGTGAAATCCGCACAAAAAACACTGGAAATCCTTGGTAAATCCACAGGTAAAACGCAGTGCCTTTTACCCACGGATTTTTCAAAAATGGTGCTGAAAAATCTCACACGCATCCGCAACGTGGGCACATAGCCTTAGGGTTAGGGTTGGAATTAGGGTTGTGGTTAGGGTTGTGATTAGGGTTATGGCTACAGTTGGGATTAGGGTTAGGGGTGTGTTGGGGTTAGTGTTGGAGGTAGAATTGAGATGTTTCCACTGTTTAGGCACATCAGGGGTCTCCAAACGCAACATGGCGCCACCATTGATTCCAGCCAATCTTGTATTCAAAAAGTCAAATGGTGCTCCCTCACTTCCGAGCCCCGACGTGTGCCCGAACAGTGGTTTATCCCCACATATGGGGTACCAGCATACTCAGCACAAAATGCACAACAATTAATGGGGTCCAATTTCTCCTGTTTCCCTTGTGAAAATAAAAAATTGCTTGCTAAAACATCATTTTTGAGGAAAGAAAAATTATTTTTTATTTTCACGGCTCTGCGTTGTAAACATCTGTGAAGCACTTGGGGGTTCAAAGTGCTCACCACATATCTAGATAAGTTCCTTGGGGGGTCTAGTTTCCAATATGGGGTCACTTGTGGGGGGTTTCTACTGTTTAGGCACACCAGGGGCTCTGCAAACGCAACGTGACGCCGGCAGACCATTCCATCAAAGTCTGCATTTCAAAAGTCACTACTTCCCTTCTGAGCCCCGACGTGTGCCCAAACAGTGGTTTACCCCCACACATGGGGTATCAGCGTACTCAGGAAAAACTGTACAACAACTTTTGGGGTCCAATTTCTCCTGTAACCCTTGGGAAAATAAAAAATTCTGGGCTAAAAATTATTTTTGAGGAAAGAAAACGTATTAATTATTTTCACGGCTCTGCGTTATAAACTTCTGTGAAGCACTTGGTGGTTCAAAGTGCTCACCACACATCTAGATAAGTTCCTTTCGGGGTCTAGTTTCCAAAATGGGGTCACTTGTGGGGGGTTTCTACTGTTTAGCCACATCAGGGTCTCTGCAAACGCAACGTGACGCCCACAGAGCATTCCATCAAAGTCTGCATTTCAAAACGTCACTACTTCACTTCCGAGCCACGGCATGTGCCCAAACAGTGGTTTACCCCCACATATGGGGTATCAGCGTACTCAGGAGAAACTGGACAACAACTTTTGGGGTCAAATTTCTCCTGTTACCCTTGGGAAAATTAAAAAATTCTGGGCTAAAAAATTATTTTTGAGGAAAGAAAACGTATTTATTATTTTCACGGCTCTGCGTTATAAACATCTGTGAAGCACTTTGGGGTTCAAAGTTCTCACCACACATCTAGATAAGTTCCTTTGGGGGTCTAGTCTCCAAAATGGGGTCACTTGTGGGGAGTTTCTACTGTTTAGGCACATCAGGGGCTCTACAAACGCAACGTGATGCCCGCAGAGCATTCCATCAAAGTCTGCATTTCAAAACATCACTACTTCATTTCCGAGCCCCGGCATGTGCCCAAACAGTGGTTTACCCCCATATATGGGGTATTAGCGTACTCAGGAGAAACTGGACAACAACTTTTGGGGTCAAATTTCTCCTGTTACCCTTGGAAATATAAAAAATTGCGGGCTAAAAATCATTTTTGAGAAAAGAAATTTTTTATTTTATTTTCATGGCTCTGCGTTATAAACTTCTGTGAAGCACTTGGGGGTTCAAAGTGCTCACCACACATCTAGATTAGTTCCTTTGGGGGTCTAGTTTCCAAAATGGGGTCATTTGTGGGGGATCTGCAATGTTTAGGCACACAGGGGCTCTCCAAACGCGACATGGTGTCCGCTAATGATTGGAGCTAATTTTCCATTCAAAAAGTCAAATGGCGCGCCTTCCCTTCCGAGCCCTGCCGTGTGCCCAAAGAGTGGTATACCCCCACATATGAGATATCAGCGTACTCGGGAGAAATTGACCAACAAATTTTATGATCCATTTTATCCTGGTGCCCATGTGAAAATGAAAAAATTGAGGCGAAAAGAATTTTTTTGTGAAAAAAAAGTACTTTTTCATTTTTACAGATCAATTTGTGAAGCACCTGAGGGTTTAAAGTGCTCACTAGGCATCTAGATAAGTTCCTTGGGGGGGTCCAGTTTCCAAAATGTGGTCACTTGTGGGGGAGCTCCAATGTTTAGGCACACAGGGGCTCTCCAAACGCGACATGGTGTCCGCTAACGATGGAGATAATTTTTCATTCAAAAAGTCAAATGGCGCTCCTTTCCTTCCGAGCCTTACCATGTGCCCAAACAGTGGTTTACCCCCACATGTGAGGTATCGGTGTACTCAGGAGAAATTGCCCAACAAATTTTTGGATCCATTTTATCCTGTTGCCCATGTGAAAATGAAAAAATTGAGGCTAAAAGAATTTTTTTGTGAAAAAAAAGTACTTTTTCATTTTTATGGATCAATGTGTGAAGCACCTGAGGGTTTAAAGTGCTCACTATGCATCTAGAAAGGTTCCTTGGGGCGTCTAGTTTCCAAAATGGGGTCACTTGTGGGGAAGCTCCAATTTTTAGGCACACGGGGGCTCTCCAAACGCAACATGGTGTCCGCTAAAGAGTGGAGCCAATTTATCATTCAAAAAGTCAAATGGCGCTCCTTCCCTTCCAAGCCCTGCCGTGCGCCCAGACAGTGGTTTACCCCCATATATGAGGTATCAGCGTACTCAGGACAAATTGGACAACAACTTTCGTGGTTCAGTTTCTCCTTTTACCATTGGGAAAATTAAAAAATTGTTGCTAAAAGATAATTTTGTGACTAAAAAGTTAAATGTTCATTTTTTCTTCCATGTTGCTTCTGCTGCTGTGAAGCACCTGAAGGGTTAATAAACTTCTTGAATGTAGTTTTGTGCACCTTGAGGGGTGCAGTTTTTAGAATGGTGTCACTTTTGAGTATTTTCAGCCATATAGACCCCTCAAACTGACTTAAAATGTGAGATGGTCCCTAAAAAAAAGTTTTGTAAATTTCGTTGTAAATCGCTGGTCAAATTTTAACCCTTATAACTTCCTAGCAAAAAAAAATTTTGTTTCCAAAATTGTGCTGATGTAAAGTAGACATGTGGGAAATGTAATTTATTAACTATTTTGTGTCACATAACTCTCTGGTTTAACAGAATAAAATTTCAAAATGTGAAAATTGTGAAATTTTCAAAATTTTCTCCAAATTTACGTTTTTATCACAAATAAACGCAGAATTTATTGACCTAAATTTACCACTAACATGAAGCCCAATATGTCACGAAAAAACAATCTCAGAACTGCTAGGATCCGATGAAGCGTTCCTGAGTTATTACCTCATAAAGGGACACTGGTCAGAATTGCAAAAAACGGCCAGGTCATTAAGGTCAAAATAGGCTGGGTCATGAAGGGATTAACTAGCATCATACATGTCAACACATTGGTATTGTCAGTGCCAGGCATTGAAGGATTTCACCGCATAGACTAAACAGTGGTGGAGCAGTGAGAGATAATTTTGCTAGTGGTAGAGCACTGAGCTGGGGAAGGGAAACTCTCTCGTGGCTGGCGCTACTGGCCCAGGGCCCCTCATGTTACAACGGTGTGTCTGACGTTGGGTGCGCACCACCACCTCCAGAGACACTTCTCTGTACTATGAGGGACCCAGTGCCAGTGCCGTCACCCAAAAGTGGGCACACCCACCTCTACAGACAAACGGCACTCTCACGGGTGCTTGCGCCATGTGGTGACACGGCCCCGTGGGGGGAGTCAGCCCATTTAGGGAGGTGTAAACATGTCGTATGCTGGACATACAGCAGCTGCAAATTGAGAAATTGGAACAGTCAGTAAGACCAGTCCAAAAGCAAGACCTTTTTACAGGAAAGCTAGGTGTCAGCCGGGAAAGGTGGGGCAAAATAATTAGAAATCCATGAGTGGTTCATTTTAATGAAGGTTAGATCATCAACATTTTGGGTAGACAGACGAGTCCTTTTTTCAGTCAGTATTGAACCAGCAGCACTGAATACTCTTTCTGATAGCACACTAGCTGCTGGGCAAGCAAGCTCCTGCAATGCATATTCGGCCAATTCAGGCCAGGTGTCTATTTTGGATGCCCAGTAATCAAATGGGAATGACGGGTGAGGGAGAACATCGATAAGGGAGGAAAAATAGTTAGTAACCATACTGGACAAATGTTGTCTCCTGTCACTTTGAATTGATGCTGCAGTACCTGTCCTGTCTGCGGTCATTGCGAAATCACTCCACAACCTGGTCAGAAAACCCCTCTGTCCAACGCCACTTCTGATTGGTGCACCTCTAACACTTCTGCCCTGTTGCCCCCTGCAGCTCGTGTGAGAACCATCACCGGCGCTGTGTGCTGGGAATGCCTGAATAAAATGGTCTACAAGAGTTGCTTGTTTGGTTGCCAATATTTGTTCAAGATTCTCATGTGGCATGATATTTTGCAATTTTCCTTTATAGCGTGGATCCAGGAGGCAGGCCAACCAGATCGTCATCGGTCATCATTTTTATAATGCGGGGGTCCCTTTTTAGGATACGCAAGGCATAATCCGCCATGTGGGCCAATGTTCCAGTTGTCAATTCACTGCTTGTGCTGGGTTGAGGAGCACTTTCGGGCAAATCAACGTCACTTGTCTCCGTCAAAAACCCTGAACCTGGCCTTGCAACGCCACCAGTTTGTATTGCCCCCTGAGAAGCTTCCTCATCCAAAAAATATTCATCCCCATCATCCTCCTCGTCCTCCTCCTCTTCGCCCACCACCTAGTTCAGTAGACTTCCCTGACCAGACAATGGCTGACTGTCGTGAAGGCTGACAGAGTTTCTTGCTGCAAGAACTCGGACAGAACTTCCGCGGTGTGTCTGTTGTCGCCCAAACACTTCATTGCCAACACAGCCTGCTGACGCTTGCCTCTAGCTGTTCCATAATCGGACACCTCGTGTGCAACAGTGGCAGCTGCGGATGGAGTGGTCGTGCGACTGCGGTCTGTGGACAAGCTCTCGTTTTGCTGGAGGACAAGGAGGAGGAGGAGGGGGGGGCGAACGCCTACAGCCAACTGTTTCCTAGACCGTGGGCTAGGCAGAACTGTCCCAATAGGGCTGTCCCCTGTGGACCCTGCATCCACCACATTAACCCAGTGTGCCGTGATGGACACGTAACGCCCCTGGCCATGTCTACTGGTCCATGCATCTGTTGTCAGGTGCACCTTTCTACTCACAGATTGCCTGAGTGCATGGACAATGCGGTCTTTTACTTGCTGGTGGAGGGCTGGGATGGCTTTTCTCGAAAAGAAGTGTCGACTGGGTAGCTCGTAGCGTGGTACAGCGAAGTCCATCAGGGCTTTGAAAGCTTCGCTTTCAACTAACCGGTAGGGCATCATCTCTAACGAGATTAGTCTAGCAATGTGGGCGTTCAAACCCTGTGTACGCGGATGAGAGGATGAGTACGTCCTTTTCCTAACAAGAGTCTCTTGTAGGGTGATCTGGACTGGAGAGCTGCATATGGTGGAACTAGCGGGGGTGCCGGTGGACATGGCAGACTGAGAGAGGGTTGGTGATGATGGTATTCTTGCAGTTGGCCTACATACAGTGTTTCCTAACACGAACCTGGTGATTCCCTGACAGCTTTGGCCTTACGACGAAACCTCCACATTTGCTGCAGGTGGTGTGGTAAACGGTGGGCTTACAGTGAGGGAAGGAATGTAGCGTTGCTGACTAGCTTCATTGTGAGAGGGTGCAACAACGTTAAGGGACGTTAGGTAGTTAGTCCAGGCTTGCAAGTGTATGGTGGTTAAATGTCTACGCATGCAACTTGTATTTAGATTTTTAACCTTCTGACCTCTGCTGAAGGTCCTTGAGCATTTCTTACAGATGACTTTGCACTGATCATTTGGATCTTGTTTAAAAAAGTGCCAGACTGCACTCTTCCTACTATCGGATACCTTTTCAGGCATTGCACACTGAGCTACTTTAACTGGATGGCCACCCTGTCCTACAACTGTTTTAGGTTTTGACACACGTTTTTGGCAAGATACGGGCCTGCCAGATGGAAGCTTATTGCGATGTTGATGCCTGCTGTGGCTCCTCCTCCTGCACTTCAGAGCTACTGCCGGCTGCACCCTGTTCCCCCAATGGCTGCCAATCGGGGTCAACAACTGGGTCATCTATGACCTCCTCTTCTATGTCCTGTGCACCTTCCTCTGTGTCACCGTGTAAGCCGGTGCTATGGCGTTTGTGACGGGGCTCCATAGTCTCATCTGGGTCAGATTCTGGCTCAGTACACTGCGACGGGAAATGTTGTGATCTGAGTCAAAGGAACAGCACAATAATCTGGCTGTAGCTGTGCATCTGTGCACTCCATGTCCGATTCATCTTGTAATGGGCATGGCCTGTTAACAATTTCCCTTTCTAACCCAGGCACGGTATGTGTAAAGAGCTCCATGGAGTAACCCGTTGTGTCGCCTGATGCATCCTTCTCTGTTGTTCTGGGTGAAGAACACAAGGAAGCGACTGTTTCCTGACCGGGAACATCCACTGACGACGCGCTGATTTTAAATGTTGCGCGTTCCGAAGGGGAGGAGAAAGAGCTAGAGGCAGAGTCAGCAAGGAAAGCCAAAACTTGTTCCTGCTGCTCCGGCTTTAAAAGCGGTTTTCCTACTCCCAGAAGAGGGATCGTTCGAGGCCTTGTGTAGCCAGACGATGACGCTGGCTGAACAACTCGAGACTTAGGTGCTATATTGCTTTTCCCACGACCACCTGATGCTCCACCACCACTACCATCATTACCAGCTGGCAATGACCGCCCACGGCCACGACCTCTTCCACCAGACTTCCTCATTCTTGGAAAAATGTAGCCAAACTAACAAACGTTATATGGTACTGTAAAACCAGTTAGAAGGTGTACGCAAACTTGTTGTGAATTTAAATCTCCCTTTATAGGTGTGTGAGACTGCAGGGAAAATCAGGCCCACTGTATTACAGTACACAGCTTCAGTGGCAGACAGTGGCTGACAGATATGCCACTAACAGGACTGACGCAGATGCACACACTGGCAATAAAAATCTCCTTTTTTTAATATGGGAGACTAGTGAATAAATCAGGCCCACTGAATTACAGTATAGTTTCTGTGGCAGAAAATGACTTACAGATACCACAGACAGGACTGGCACAGATGCACAGATTAGGCAATATTAATCTCCCCTTTTTTATATGGGAGACTAGTGAATAAATCAGGCCCACTGCATTACAGTATAGTTTCTGTGGCAGAAAATTACTGACAGATACCACAGACAGGACTGGCACAGATGCACAGATTAGGCAATATTAATCTCCCCTTTTTTATATGGGAGACTAGTGAATAAATCAGGCCCACTGTATTACAGTATAGTTTCTGTGGCAGAATATGACTGACAGATACCACAGACAGGACTGGCACAGATGCACAGATTTGGCAATATTAATCTCCCCTTTTTTATATGGGAGACTAGTGAATAAATCAGGCCCACTTTATTACAGTATAGTTTCTGTGGCAGAAAATGACTGACAGATACCACAGACAGGACTGGCACAGATGCACAGATTTGCCAATATTAATCTCCCCCTTTTTTTATATGGGAGACTAGTGAATAAATCAGGCCCACTGTATTACAGTATAGTTTCTGTGGCAGAAAATGACTGACAGATACCACAGACAGGACTGGCACAGATGCACAGATTAGGCAATTTTAATCTCCCCTTTTTTATATGGGAGACTAGTGAATAAATCAGGCCCACTGTATTACAGGATAGTTTCTGTGGCAGAAAATGACTGACAGATACCACAGACAGGACTGGCGCAGATGCACAGATTTGCCAATATTAATCTTCCCTTTTTTTATATGGGAGACTAGTGAATAAATCAGGCCCACTATATTACAGTATAGTTTCTGTGGCAGAAAATGACTGACAGAGATACCGCAGACAGGACTGGCGCAGATGCACTGATTGGCAATATAAATCTCCCTTTTTAGGTGTGGGACAGTGCAGAAAAATACAGGCCCCCTGTTTTACACTACACAGTTTCAGGGGCAGAAAGTGGCTTGAAGATATATAAAAAAAAGGGACTGTACTACAATTACTATCTCCCTACAATAATCTCAGAAAAGTATGGCAGGCAGCAATAAAAAGGACTGCTGCACACAAAATTGTGGACAAACAAACAAGATAGCTGTGCAGCAAGGAAGGAGCAACAGGATTTGTGCTTTGAATAAAGCAGTTGGTTTGCACAGCGGCGTACAAACAGCAATGCAGCTAACAGGGAGCCTTCTAGGGCAGCCCAATAAGCTACAGAGCTGATGAAGAAAAATCTAGCCTCCACTGTCCCTGCAAAGAAAAGGTGGTGTTGGACAGTGGAAATCGCTACAGCAAAAGCGGTTTGGGGGTTAATGTACCCTGCCTAACGATATCCCTGCTTCTGACGAAGCAGCAGCAACCTCTCCCTATGCTCAGATCAGCAGCAGTAAGATGGCGGTCGGCGTGCACCCCCCTTTATAGCCCCTGTGACGCCGCAGAAAGCAAGCCAATCACTGCCATGCCCTTCTCTAAGATGGTGGGGACCAGGACCTATGTCATCACGCTGCCCACACTTTGCGTCCACCTTCATTGGCTGAGAAATGGCGCTGAACGCGTCATATGAAAAGCGACTTTGGCGTGAAGATCGCATTATATGTGGCACAGCTTTATATGGAGCATCTATGGGGCAATAATGAACGGTATGGAGCATTATATGTGGCACAGCTTTATATGGAGCATCTATGGGGCAATAATCAACAGTATGGAACATTATATGTGGCACAGCTTTATATGGAGCATCTATGGGGCAATAATGAACGGTATGGAACATTATATGTGGCACAGCTTTATATGGAGCATCTATGGGGCAATAATGAACGGTATGGAGCATTATATATGGCACAGCTTTATATGGAGCATCTATGGGGCAATAATCAACCGTATGGAACATTATATGTGGCACAGCTTTATATGGAGCATCTATGGGGCAATAATGAATGGTATGGAACATTATATGTGGCACAGCTTTATATGGAGCATCTATGGGGCAATAATGAACGGTATGGAACATTATATATGGCACAGCTTTATATGGAGCATCTATGGGGCAATAATGAACGGTATGGAACATTATATGTGGCACAGCTTTATATAGAGCATCTATGGGGCAAAAATGAATGGTATGGAACATTATACGTGGCACAGTTTTAAATGGAGCATTATTACTTTTATTGGTATCTATTTTTATTTTTGAAATTTACCGGTAGCTGCTGCATTTCCTACCCTAGGCTTATGCTCGAGTCAATAAGTTTTCCCAGTTTTTTGAGGCAAAATTAGGGGGGTCGGCTTATACTCGGGTCGGCTTATACTCGAGTATATATGGTACATATTTATATTTTTCCTCACTACAGATGCAATATCTTTCTCTCAAGGGTTTATTTCACATACCCTTCTCGATTAGCTATAGGTATGTACACCCTACTCCTACCATGTCTCACTAGCACTTTATATATTGTAGTCCTCCACTATAACGTTCCTCTCCCGTACCCACTATTATCATACAGTACAATTCTGATTGGGCATTATATGCATTACGCATACGAGCGATTATGTTTGGATGGTCAGCTCTGGTCTCCAATTTTGGTTTATACTATTTTGACCATGTATATTTACCTGTATATACTTTGTTTTTCGTTTTAGTTGTTTCATTTTTCCTTTATATTATGTCTATGCACTTAATTTGTTTGTTCTCAGAAAACACTGATGAAGGTCGTTTGCAGACCGAAACGTTTGTGAACATTGTGAATACTGTATGTATTAAACACTTTGTTGCATCAGACTCCCCGGAGTGTGCCTAAGTATATATTGTATTCTACGGTCTGGGCACCTACTATCAGGCACCTCTACCATCAGGCTGTGCTGACCATTTACTGTACCACACTACTTTTCCCTTATGCGAAGCACGCCTCTCATTGGTCATCACTGACTTTATCCTGTAACCCTGAAGAGACCTCTAACATTATTGCTCTATTTAAAGTCTCCAGTGACTTCCTTAAAATCCCACCCTGTGAGACCTGGGGTCGTGATCTGGAACGTGAGCTCCGACGTTGCACTAACTTAGAATTGCACGGGGCAACCCTGATGGAATACTTAAAAGTAGGGTTGAGCGAAACGGATCGGTCATTTTCATAAGTCGCCGACTTTTGGCAAAGTCGGGTTTCATGAAACACGATCCAATCCCAGCGTGGGATCGACCATGCGGTACGCGACCTTCGCGCCAAAGTCGTGTTTCATATGATGCGTTCAGCGCCATTTCTCAGCCAATGAAGGAGGACGCAGAGTGTGGGCAGCGTGATAACATAGTTCTCGGTCCCCACCATCTTAGAGAAGGGCATGGCAGTGATTGGCTTGCTTTCTGCGGCGTCACAGGGGCTATAAAGGGGCGTGCACACTGACCGCCATCTTACTGCTGCTGATCTGAGCATAGGGAGAGGTTGCTGACGCTTCGTCAGAAGCAGGGATAGCGTTAAGGTACCGTCACACTCAGCGATGCTGCAGCGATACCGACAACGATCCGGATCGCTGCAGCGTCGCTGTTTGGTCGCTGGAGAGCTGTCACACAGACAGCTCTCCAGCGACCAACGATCCCGAGGTCCCCGGTAACCAGGGTAAACATCGGGTTACTAAGCGAAGGGCCGCGCTTAGTAACATAGTAACATAGTAACATAGTTAGTAAGGCCGAAAAAAGACATTTGTCCATCCAGTTCAGCCTATATTCCATCATAATAAATCCCCAGATCTACGTCCTTCTACAGAACCTAATAATTGTATGATACAATATTGTTCTGCTCCAGGAAGACATCCAGGCCTCTCTTGAACCCCTCGACTGAGTTCGCCATCACCACCTCCTCAGGCAAGCAATTCCAGATTCTCACTGCCCTAACAGTAAAGAATCCTCTTCTATGTTGGTGGAAAAACCTTCTCTCCTCCAGACGCAAAGAATGCCCCCTTGTGCCCGTCACTTTCCTTGGTATAAACAGATCCTCAGCGAGATATTTGTATTGTCCCCTTATATACTTATACATGGTTATTACATCGCTCCGATGTTTACCCTGGTTACCATCCTAAAAGTAAAAAAACAAACGCTACATACTTACCTACCGCTGTCTGTCCTCGGCGCTCTGCTTCTCTGGTCTGGCTGTGAGCACCAGGCGGCCGGAAAGCAGAGCGGTGACGTCACTGCTCTGCTTTCCGGCCGCTGTGCTCACAGCCAGACCAGAGAAGCAGAGCGCTGAGGACAGACAGCGGTAGTAGGTAAGTATGTAGCGTTTGTTTTTTTACATTTACGCTGGTAACCAGGGAAAACATCGGGTTACTAAGCGCGGCCCTGCGCTTAGTAACCCGATGTTTACCCTTGTTACCAGCGAAGACATCGCTGAATCGGTGTCACACTCGCCGATTCAGCGATGTCTGCGGGGAGTCCAGCGACGAAATAAAGTTCTGGACTTTCTTCCCCGACCAGCGACAGCACAGCAGGGGCCTGATCGCTGCTGCCTGTCACACTGGACGATATCGCTAGCGAGGACGCTGCAACGTAACGGATCGCTAGCGATATCGTCTAGTGTGACGGTACCTTTAGGCAGGGAATATAAACCCCCAAACCGCTTGTGCTGTAGCGATTTCCACTGTCCAACACCACCTTTTCCTTGCAAGGACAGTGGAGGCTAGATTTCTGTGCATCAGCTCTGTAGCTTATTAGGCTGCCTTATAAGGCTCCCTGATAGCTGCATTGCTGTTTGTACGCCGCTGTGCAAACCAACTGCTTTTTTCAAAGCACAAATCCTGTTGCTCCTTCCTTTCTGCACATCTTGTTTGTTTGTCCACACTTTTGTGTGCAGCAGTCCTTTTTATTGCTGCCTGCCATACTTTTCTGAGATTATTGTAGGGAGATAATAATTGTAGTACAGTCACTTTTTTTTTTTACATACGGTATATCTTCAAGCCACTTTCTGCCCCTGAAACTGTGTAGTGTGAAACAGTGGGCCTGTATTTTTCTGCACTGTCCCACACCTAAAAAGGGAGATTTATATTGCCAATCAGTGCATCTGTGCCAGTCCAGTCTGTGGTATCTGTCTGTCAGTCATTTTCTGACACAGAAACAATACTGTAAAACAGTGGGCCAGATTTATTCACTAGTCTTCCATATAAAAACAAAAAGAACGGGAGATTAATATTGGCAAATCTGTGCATCTCTGCCAGTCCAGTCTGTGGTATATGTCTGTCATTTTCTGCCACAGAAACAATACTGTAAAACAGTGGGCCAGATTTATTCACTAGTCTTTCATATAAAAACAAAAAAGAAGGGGAGATTAATATTGACAAATCTGTGCATCTCTGCCAGTCCAGTCTGTGGTATCTGTCATGATCCCAATGGCAGGGGATCACAAAAGGACAAGCACAAAAACAAAACATGCTCTAGGGTGATGGAACCTGAGCTGACCGCGATCCTGAACCTAAACTCACAACTAGCAGTAGCCGGGGAACGTGCCTACGATGATTCCTAGACGTCTCGCGCCAGCCGAAGGATTAACTTCCCCTATTAGAAGAAACAGACCTCACTTGCCTCCAGAGAAACACCCCACAGAAATAGCAGCCCCCCACATGTAATAACGGTGAAATGAGAGGAAAGCACATACGTAGTTATCAAAATAGAATCAGCAAAAATGAGGCCCGCTAAAGCTAGATAGCAGAGGATACAAAAGTGAACTGCGCGGTCAGCGAAAAACCCTTCAAAAAACCATCCTGAAATTACTTGAACTTATGTGCCAACTCATGGAACATGAGGAGTAATTTCAGCCCACTAGAGCAACCAGCAGCAAGGAATCACATATCAGCAAGCTGGACTAAGACAAAAATAAAGCAAAACGTGGAACAGGAAAATCAAAACTTAGCTTGTCCTGAAGATAACAGACGCAGGGAGCAGAGGTAAAATGACACGCTGATTACATTGATAGCCGGCGAGGAAATGACAAAAAGGCCAGGTTAAATAGGAAACTCCCATAACCTGATGGAACAGGTGGACACCAGAGACCGCAGAGAACACAAGTCACCCAGTACCATCAGTAACCACCAGAGGGAGCCCAAAAACAGAACTCACAACAGGTATCTGTCTGTCATTTTCTGCCACAGAAACAATACAGTTAAACAGTGGGCCAGATTTATTCACTACTCTTCCATATAAAAAAAAAAAAGAAGGGGAGATTAATATTGGAAAATCTGTGCATCTCTGCCAGTCCAGTCTGTGGTATCTGTCTGTCGTTTTCTGCCACATAAACTATACTGTAAAACAGTGGGCCAGATTTATTCACTAGTTTTCCATAACAAAAAAAAGAAGGGGAGATTTTTATTTCCAGTGTGTGCATCTGCGTCAGTCCTGTTAGTGGCATATCTGTCAGCCACTGTCTGCCACTGATACTGTGTACTGTAATACAGTGGGCCCGATTTTTCCTGCAGTCTCACACACCTATAAAGGGAGATTTAAATTCACAACAATTTTGCGTCCACCTTGTAACTGGTTTTGCAGTACCAAATACAGTTTGTTAGTTTGGTTACATATTTCCAAGAATGACGAAGTCTGGTGGAAGAGGTCGTGGCCGTGGGCGGTCATTGCCAGCTGGTAATGATGGTAGTGGTGGTGGAGCATCAGGTGGTCGTGGGAAAAGCAATATAGCACCTAAGTCTCGAGTTGTTCAGCCACCGTCATCGTCTGGCTACACAAGGCCTCGAACGCTCCCTTTTCTGGGAGTAGGAAAACCGCTTTTAAAGCCGGGGCAGCAGGAACAAGTTTTGGCTTTCCTTGCTGCCTCTGCCTCTAGCTCTTTTGCTTCCTCTTCAGAAAGTGCAAAATGTAAAAGCAGCGCGTCATCAGTGGATGTTCCCGGTCAGGGACAAGTCGCTTCCTTGCGTTCTTCACCCAGAACAACAGAGAAGGATGCGTCAGGCGACGCAATGGGTTACTCCATGGAGCTCTTTACATATACCGTTCCTAGGATAGAAAGGGAAATTGTTAACAGGCCAGGCACATTACAAGATGAATCGGACATGGAGTGCACAGATGCACAGCTACAGCCAGATTATTGTGCTGTTCCTTTGACTCAGATCACAACATTTCCCGTCGCAGTGTACTGAGCCAGAATCTGACCCAGATGAGACTATGGAGCCCCGTCACAAACGCCATAGCACCGGCTTACACGGTGACACAGAGGAAGGTGCACAGGACATAGAAGAGGAGGTCATAGATGACCCAGTTGTTGACCCCGATTGGCAGCCATTGGGGGAACAGGGAGCAGCCGGCAGTAGCTCTGAAGCGGAGGAGGAGCCGCAGCAGGCATCAACATCGCAACAGGTTCCATCTGGCAGGCCCGTATCTGGCCAAAAACGTGTGGCAAAACCAAAACCAGTTGTGAGACAGCGTGGCCATCCAGTTAAAGTAGCTCAGTGTGCAATGCCTGAAAAGGTATCCGATAGTAGGAAGAGTGTAGTCTGGCATTTTTTTAACCAAGATCCAAATGATCAGTGCAAAGTCATCTGTAAGAAATGCTCAAGGACCTTCAGCAGAGGTCAGAATGTTAAAAATCTAAATACAAGTTGCATGCGTAGACATTTAAACACTATGCACTTGCAAGCCTGGACTAATTACCAAACGTCCCTTAACGTTGTTGCACCCTCTCACAACGAAGCTAGTCAGCAATGCAACATCCCTTCCCTCACTGTAAGCCCACCGTTTACCACACCACCTGCAGCAAATGTGGAGATTTCGTCGCAAGGCCAAATCAGTCAGGGAATCACCAGGTTCTTGGTAGGAAACACTGTATGTAGGCCAACAGCAAGAATACCATCACCAACCCTCTCTCAGTCTGCCATGTCCACCATCACCCCCGCTAGTTCCACCATATGCAGCACTCCAGTCCAGCTCACCCTACAAGAGACTCTCGTTAGGAAAAGGAAGTACTCATCCTATAATCCGCGTACACGGGGTTTGAACGCCCACATTGCTAGACTAATCTCGTTAGAGATGATGCCCTACCGGTTAGTTGAAAGCAAAGCTTTCAAAGCCCTGATGGACTACGCTGTACCACGCTACGAGCTACCCAGTCGACACTTCTTTTCGAGAAAAGCCATCCCAGCCCTCCACCAGCATGTAAAAGACCGCATTGTCCATGCACTCAGGCAATCTGTGAGTAGAAAGGTGCACCTGACAACAGATGCATGGACCAGTAGGCATGGCCAGGGGCGTTACGTGTCCATCATGGCACACTGGTTTAATGTGGTGGATGCAGGGTCCACAGGGGACAGCAATATTGGGACAGTTCTGCCTAGCCCACGATCTAGGAAACAGTTGGCTGTAGGCATTCGCCCCCCCTCCTCCTCTTCGTCCTCCAGCAGAAGCGAGAGCTCGTCCACAGACCGCAGTCGCACGACCTCTCCATCCGCAGCTGCCACTGTTGCACACGAGGTGTTCCATTATGGAACAGCTAGTGGCAAGCGTCAGCAGGCTGTATTGGCAATGAAGTGTTTGGGCGACAACAGACAAACCGCGGAAGTTCTGTCCGAGTTCTTTCAGCAAGAAACTCAGTCATGGCTGGGCAGTGTACATCTTGAGGCAGGCAAGGTAGTGAGTGATAACGGAAGGAATTTTATGGCTGCCGTAGCCCTTTCCCAACTGAAACACATTCCTTGCCTGGCTCACACCTTAAACCTGGTGGTGCAGTGCTTCCTGAAAAGTTATCCGGGTTTACTCAACCTGCTCCTGAAGGTGCGCAGACTTTGCTCGCACATCCGCCGTTCGCCCGTACACTCCAGCCATATGCAGACCCATCAGCGATCTTTGAACCTTCCCCAGCATCGCCTAATCATCGATGTTGCAACAAGGTGGTACTCCACACTGCACATGCTTCAGAGACTGTGTGAACAGAGGCATGCTGTTATGTATTTTTGGGAGGATACACATACACGGGCAGGCAGTTCGATGGCAGACATGGAGTTGTCAGGTGTGCAGTGGTCGAAGCTACAAGACCTCTGTCTAGTCCTTCAGTGTTTTGAGGAATGCACATGGCTGGTTAGTGCAGACAATGCCATAATAAGCATGAGCATCCCCCAATGCGTCTGCTGATGCAAAGTTTGACGCACATAAAGGAGCAGGCGTCTGCAGCCGAGGATGAGGGAAGCCATGGTGACAGTCAGCCATTGTCTGGTCAGGGAAGTCTACTGAACGATGTGGCGGGCGAAGAGGAGGAGGACGAGGAGGATGATGGGGATGAGAATTTTTTGGATGAGGAAGCTTCTCAAAGGGCAATAGAAACTGGTGGCGTTGCAAGGCCAGGTTCAGGGTTTTTGAGGGAGACAAGTGACGTTGATTTGCCCGAAAGTGCTCCTCAACCCAGCACAAGCAGTGAATTGACAACTGGAACATTGGCCCACATGGTGGATTATGCCTTGCGTATCCTAAAAAGGGACCCCCGCATTATAAAAATGATGACCGATGACGATTACTGGTTGGCCTGCCTCCTGGATCCACGCTATAAGGGGAAACTGCAAAATATCATGCCACATGAGAACCTTGAACAAGTATTAGCAACCAAACAAGCAACTCTGGTTGACCGTTTGATTCAGGCATTCCCAGCACACAGCGCCGGTGATGGTTCTCACATGAGCTGCAGGAGGCAACAGGGCAGAGGTGTTAGAGGTGCACCGATCAGAAGTGGCGTTGGACAGAGGGGTTTTCTGACCAGGTTGTGGAGTGATTTTGCAATGACCGCAGACAGGACAGGAACTACAGCATCAATTCAAAGTGACAGGAGACAACATTTGTCCAGTATGGTTACTAACTATTTTTCCTCCCTTATCGATGTTCTCCCTCACCCGTCATTCCCATTTGATTACTGGGCATCCAAAATAGACACCTGGCCTGAATTGTCTGAATATGCATGGCAGGAGCTCGCTTGCCCAGCAGCTAGTGTGCTATCAGAAAGAGTATTCAGTGCTGCTGGTTCAATACTGACCAAAAAAAGGACTCGTCTGGCTACCCAAAATGTTGATGATCTAACCTTCATTAAAATGAACCAATTAATGGATTTCTAATTATTTTGCCCCACCTTTCCCGGCTGACACCTAGCTTTCCTTTAAAAAGGTCTTGCTTTTGGACTGGTCTTACTGAGTGTTCCAATTTCTCCATTTGCAGCTGCTGTATGTCCAGCATACGACATGTTTACACCTCCCTAAATGAGAGTGCCGTTTATCTGAAGAGGTGGGTGTGCCCACTTTTGGTCGACGGCACTGGCACCGGGTCCCTCATAGTACAATGAAGTGTCTCTGGCAGTGGTGGCGCGCACCCAACGTCAGACACACCGTTGTAACATGAGGGGCCTTGGGCCAGTACCGCCGGGCACGAGAGAGTGCCCCCCACCCCCCAGCTCAAACAGTGCTCTACCACTTGAAAATTATCTGTCACTGCTCCACCGCTGTTTAGTCTATGCGGTGAAATCCTTCAATGCCTGGCACTGACAATACCAATTTGTTGACATGTGTTATGGACCTGGTGGTTAGGAGCACCCGGAACGACCTGATGGTTAAACTAACACAGGACAAGCTCTGGGAAGTGGGAGCTCTGCTGAACACAACCCCTAATCCTATCACACACACTAGAAATAGCCGTGGAGCGTACCTAACTCTGCCTAGACGCCTCTTCACAGCCTAAGAGCTAACTAGCCCTAGAGATAGAAAATAAAGCCTACCTTGCCTCAGAGAAATTCCCCAAAGGAAAAGGCAGCCCCCCACATATATTGACTGTGAGTTAAGATGAAAGTCACAAACATAGAAATGAAACAGGATTCAGCAAAGGAGGCCAGACTAACTAAACAGACTGAGGATAGGAAAGGTATCTTTGCGGTCAGCACAAAAAACTACAAAAAGACCACGCAGAGTGTGCAAAAAGACCTCCGCACCGACTCACAGTGCGGAGGTGCCACTCTGCATCCCAGAGCTTCCAGCTAGCAAGGCAAAATCATGATAGCAAGCTGGACAAGAAAACAATGAACAAATAATAAACTAGCAGGGACTTAGCTTCTGCTGGAGTATACAGGTCACCAGAAAGATCCAAGAGCGAACTGAACCAGTACAAGAACATTGACAGCTGGCATGGAGTAACGATCTGAGTGGAGTTAAATAGAGCAGCCAGCCAAAGAATAAACTAAGTCACCTGTGGAAGGAACCTCAGAAGCAGCAGCTCCACTCACAGCCACCAGAGGGAGTCCATGGACAGAACTCGCCGAAGTACCATTCATGACCACAGGAGGGAGTTCAATAACAGAATTCACAACAGTACCCCCCCCTTGAGGAGGGGTCACCGAACCCTCACCAGAGCCCCCAGGCCAATTAGGATGAGCCAAATGAAAGGCACGAACTAGATCGGCAGCATGAACATCAGAGGCAAAAACCCAGGAATTATCTTCCTGACCATAACCCTTCCACTTGACCAGGTACTGGAGTTTCCGTCTCGAAATACGAGAATCCAAAATCTTCTCCACCACATACTCCAATTCCCACTCGACCAACATCTGGGCAGGAGGATCAACGGAGGGAACCAGAATTACAGAAAAAAGGCGAAACCAAAGTAGCCGAGCTGGCCCGATTATTAAGGGCGAACTCAGCCAAAGGCAAGAAGGACACCCAATCATCCTGATCAGCAGAAACAAAGCATCTCAGATATGTTTCCAAAGTCTGATTAGTTCGTTCGGTTTGGCCATTTGTCTGAGGATGGAAAGCCGAAGAAAAAGACAAATCAATGCCCATCTTAGCACAAAAGGACCGCCAAAACCTCGAAACAAACTGGGAACCTCTGTCTGAGACGATGTTCTCCGGAATGCCATGCAAACGAACCACATGCTGGAAAAACAATGGCACCAAATCAGAGGAGGAAGGCAATTTAGACAAGGGTACCAAATGGACCATCTTAGAGAAGCGATCACAAACCACCCAAGTGACCGACATCCTTTGAGAGACAGGGAGATCTGAAATAAAATCCATGGAAATATGCGTCCAGGGCCTCTTCGGGACCGGCAAGGGCAAAAGCAACCCACTGGCACGAGAACAGCAGGGCTTAGCCCGAGCACAAGTCCCACAGGACTGCACAAAAGAACGCACATCCCATGACAAAGAAGGCCACCAAAAGGATCTAGCCACCAAATCTCTGGTACCAAATATTCCAGGATGACCAGCCAACACCGAACAATGAACCTCAGAGATAACTCTACTAGTCCATCTATCAGGGACAAACAGTTTCTCCGCTGGACAACGGTCAGGTCTATCAGCCTGAAACTTCTGCAGCACTCGCCACAAATCAGGGGAGATGGCAGACAAAATTACCCCCTCTTTGAGAATACCCGCCGGCTCAGGAACACCCGGAGAGTCAGGCACAAAACTCCTTGACAGGGCATCAGCCTTCACATTCTTAGAGCCCGGAAGGAACGAAACCACAAAATCAAAATGGGAGAAAAACAGCGACCATCGAGCCTGTCTAGGATTCAACCGTTTGGCAGACTCGAGATAAGTCAAATTCTTGTGATCTGTCAAAACCACCACGCGATGCTTGGCTCCTTCAATCCAATGTCGCCACTCCTCGAATGCCCACTTCATGGCCAACAATTCTCGATTGCCAACATCATAATTGCGCTCAGCAGGCGAGAACTTTCTAGAAAAGAAAGCACATGGTTTCATCACCGAGCCATCAGAACTTCTTTGCGACAAAACAGCCCCTGCTCCAATCTCAGAAGCATCAACCTCGACCTGAAACGGGAGCGAAACATCTGGCTGGCACAACACAGGGGCAGAAGAAAAACGACGCTTCAACTCCTGAAAAGCCTCTACAGCCGCAGAGGACCAATTGAACACATCAGCACCTTTCTTGGTCAAATCAGTCAACGGTTTAGCAACACTAGAAAAATTAGCGATGAAGCGACGGTAAAAATTAGCAAAGCCCAGGAACTTCTGCAGGCTCTTCACAGATGTCGGCTGAGTCCAATCATGAATGGCCTGAACTTTAACAGGGTCCATCTCGATAGTAGAAGGGGAAAAAATGAAACCCAAAAATGAAACCTTCTGAACTCCAAAGAGACACTTTGACCCCTTCACAAACAAGGAATTCGCACGAAGGGCCTGAAACACCATTCTGACCTGCTTTACATGAGACTCCCAATCATCCGAAAAGACCAAAATACCATCCAAATATACAATCATGAATCTATCCAGGTACTCTCGGAAGATGTCATGCATAAAGGACTGAAACACAGATGGAGCATTAGAAAGCCCGAATGGCATAACCAGGTACTCAAAATGGCCCTCGGGCGTATTAAATGCTGTTTTCCATTCATCGCCCTGTTTAATACGCACAAGATTATATGCCCCTCGAAGATCTATCTTGGTGAACCAACTAGCCCCCTTAATCCGAGCAACAAATCAGACAGCAGCGGCAAAGGGTACTGAAATTTGACTGTGATCTTATTAAGAAGGCGGTAATCAATACAAGGTCTCAAAGAACCATCCATCTTGGCCACAAAAAAGAACCCTGCTCCCAACGGTGATGACGACGGGCGAATATGACCTTTCTCCAAGGATTCCTTTATATAACTCCGCATAGCGGTGTGCTCTGGCACAGATAAATTGAACAGTCGGCCCTTAGGAAACTTACTACCAGGAATCAAATTAATAGCACAATCGCAATCCCTATGAGGAGGTAGGGCACTGGATTTGGGCTCATCAAATACATCCCGGTAATCCGACAAAAATTCAGGGACTTCAGAAGGAGTGGAAGGCAAAATTGAAAGCAATGGAACATCACCATGTACCCCTTGACAACCCCAGCTGGACACAGACATAGATTTCCAATCCAATACTGGATTATGGACCTGTAGCCATGGCAACCCCAAAACGACCACATCATGCAGATTATGCAACACCAAAAAGCGAATATCCTCCTGATGTGCAGGAGCCATGCACATGGTCAATTGAGTCCAGTACTGAGGCTTATTCTTGGCCAAAGGCGTAGCATCAATTCCTCTCTTCTCTGCCTGGTCCACTGAATTTGGTTCATCATAAAGCAATCCAAGCGCCAGAAAAAACGCATCTACATCACGCAATGCAGGATCTCCTGGCGCAAGGGAAAATGCCCAGTCTTGAGGGTCACCATGCAACAAAGAAATAATGATCTTTACTTGTTGAACGGGGTCACCAGAGGAGCGGGGTTTCAAAGCAAGAAACAGTTTACAATTATTTTTGAAATTCAGGAACTTAGATCTATCCCCAGAAAACAAATCAGGAATTGGAATTCTAGGCTCTAACATCGGATTCTGAACCACAAAATCTTGAATGTTTTGTACCCTTGCAGTGAGATGATCCACACAAGAGGACAGACCTTGAATGTCCATATCTACACCTGTGTCCTGAACCACCCAGAGGCTAAGGGGAAAAGAAAGACAAAACACACTGCAGAGAGAAAAAAATGGTCTCAGAACTTCTCTTATCCCTCTATTGAGATACATTAATACTTTGGGCCAGCTGTACTGTTATGGACCTGGTGGTTAGGAGCACCCGGAACGACCTGATGGTTAAACTAACACAGGACAAGCTCTGGGAAGTGGGAGCTCTGCTGAACGCAACCCCTAATCCTATCACACACACTAGAAATAGCTGTGGAGCGTACCTAACTCTGCCTAGATGCCTCTTCACAGCCTAAGAGCTAACTAGCCCTAGAGATAGAAAATAAAGCCTACCTTGCCTCAGAGAAATTCCCCAAAGGAAAAGGCAGCCCCCCACATATATTGACTGTGAGTTAAGATGAAAGTCACAAACATAGAAATGAAACAGGATTCAGCAAAGGAGGCCAGACTAACTAAACAGACTGAGGATAGGAAAGGTATCTTTGCGGTCAGCACAAAAAACTACAAAAAGACCACGCAGAGTGTGCAAAAAGACCTCCGCACCGACTCACAGTGCGGAGGTGCCACTCTGCATCCCAGAGCTTCCAGCTAGCAAGGCAAAATCATGATAGCAAGCTGGACAAGAAAACAATGAACAAATAATAAACTAGCAGGGACTTAGCTTCTGCTGGAGTATACAGGCCACCAGAAAGATCCAAGAGCGAACTGAACCAGTACAAGAACATTGACAGCTGGCATGGAGTAACGATCTGAGTGGACTTAAATAGAGCAGCCAGCCAAAGAATAAACTAAGTCACCTGTGGAAGGAACCTCAGAAGCAGCAGCTCCACTCACAGCCACCAGAGGGAGTCCATGGACAGAACTCGCCGAAGTACAATTCATGACCACAGGAGGGAGTTCGATAACAGAATTCACAACAGACATGTATGATGCTACTTAAAATATTCAGTGGCCCTGTCCTACATTTACACCAGTAAATACTTTGCGCCAAATAACAATGTCTGAAAGTCAGCATAGGAGCCCACCCCTGTACCTAAGTATGCCACCTTTTTTTTGCTTTGTTTTTTTGCAAGATATTAACATCTATGTATTATTTTGGAGTACTAACTGTGTCAGACACTCCTTCCATTAGTCCTCCACTGACCACACCAATGCTGCCTGTGTACCCCTGGAACCTAATTAAAAGTGCATAGAGCCTACTTTTTATTTTAGGCCTACTAAGTCTGTCTGCGGTCCCTCCTTCCAATAGTCCTCCGCTGACCACACCAATGCTGCCTGTGTACCCCTGGAACCTAATTAAAAGTGCATAGACCCTACTTTTTATTTTAGGCCTACTAAGTCTATCTGCGGTCCCTCCTTCCAATAGTCCTCCGCTGACCACACCAATGCTGCCTGTGTACCCCTGGAACCTAATTAAAAGTGCATAGAGGCTACTTTTATTTTAGGCCTACTAAGTCTGTCTGCGGTTCTCCTTCCAATAGCCCTCCACTGACCACACCAATGCTGCCTGTGTACCCCTGCAAGATAATTGAAACTGCATTGAGCCTACATTTTTTATGTTAGGCCTACTCAGTCTGTCTGCGGTTCCTCCTTCCAATAGTCCTCCGCTGACCACACCAATGCTGCCTGTGTACCTCTGGAACCTAATTAAAAGTGCATAGAGCCTGCTTTTTTATTTTAGGCATACTAAGTCTGTCTGCGGTCCCTCCTTCCAATAGTCCTCCACTGACCACACCAATGCTGCCTGTGTACCCCTGGAACCTAATTAAAAGTGCATAGAGCCTACTTTTTTATTTTAGGCCTACTAAGTCTGTCTGTGATCCCTCCTTCCAATAGTCCTCCGCTGACCACACCAATGCTGCCTGTGTACCCCTGGAACCTAATTAAAAGTGCATAGAGCCTACTTTTTTATTTTAGGCCTACTAAATCTGTCTGTGGTCCCTCCTTCCAATTGTCCTCCGCTGACCACACCAATGCTGCCTGTGTACCCCTGGAACCTAATTAAAAGTGCATAGAGCCTACTTTTTTATTTTAGGCCTACTAAGTCTGTCTGTGGTCCCTCCTTCCAATAGTCCTCCGCTCACCACACCAATGCTGCCTGTGTACCCCTGGAACCTAATTAAAAGTGCATAGAGCCTACTTTTTTATTTTAGGCCTACTAAGTCTGTCTGCGGTTCCTCCTTCCAATAGTCCTCCACTGACCACACCAATGCTGCCTGTGTACCTCTGGAACCTAATTAAAAGTGCATAGAGCCTGCTTTTTTTTATCTTAGGCCTACTAAGTCTGTCTGCGGTTCCTCCTTCCAATAGTCCTCCGCTGACCACACCAATGCTGCCTGTGTACCTCTGGAACCTAATTAAAAGTGCATAGAAGCCTACTTTTTTTATTTTAGGCATACTAAGTCTGTCTGCGGTCCCTCCTTCCAATAGTCCTCCACTGACCACACCAATGCTGCCTGTGTACCCCTGCAAGATAATTGAAACTGCATTGAGCCTACTTTTGTATGTTAGGCCTACTAAGTCTGTCTGCGGTCCCTCCTTCCAATAGTCCTCCGCTGACCACACCAATGCTGCCTGTGTACCCCTGGAACCTAATTAAAAGTGCAAAGAGCCTACTTTTTTTATTTTAGGCCTAGTAAGTCTGTCTGCAGTCCCTCCTTCCAATAGTCCTCCACTGCCCACCCCAATGCAGCCTGTGTACCCCTGGAACCTAATTAAAAGTGCAAAGAGCCTACTTTTTTTTATTTTAGGCCTAGTAAGTCTGTCTGCAGTCCCTCCTTCCAATTGTCCTCCGCTGTCCACACCAATGCTGCCTGTGTACCCCTGGAACCTAATTAAAAGTGCATAGAGCCTACTTTGTTTTATGTTAGGCCTACTAAGTCTGTCTGCGGTTCCTCTTTCCAATAGTCCTCCACTGACCACACCAATGCTGCCTGTGTACCCATGTAACCTTTTTTAAACCTGCTTCGAGACAACTTTGTGGTGTAAGGCCTACTAGCAGTGTCTATCTGTGCCACTCAATTCAGCTGTCCTCTTAAAAAAATGACTTGCAATTGTCAGGTTTTCAGCCTATCGGAATTTTAAATCTGCAGTGGGGCTACTAGTTTGGTTGGGGCCTACTAACAGTGTCTGCCGCTCCAAGGTGTTCTCCAGGTTGCCTTTCCTGACCTTCTATCTTCAGGCTCTTGGTAAATAGTTGTTAAATGGAACAAATGCAGTGGAGCTACTAGTTTGGTTGGGGCCTACTAACAGTGTCTGCCGCTCCAAGGGGTTCTCCTGGTTGCCTTTCCTGAGCTTCTATCTTCAGGCTCTTGTTAAATAGTTGTTAAATGGAGCAAATGCAGTGGAGCTACTAGTTTGGATGGGGCCTACTAACGGTGTCTGCCACTCCTTACTGTTCTCCTGGTTTCCTGTCCTGAACTTCCATTTTCAGGCTCTCGTTAAGTAGTTGTTAATATTACACTGCATTTGGCCTACTAGTTTGGTTGGGGCTTACTAACGGTGTCTGCCGCCCTTGCTGTTCTCCTCCACTGAACAAAGCAGTTCCGCCTGTTTATTACTGTTACCAATTTTGAACTGCATTTAGACTACTTACTGATTTGGGCCTACTCACTGTGTCAGCCTCTCATTACAGTTGTCCTCCACTGAACAAAGCAATGCCGCCTGTTTAGTCCTGTTACCAATTTTGAACTGCTTTTAGCCTACTTTTGTATTTAGAACTATATCTGTGTTTCCTCCTCATCCTGCCCATTGCCCAGCCAGTGCTAGATGACTCTGCTGGTACATTGACCCAGACCGCTACATTCCCCTTGCACGCTACACAGCCATATTCTGACCCTGCTGAAAGTGAGGTTCCCCTTCACGCATACTATACCACCTTACACGGGGACAAAGAGGAAGGTGCAGATGAAAGTGCAGGTTCCTTCATCAGGTGGGGGGGGGAATACTCGTTGATGACGTCACTGGCACAGGGCCCCTCATAGTATGCAAAAGTGTCGCTGCCGTTGGGAGGCGCCCCCGCCGTGCAAACACACCGCTGTACTTTGAGGGTCCCTGTGCCAGTGCCAATGCGAACGAGTGGGCCCCCCCTGCTTGCTCAGGATCACAGCACTTGCAAAGTTGAAATGCTTACCTCTCCCTGCTCCAGTGCCGTGACATGGTCCACGTTTCCTGGGCCCACTAAATACTTGAACCAGCCATACCCCCCAACAACTTTAGCCAAATGACCCCCAATGTCCAATGCCTAACTATTATTATAAGGTAAATTAAGATTGACAAGCTTCAGTACCAAGAATGGATGTTTTTGCCATTAAAATGGGCACTGTAGGTGTTTTCTTGGCCTCCACTCACTGCCGACTATGCTTCCCCATTGACTTGCATTGGGTTTCGTGTTTTGGTCGATCCCCGACTTTTCGCCATAATCGGCCGATTTCACTCGACTCGACTTTTGAGATAGTCGGGTTTCGCGAAACCCGACTCAACCCTAAAAAACTAAAAGTCGCTCAACCCTACTTAAAAGCACAAAAAATACCTCGGGGTTTAAGGGTATCACTCCGCCCTATACTCTTTAGCAACACCCCAGATTTTTGTAGCAAGTTTGATCTTATCCTTAATAAATGCTCTTTCGATCTTATGGTTCTCACAATAGAATACGTACATAAAGAAATCATCGCTACCGAAGAAAAAATTAAGGACACTCAGACTTAAATTACATTTTGCTGAGACAGATAATAACCCCACCGTTACACCTTCAACTGCTCTCCCTGCCGGCATTTCTATAACCAGCCTAGGCTTACGGAATAAGTCTACCTACAGACCACCTACAGGCTCACATGCCTTAGAGACTTTCATCCAGTTCTTAAACTCCTCCTTTCTTAAACTCCTCCTTTCAGACACTACGCTATGATACTGACAGGGGCAATTTACACTACCCATCTAATCTATCTGCTACAGAAAGACAGGCCCTTAGGTCTCTCCAACTAGACAAAGATTTAGTCATCAAACCAGCAGATAAAGGGGCTGCTATTGTCGTTATGGACAAATCACTACATAAAACTGAAGTATACCGCCAGCTCAGTTTCTCTACCACCTACAAAGCACTTCCTGCTAATCCATCCAGTCAAATCCAGGCCCTAATTCAAACTACCTTAGACCGTTATCAACATCAAGGCCTATTAGATATTAAAACTCGTGATTTCTTGTCCAAACAACACCCCATTACACCAGTTATGTATATACTCCCCAAAATCCACAAAAATTTACAAAACCCACTGGGGAGACCAATAGTAGCCTCTACAGATTTTTTTTTAGCACCAATTTCGATTTATTTAGAAAAAATTCTTACGCCGCTGATCCTGTTATGATCAGGTGACCTTGGAGCAGCATGAAAACTTTCACTGGAGTAGGTGTTAACTATACTGACCGCAAACCCTGATCTTATCACCGCAACTAGAAGTAGCCGTGGGGTGTGCCTAACAAAACCTAGACACCTCGACACAGCCGGAGGACTAAATACCCCTATAGATGGAAATAGGAATTTCTACCTTGCCTTAGAGCAGAACCCCAAAGGATAGGCAGCCCCCCACAAATATTGACTGTGAGTAGTAGAGGAAAAGACACACGCAGGCAGGAAACAGGATTTAGCAAATGAGGCACACACTAGCTAAATAGGAAAGGATAGGACAGGATACTAAGCGGTCAGTATTAAAAATCCTTCCAAAAATATCCACAGCAGAAAATACAAGAACTCCACCATCTAACTAAAGATGTGGAGCGTATATCTGCATCTCCAGAGAATCCAACAAGACTGAGAAAACACAGACACAGTCTAGGCTGGACAAGAGAAAAACAAATGAATAGCACAGAATATAAGCACACTGCATGTGTGCCACAGAAACGAAAACCAGACACTTATCTTTGCTGAATTGGCAGCTAAGCAGGAGAAGCCAGAAAGTGATCCAACACTTCAGAAGAAACATTGACAACTGGAAAGGACTAATGAATCCTGCATATCCCAGTCAGAACTGCAATCAGCAGATACACCTGGCCAGGACTGCGACTCAGAGACAACTGCATTCCCACCTACAACCACTGGAAGGAACCCAAGAGCAGAATTCACAACATGATCCGTAACACAACGTCCTTTCTCCTAGACACTGGAACCTTTCTGGACAGTATTCGAACTATCAGTCCCATACCTTCTGATTCCATTTTAGTTTCCTTTGACGTGAAGGACTTATACACGTCTATACCCCACTCTCATGGTATTGAATCCACCCGTTGGCTCCTATCTACTTCCGATATGGACTCTAACCTCATTGAATTCTGTTGTGACCTCCTCTCCATTGTCCTTACCAATAACTTTTTTCTTTTTGAAGACACTTTTAACCTTCAGATCTAAGGCTCGGCCATGGGATCAAACGTAGCACCCCCGTACGCTAACGCTTAAAAGACACCCTGATCTATGCCCACAACCTCTTCCACACACATAGTGTACTATGGAAGAGATATATAGATGACATCTTCTATGTCTGGAAAGGTGACCTGGCATCTTTCGAAACCTTCTTCCAGTTCCTGAAAACCTCCTGGCCGGGTCTCGACTTTACCATGACCCATCATCATAATCAGATTAGCTTCTTAGACACTCTGGTCATGAAAGACGACCACAGCAATCTCAGCACCGACATATTCCAAACCAACTCACCGTAATAGCTTACTACATTAAAACAGCTTCCATCCACGGAACATGATTAAGTCTATACCCAAATCTCAGATACACACAGTCAACAAAATAGTCTCTGATCCCCTATTAAAACAACAAAGAACAGTGGAAATGAAATCAAAATTTCAGCCTAGGGGTTATCCTCCACAAATTCTCAATACTATACATCAAGCCACTAGCAGACAAGCGAATGTCACGGGAAATCGAATCCCGTTCGTACATCAATACCACCATGCAGCATACAGGATCCATAGATCCATTTGCCAACACTGGCACATCCTAAGAACAGCATATCCCACTATTGAAGAGTTCAAGCACCCCTTCCTACCTTGCTTCCGTAGACCTCACAACATAAGAGATACTTTAGTTTGCGCCGACATTGGCCCTTATCGGGTCCCTTCCACCCAACGCTTCCTACAAAATCCGAAGAAGGGGACCTTTCCCTGTTTGAATTGAAATCAATGCAGCAATGTTCTTAAAGGGGATATCATTCATCATCCACACCCGGGCAAACGGTATAACATTGACAACTTTTTCACTTGCAACTCAAATTATGTTGTTTACTTGATCAAGTGCCCTTGCCGCTTGTTGTATGTGGGAGAAACCACCCAAGCGATAAAGGACAGAATATCAAAGCATAAGTCCACCATCAGGTGCAAAAACCTATTGCTCCCCATACCACATCATTTCATCTCCTATGGACAACTACGTTTCCAAATTATTGAACAGGTCACCCCTCCACGCTGCGGTGGGGATCGTATTGCTATCTTCAAATGTAGGGAAGCTTTTTGGATCCACGAACTGAACACTCTGAGCCCCAAGGGGCTTAACAGAGACTATGATCTACAATATTTTATGTGATGTGCTTTTCTGCTATATGATCTATCTTCAACGTTTATTTGCATATTAACCACCATTATTGCCTGTATGGCGCCGTGCTGTGAGTTCTTTTGCCTATAGGGTCTGTCTCGGATGCTCTAATAGCATATTAATCACTACTAGTGTCCGTAATGTGCCGCGCTCCCTCAATACACAATGCCATTTCATTTTAGACACTGTATATGTGTATTATATCTATCATATTGCTATTTCATTGTGTATACAGCGCCGTATTCTTTAGAGTCAACATTGTCATCCCACTTTATTATTACACATGTGTGCTAGCTCATGGGGTACTGCACCTATTATGCTACTTTAAATCCTCACAATACCCTTAACCGTCATCTTCTCTCGCATGCTTGCTTTATTATATTGTTATACGCTTGATACTAATTCTCTATCTTTGTTTTCAGAGCCGTCCATATTGAATGCAATGTGACACCTCTTCACTTCACTCAATCTTCATCTTCAGTGCTCTGCAGTATCCACTCCACTTGGAACGAATTAGTCACCGCACCCTTCCAGTGCTACACATGCTGCTTAGAGCAGTTTCACTTTCACTTTGTATGCGCGTCACTTCCGGTCCACCACCTCCGGTTTGCATTCCGGCAGTTTTGCGCGCACTCGGCCATAAAACCCAGGCACTCTGGACATGCCATTACCTATACCAGACTTGCGGTGGATACCGCGTCTCCCTCCTACTCTCCAGCTGTTTGTAACTTGGTAAGTGCCATCCATATGAAGCGCTGACATGTCATACATACTAACTTTCTGGCACTGCTGTAACAGCAATTATATTTCTCCACAGATCGGCTGGCCTAGCCCTCTATCTACAGGATTGCGTGTTTACCCAACTAAAAATTTTTCTTGGTGCGTCTATTTATATTCCCTAGTCATCACATTATTCCATGTGCTTATAGGCATTGTAAGATTGCACTTACTAACGGGTAGGGGATTACTCGCTTGGCACGGGATTAACGTACACGGGCACGGTTTTTCCAAACAAAACAGTCCATTTGGTTTATTAAAGTATCATAAACCACATCATAACCAGTCCATTAACACACTGGACCAGGACATCACATCAAGTCTCATATCCTTAGTCTGCGGTAACTAAACACGCTGGTCCACCTTTGACCAGTTGCCATGGGTTACCACACAGTACATATCATAAGCACCAACAGTTTGTTTAGGTACCTGACGGGAGCTCCTGCTCCACCTGCTGACTCCTTGTCAGTCCAGTCTTCCGGGAAAGCTGCCTCACGGGAATCACCAACTTGCCTATGCGGCATATCTTAGTCAGTCCAGACCCACCGAAGGACGGTAGCTTCCCCAACAGTAGCTGTCACTGGCTCTGCAGATCCCTGTCTTCACCTCATGCTGTTCAGGCATCCGGTCCTACTCCCAGGACCTCCCAACACCCAGGTTACTCAAGATCACAAAGGTGGCCTGTCCGGGTACTATTCAGGACGTCCATCCCCGGCTGGGACCGTCGAATACCCAGGCCACCAATAGCAAAGCCCCACCATGTGCTCTTCAGGAAGCCTCCTCCCAGGTCTTCCATCACAGGCTTCAAACAGGAAACTCACATCGACCATACACAGGCACATGTGACCCACACCCTGGTCACATTATATACCTTGAACCACTCCCCTGGGTGGGAGTGTGGGTGTGTGGCTAGTTTGTCCCACCCATCTCACATAACTAGCCCTGTCAAACCTCCCATGACTATTATACAACATGCATCATACTTGTGGGACTATAGGTCCCAGAACACCACATCACTTCAGGCTGGCAGCGCAGTCTTCTCCTCTGCGACGCACATATCATCCATTCATCACAATGCCGCACTTTGTCTTATGACCACAGCCATGCATGCAACTGCCATGCACTCATGGCCTCAATACACCTCTGTGTGCATACTGGGGAAACCATGCAGCGCCCCCTACCTGTTACATGGGTCACTGCATCACAGCATATACATATTTATATTTTTCCTCACTACAGATGCAATATCTTTCTCTCTAGGTTTTTTTTTCACATACCCTTCTCGATTAGCTATAGGTATGTACACCCTACTCCTACCGTGTCTCACTAGCACTTTATATATTGTAGTCCTTTTCTATAACGTTCCTCTCCCGTACCCACTATTATCATACAGTACAACTCTGATTTGGCATTATATGCATTACGCATACGAGCGATTATGTTTGGATGGTCACCTCTGGTCTCCAATTTTGGTTTAAACTATTTTGACCATGTATATTTACCTGTATATACTTTGTTTTTCGTTTTAGTTGTTTCATTTTTCCTTTATATTATGTCTATGCACTTTGTTTGCTCTCAGAGTACACTGATGAAGGTCGTTTGCAGACCGAAACGTTTGTGAACATTGTGAATACTGTATGTATTAAACACTTTGTTGCATCAGACTCCCCTGAGTGTTCTTAAGTATATCTCTATCGTATTCTATGGTCTGGGCACCTACTATCAGGCACTTCTACCATCAAGCTGTGCTGACCATTTACTGTACTGTACCATTCCACCCCAGTTCTGACTCCACCCAAGATCCGCCTCCACCCCTCGAACTTTCCACAGTCCCACGGCCCATTCTTGGAAAAACTCCACTTCTGCACCACGTCTTCTCCAATCACACAGTAACAGTTCCCATCAAACACTATATCACATACTGTACATAGCCAACAGCTTTTGTTTTGACGAAAAGATTTTTTAAGCCTGCCACCACGACAAGGTAGACTCTTTCGGCAGGGCCCTACTCTACTCTACTCTAACCTATTAAACATTAATTAAAATATTAAATACTCTTTTTAGGTATATTTTTCTTTATTTTTCTTTAAGGGAATGTGTCACATACATTTTTTAAACTAATTGATACCAGATTGTGATAATTTTTTCATTATTTGTATTTCAAGTTTTCAGATTATTGTATTTTGTTACTTGTTTTGGTAGCCACTTTGGCACATTCGGCCCCTCGGTAGTCACGAGTCGGGAGTCAGAGTCGGGAGTCAAAGTCAGAGTCGGGAGTCAGAGTCAGGAGTCAGAGTCGGGAGTCAGAGTCGGGAGTCAGAGGTGGGAGTCAGAAGTCGGGAGTCAGTCAGAAGTCGGGAGTCAGAGTCAGAAGTCGGGAGTCGGGTGTCGGGAATCGGGTGTCAGGAGTAGGGAGTCGGGTGTCAGGTGTCAGGAGTCAGGTGTCAGGAGTCGGGTATCGGGAGTAGGGAGTCGGGTGTCGGGAGTAGAGAGTCGGAAGCCGGGAGTAGGGAGTCAGGTGTCGGGAGTAGGGAGTCGGGTGTTGGGAGTAGGGACTTGGGAGTCGGGAGTCAGGGTTGGGAGTCAAGAGTCGGGAGAAGGGAGTTGGGAGTCAGGAGTCGGGAGTCAGGTGTCGGGAGTCGGGAGTAGGGAGTCGGGACTCGGGAGTACAGAGTCGGGAGTCGGGTGTCGGGAGTCGGGAGTCAGAGTCAGGAGTCTGGTGTCAGGAGTCGGGTGTCGGGAGTCGGGTGTCGGGAGTCGGGTGTCGGAAGTCAGAGTCAGGAGTTGGGTGTCGGAGTTGGGTGTCAGGAGTCGGGTGTCGGGAGTAGGGAGTCGGGAGTAGGGAGTCGGGAGTCAGAGTTGGGAGTCGGGTGTCGGGAGTAGGGTGTCGGGAGTTGAGTGTCGGGAGTCAGAGTTGGGAGTCGGGTGTCGGGAGTAGGGATTAGGGTGTCGGGAGTCGAGTGTCGGGAGTCAGAGTTGGGAGTCGGGTGTCGGGAGTAGGGAGTCGGGTGTTGGGTGTCAGAAGTCGGGTGTCGGGAGTCAGGAGTCAGAGATCGGGAATAGGGTGTCGAGAGTAGGGAGTCGGGAGTCAGGTGTTGGGAGTGAGTCGGGAGTCAGGTGTCGGGAGCAGGGTGTCGGGAGTCAGGTGTCGGGAGTCAGGAGTAGGGAGTCGGGAGTCGAGAGTCGGGAGTCAGAGTCAGGAGTCAGAGTCAGGAGAAAGGGAGTCGGGTGTCGGGAGTCGGGAGTCGAGAGTCAGAGTCAGGAGTTGGGAGTCGGGAGTCAGGAGACGGGAGTCAGGAGTCGGGAGTCAGAGTCAGGAGTTGGGAGTCGGGAGTCTGGAGTCAGAGTCAGGAGAAAGGGAGTCAGGTGTCGGGAGTCTTGAGTCAGGTGTCGGGAGTCAGGTGTCGGGAGTCGGGTGTCGAAAGGCGGGAGTCGGGAGTCGGGTGTCGGGAGACAGGAGTCAGAAGTCGGGTGTTGGGAGTCGGGTGTCGGGAGTCAGGTGTCGGGAGTCAGGTGTCGGGAGTCAGTCAGGAGTCGGGTGTCGGGAGTCGGGAGTCAGGTGTCGGGAGTAGGGAGTAGGGAGTTGGGACTTGGGAGTACGGAGTCGGGTGTCGGAAGTCGGGAGTCAGGTGTTGGGAGTCGGGTGTCGGAAGTTAGAGTCGGGAGTCAGGTGTCAGGAGTCGGGTGTTGGGAGTCGGGTGTCGGGAGTAGGGAGTCGGGAGTAGGGAGTCGGGAGACAGAGTTGGGAGTCGGGTGTCGGGAGTAGGGTGTCAGAAGTCGGGTGTCAGGAGTAGGGAGTCGGGAGTCAGAGTCAGAAATCGGGAGTAGGGTGTCGGGAGTAGGGAGTCAGGAGTCTGGTGTCGGGAGTCGGGAGTCAGAGTCAGAAGTCGGGTGTCGGGAGTCCGGTGTCAGGAGTCAGAAGTCGGGTGTCGGGAGTCAGAGTCAGAAGTCGGGTGTCGGGAGTCTGGTGTCAGGAGTCAGAAGTCGGGTGTCAGAGTCAGGAGAAAGGGAGTCAGGTGTCGGGAGTCTTGAGTCAGGTGTCGGGAGTCCGGTGTCAGGAGTCAGAAGTCGGGTGTCGGGAGTCAGAGTCAGAAGTCGGGTGTCGGGAGTCTGGTGTCAGGAGTCAGAAGTCGGGTGTCAGAGTCAGGAGAAAGGGAGTAAGGTGTCAGGAGTCTTGAGTCAGGTGTCGGGAGTCAGGTGTCGGGAGTCGGGTGTCGGGAGTAGGGAGTCGGGTGTTGGGAGTAGGGAGTCTGGTGTTGGGAGTATGGAGTTGGGAGTCAGGGTTGGGAGTCGGGTGTCGGGAGTAGGGAGTAGGGTGTCGGGAGTTTAGTGTCGGGAGTCAGAGTTGGGAGTCGGGTGTCGGGAGTAGGGATTAGGGTGTCGGGAGTCGAGTGTCGGGAGTCAGAGTTGGGAGTCGCGTGCCGGGAGTAGGGAGTCGGGTGTTGGGTGTCAGAAGTCGGGTGTCGGGAGTAGGGAGTCAGGAGTCAGAGTCAGAAATCGGGAATAGGGTGTCGAGAATAGGGAGTCGGGAGTCAGGTGTTGGGAGTCAGTTGGGAGTCGGGTGTCAGGAGTCGGGTGTCGGGAGTCAGGAATCGGGTGTCAGGAGTTGGGTGTCGGGAGTCAGAGTCGGGAGTCAGGTGTCGGGAGCAGGGTGTCAGGAGTCAGGTGTCGGGAGTCAGGAGTAGGGAGTCGGGAGTCGAGAGTCGGGAGTCAGAGTCAGGAGTCGGGAGTCGGAAGTCGGGAGTCAGAGTCAGGAGAAAGGGAGTCGGGAGTCGAGAGTCGGGAGTCGAGAGTCGGGAGTCGAGAGTCGGGAGTCAGAGTCAGGAGTCGGGAGTCAGGAGTCGGGAGTCAGAGTCAGGAGTCGGGAGTCAGAGTCAGGAGAAAGGGAGTCAGGTGTCGGGAGTCTTGAGTCAGGAGTCGGGAGTCAGGTGTCGGGAGTCGGGTGTCGGGAGTCAGAGTCAGGAGTCGGGTGTCGGGAGTCGGGTGTCGAGAGGCGGGAGTCGGGAGTCGGGTGTCGGGAGTCAGGAGTCAGAAGTCGGGTGTTGGGAGTCAGGTGTCGGGAGTCAGTCAGGAGTCGGGAGTCGGGAGTCAGGTGTCGGGAGTAGGGAGTAGGGAGTCGGGACTTGGGAGTACGGAGTCGGGTGTCGGAAGTCGGGAGTCAGGTGTTGGGAGTCGGGTGTCGGAAGTTAGAGTCGGGAGTCGGGTGTCAGGAGTCGGGTGTTGGGAGTCGGGTGTCGGGAGTAGGGAGTCGGGAGTAGGGAGTCGGGAGACAGAGTTGGGAGTCAGGTGTCGGGAGTAGGGTGTCAGAAGTTGGGTGTCAGGAGTAGGGAGTCGGGTGTCAGAGTCAGAAATCGGGAGTAGGGTGTCGGGAGTAGGGAGTCAGGAGTCTGGTGTTGGGAGTCGGGAGTCAGAGTCAGAAGTCGGGTGTCAGGAGTCCAGTGTCAGGAGTCAGAAGTCGGGTGTCGGGAGTCAGAGTCAGAAGTCGGGTGTCGGGAGTCAGGTGTCAGGAGTCAGATGTCGGGTGTCAGAGTCAGGAGATCGGGAGTCAGGTGTCGGGAGTCGGGTGTCGGGAGTAGGGAGTCGGGTGTTGGGAGTAGGGAGTTGGGAGTCGGGAGTCAGGGTTGGGAGTCAAGAGTCGGGAGTAGGGAGTTGGGAGTCAGGAGTCGGGAGTCAGGTGTCAGGAGTCGGGAGTAGGGAGTCGGGACTCGGAAGTACAGAGTCGGGAGTCGGGTGTCGGGAGTCGGGAGTCAGAGTCAGGAGTCTGGGGTCAGGAGTCGGGTGTCGTGAGTCGGGTGTCGGAAGTCAGAGTCGGGAGTTGGGTGTCGGGAGTTGGGTGTCGGGTGTCGGGAGTAGGGAGTCGGGAGTCAGAGTTGGGAGTCGGGTGTCGGGAGTAGGGAGTAGGGTGTCAGGAGTTGAGTGTCGGGAGTCAGAGTTGGGAGTCGGGTGTCGGGAGTAGGGATTAGGGTGTCGGGAGTCGAGTGTCGGGAGTCAGAGTTGGGAGTCGGGTGTCGGGAGTAGGGAGTCGGGTGCTGGGTGTCAGAAGTCAGGTGTCGGGAGTAGGGAGTCAGGAGTCAGAGTCAGAAATCGGGAATAAGGTGTCGACAGTAGGGAGTTGGGAGTCAGGTGTTGGGAGTCAGTCTGGAGTCAGGTGTCGGGAGCAGGGTGTCGGGAGTCAGGTGTCGGGAGTCAGGAGTAGGGAGTCGGGAGTCGAGAGTTGGGAGTCAGAGTCAGGAGTCGGGAGTCGGGAGTCAGAGTCAGGAGAAAGGGAGTCGGGAGTCAGAGTCAGGAGAAAGGGAGTCGGGTGTCGGGAGTCGAGAGTCGGGAGTCGAGAGTCGGGAGTCAGAGTCAGTAGTCGGGAGTCAGGAGTCGGGAGTCAGAGTCGGGAGTCGGAAGTCAGGAGTCAGAGTCAGGAGAAAGGGAGTCAGGTGTCGGGAGTCTTGAGTCAGGTGTTGGGAGTCAGGTGTCGGGAATCGGGTGTCGGGAGTCAGAGTCAGGAGTCAGGAGTCGGGTGGCGGGAGTCAGGTGTCGAGAGGCGGGAGTCGGGAGTCGGGTGTCGGGAGTCAGGAGTCAGAAGTCGGGTGTTGGGAGTCGGGTGTCGGGAGTCAGGTGTCGGGAGTCAGGTGTCGGGAGTCAGTCAGGAGTCGGGTGTCAGGAGTCTGGAGTCAGGTGTCGGGAGTAGGGAGTCGGGACGTGGGAGTACGGAGTCGGGTGTCGGAAGTCGGGAGTCAGGTGTTGGGAGTCGGGTGTCGGAAGTTAGAGTCGGGAGTCGGGTGTCAGGAGTCGGGTGTTGGGAGTCGGGTGTCGGGAGTCGGGAGTAGGGAGTCGGGAGACACAGTTGGGAGTCGGGAGTCGGGAGTAGGGTGTCAGAAGTCGGGTGTCAGGAGTAGGGAGTCGGGAGTCAGAGTCAGAAATCGGGAGTAGGGTGTCGGGAGTAGGGAGTCAGGAGTCTGGTGTCGGGAGTCGGGAGTCGGGAGTCAGAGTCAGAAGTCGGGTGTCGGGAGTCCGGTGTCAGGAGTCAGAAGTCGGGTGTCGGGAGTCAGAGTCAGAAGTCGGGTGTCGGGAGTCAGGTGTCAGGAGTCAAAAGTCGGGTGTCGGGAGTCCGGAGTCGGGAGTCGGGTGTCGGGACTCAGGAGTCAGGAGTCAGGTGTCGGGAGTCGGGTGTCGGGAGTAGGGAGTCGGGTGTTGGGAGTAGGGAGTTGGGAGTCAGGAGTCAGAGTCGGGTGTCTGGAGTCGGGTGTCGGGAGTCGGGAGTCACGTGTTGAGAGTAGGGAGTTGGGACTTGGGAGTACGGAGTCGGGTGTCGGAAGTCGGGAGTCAGAGTCAGGAGTCAGAGTCAGGAGTCGGGAGTCAGGTGTTGGGAGTTGGGAGTTGGGAGTCGGGAGAAGGGAGTCGGGAGAAGGGAGTCGGGAGTCAGGAGAAGGGAGTCGGGAGTCGGGAGAAGGGAGCCGGGAGTCGGGAGAAGGGAGTCGGGAGAAGGGAGTCGAGAGAAGGGAGTCAGGAGTCAAGAATCGGGTGTCGGGAGTCGGGAGTGGGGAGTCGGGTGTCGGGTGTCGGGTGTCGGGTGTCGGGAGTCGGGAGAAGGGAGTCGGGAGAAGGGAGTCGGGAGTCGGGAGAAGGGAATCGGGAGAAGGGAGTCGGGAGAAGGGAGTCGGGAGAAGGGAGTCGGGAGAAGGGAGTCGGGAGTCGGGAGAAGGGAGTCGGGAGAAGGGAGTCGGGAGAAGGGAGTCGGGAGTCGGGAGAAGGGAATCGGGAGAAGGGAGTCGGGTGTCGGCAGTCGGGAGAAGGGAGTCAGGAGTCGGGAGAAGGGAGTCAGGAGAAGGGAGTCGGGAGAAGGGAGTCGGGAGAAGGGAGTCGGGAGAAGGGAGTCGGGAGAAGGGAGTTGGGAATCGGGAGAAGGGAGTCGGGAGAAGGGAATCGGGAGAAGGGAGTCGGGTGTCGGGAGTCGGGAGAAGGGAGTCAGGAGTCGGGAGAAGGGAGTCAGGAGAAGGGAGTCGGGAGAAGGGAGTCGGGAGAAGGGAGTCGGGAGAAGGGAGTCGGGAGAAGGGAGTTGGGAATCGGGAGAAGGGAGTCGGGAGAAGGGAGTCGGGTGTCGGGAGTCGGGAGTCAGGAGTCAGGAGTCGGGTGTCGGATGTCGGGAGTTGGGAGTCGGGAGTCAGGAGTCGGGTGTCGGGTGTCGGGTGTCGGGTGTCGGATGTCGGGTGTCGGGAGTCAGGAGTCAGGAGTCGGGTGTCGGGAGTTGGGTGTCGGGAGTCGGGAGTCGGGTGTCGGGAGTCGGGAGTCGGGTGTCGGATGTCGGGAGTCGGGAGTCGGGTGTCGGGAGTCGGGAGTCGGGAGTCAGGAGTCGGGTGTCGGGTGTCGGATGTCGGGTGTCGGGAGTCAGGAGTCAGGAGTCGGGTGTCGGGTGTCGGGTGTCGGATGTCGGGTGTCGGGAGTCAGGAGTCAGGAGTCGGGTGTCGGGTGTCGGATGTCGGGAGTCGGGAGTCGCGAGTCAGGAGTCGGGTGTCGGGAGTCGGGAGAAGGGAGTCGGGAGAAGGGAGTCGGGAGAAGGGAGTTGGGAATCGGGAGAAGGGAGTCGGGAGAAGGGAGTCGGGAGAAGGGAGTCGGGAGTCGGGAGAAGGGAGTCGGGAGTCGGGAGAAGGGAGTCGGGAGAAGGGAGTCGGAAGTCGGGAGTCGGGAGTCGGGAGTAGGGAGTCGGGAGTCGGGAGAAGGGAGTCGGGAGAAGGGAGTCGGGAGAAGGGAGTCGGGAGTAGGAAGTCAGGAGTCGGGAGTAGGAAGTCGGGAGTCGGGAGAAGGGAGTCGGGAGAAGGGAGTCAGGAGAAGGGAGTCGGGAGAAGGGAGTCGGGAGAAGGGAGTCGGGAGTAGGAAGTCAGGAGTCGGGAGTAGGAAGTCGGGAGTCGGGAGAAGGGAGTCGGGAGAAGGGAGTCAGGAGAAGGGAGTCGGGAGTCGGGAGAAGGGATTCGGGAGTCAGGAGTCAGGAGTAGGGATTCAGGAGTCAGGAGAAGGGAGTTGGGTGTCGGGAGAAGGGAGTCGGGAGTCGGGAGTCAGGAGAAGGCAGTCGGGAGTCGGGAGAAGGGAGTCGGGTGTCGGGAGAAGGGAGTAAGGAGTCGGGAGTCGGGAGAAGGGAGTTGGGAGTCGGGAGTCGGGAGAAGGGAGTCGGGAGAAGGGAGTAAGGAGTCGGGAGTCGGGAGTCGAGAGAAGGGAGTCGGGAGTCGGGAGTCGGGTGTCGGGAGTCGGGAGTCAGGAGTCGGGTGTCGGGAGTCAGGTGTCAGGAGTCAGAAGTCGGGTGTCGGGAGTCGGGTGTCGGGAGTCGGGAGTCGGGAGTCGGGAGTGGGGAGTCGGGTGTCGGGTGTCGGGAGTCGGGAGTGGGGAGTCGGGTGTCGGGTGTCGGGAGTCGGGAGTCAGGAGTCGGGAGTCGGGTGTCGGGAGTCGGGAGTCGGGAGTCGGGAGTGGGGAGTCGGGTGTCGGGTGTCAGGAGTCGGGTGTCGGGTGTCGGGAGTCAGGTGTCGGGAGTCGGGTGTCGGGAGTAGGGAGTCGGGTGTTGGGAGTAGGGAGTTGGGAGTCAGGAGTCAGAGTCGGGTGTCTGGAGTCGGGTGTCGGGAGTCGGGAGTCAGGTGTTGGGAGTAGGGAGTCGGGACTTGGGAGTACGGAGTCGGGTGTCGGAAGTCGGGAGTCAGAGTCAGGAGTCAGAGTCAGGAGTCGGGAGTCAGGTGTTGGGAGTCGGGAGAAGGGAGTCGGGAGAACGGAGTCGAGAGTCAGGAGAAGGGAGTCGGGAGAACGGAGTCGGGAGTCAGGAGAAGGGAGTCGGGAGTCGGGAGAAGGGAGTCGGGTGTCGAGAGAAGGGAGTCGGGAGAAGGGAGAAGGGAGTCGGGAGTCGGGTGTCAGGAGTCAGAAGTCGGGTGTCGGGTGTCAGGTGTCAGGAGTCAGAAGCCGGAGTCGGGTGTCGGAAGTCGGGAGTCAGGTGTTGGGAGTCGGGTGTCGGAAGTTAGAGTCGGGAGTCGGGTGTCAGGAGTCGGGTGTTGGGAGTCGGGTGTCGGGAGTAGGGAGTCGGGAGTAGGGAGTCGGGAGACAGAGTTGGGAGTCGGGTGTCGGGAGTAGGGTGTCAGAAGTCGGGTGTCAGGAGTAGGGAGTCGGGAGTCAGAGTCAGAAATCGGGAGTAGGGTGTCGGGAGTAGGGAGTCGGGAGTCTGGTGTCGGGAGTCGGGAGTCAGAGTCAGAAGTCGGGTGTCGGGAGTCCGGTGTCAGGAGTCAGAAGTCGGGTGTCGGGAGTCAGAGTCAGAAGTCGGGTGTCGGGAGTCAGGTGTCAGGAGTCAGAAGTCGGGTGTCGGGAGTCCGGTGTCGGGAGTCGGGTGTCGGGAGTCAGGAGTCAGGAGTCAGGTGTCGGGAGTCGGGTGTCGGGAGTAGGGAGTCGGGTGTTGGGAGTAGGGAGTTGGGAGTCAGGAGTCAGAGTCGGGTGTCTGGAGTCGGGTGTCGGGAGTCGGGAGTCAGGTGTTGGGAGTAGGGAGTCGGGACTTGGGAGTACGGAGTCGGGTGTCGGAAGTCGGGAGTCAGAGTCAGGAGTCAGAGTCAGGAGTCGGGAGTCAGGTGTTGGGAGTCGGGAGAAGGGAGTCGGGAGAAGGGAGCCGGGAGTCAGGAGAAGGGAGTCGGGAGAAGGGAGTCGGGAGAAGGGAGTCGGGAGTCGAGAGAAGGGAGTCGGGAGAAGGGAGAAGGGAGTCGGGAGTCGGGAGTCGAGAGAAGGGAGTCGGGAGTCGGGTGTCGGGAGTCAGGAGTCGGGTGTCGGGAGTCAGGTGTCAGGAGTCAGAAGTCGGGTGTCGGGAGTCCGGTGTCGGGAGTCAGGAGTCGGGAGTCGGGTGTCGGGAGTCGGGAGTCGGGAGTGGGGAGTCGGGTGTCGGGTGTCGGGAGTCGGGAGTGGGGAGTCGGGTGTCGGGTGTCGGGAGTCGGGAGTCAGGAGTCGGGAGTCGGGTGTCGGGAGTCGGGAGTCGGGAGTTGGGAGTGGGGAGTCGGGTGTCGGGTGTCAGGAGTCGGGTGTCGGGTGTCGGAAGTCAGGTGTCGGGAGTCGGGTGTCGGGAGTAGGGAGTCGGGTGTTGGGAGTAGGGAGTTCGGAGTCAGGAGTCAGAGTCGGGTGTCTGGAGTCGGGTGTCGGGAGTCGGGAGTCAGGTGTTGGGAGTAGGGAGTCGGGACTTGGGAGTACGGAGTCGGGTGTCGGAAGTCGGGAGTCAGAGTCAGGAGTCAGAGTCAGGAGTCGGGAGTCAGGTGTTGGGAGTCGGGAGAAGGGAGTCGGGAGAACGGAGTCGGGAGTCAGGAGAAGGGAGTCGGGAGTCGGGAGAACGGAGTCGGGAGTCAGGAGTCGGGAGAAGGGAGTCGGGAGTCGAGAGAAGGGAGTCGGGAGAAGGGAGAAGGGAGTCGGGAGTCGGGTGTCAGGAGTCAGAAGTCGGGTGTCGGGTGTCAGGTGTCAGGAGTCAGAAGCCGGGTGTCGGGAGTCCGGTGTCGGGAGTCAGGAGTCAGGAGTCCGGTGTCGGGTGTCGGGAGTCGGGAGTCGGGTGTCAGGAGTCGGGAGTCGGGAGTCGGGTGTTGGGGGTCGGGAGTCAGGAGTCGGGTGTCGGGAGTCAGGTGTCAGGAGTCAGAAGTCGGGTGTCGGGAGTCAGGAGTCGGGAGTCAGGAGTCAGGAGTCGGGAGTCGGGAGTGGGGAGTCGGGTGTCGGGTGTCGGGAATCGGGAGAAGGGAGTCGGGAGAAGGGAGTCGGGAGTCGAGAGAAGGGAATCGGGAGAAGGGAGTCGGGTGTCGGGAGTCGGGAGAAGGGAGTCAGGAGTCGGGAGAAGGGAGTCAGGAGAAGGGAGTCGGGAGTCAGGAGTCGGGAGAAGGGAGTCGGAAGAAGGGAGTCAGGAGTCGGGTGTTGGGAGTCGGGTGTCGGGAGTAGGGAGTCGGGAGTAGGGAGTCGGGAGACAGAGTTGGGAGTCGGGTGTCGGGAGTAGGGTGTCAGAAGTCGGGTGTCAGGAGTAGGGAGTCGGGAGTCAGAGTCAGAAATCGGGAGTAGGGTGTCAGGAGTCAGGAGTCAGGTGTTGGGAGTCGGGTGTCGGGAGTAGGGAGTCGGGTGTTGGGAGTAGGGAGTTGGGAGTCAGGAGTCAGAGTCGGGTGTCTGGAGTCGGGTGTCGTGAGTCGGGAGTCAGGTGTTGGGAGTAGGGAGTCGGGACTTGGGAGTACGGAGTCGGGTGTCGGAAGTCGGGAGTCAGAGTCAGGAGTCAGAGTCAGGAGTCGGGAGTCAGGTGTTGGGAGTCGGGAGAAGGGAGTCGGGAGAAGGGAGTCGGGAGTCAGGAGAAGGGAGTCGGGAGTCGGGAGTCGAGAGAAGGGATTCGGGAGAAGGGAGAAGGGAGTCGGGAGTCGGGTGTCGGGAGTCAGGTGTCAGGAGTCAGAAGTCGGGTGTCGGGAGTCCGGTGTCGGGAGTCAGGAGTCCGGTGTCGGGTGTCGGGAGTCAGGTGTCGGGAGTCGGGTGTCAGGAGTCGGGAGTCGGGAGTCGGGTGTCGGGAGTCGGGAGTCAGGAGTCGGGTGTCGGGAGTCAGGTGTCAGGAGTCAGAAGTCGGGTGTCGGGAGTCCGGTGTCGGGAGTCAGGAGTTGGGTGTCGGGAGTCGGGAGTGGGGAGTCGGGAGTGGGGAGTCGGGTGTCGGGTGTCGGGTGTCGGGTGTCAGGAGTCGGGTGTCGGGTGTCGGGAGTCGGGAGAAGGGAGTCGGGAGAAGGGAGTCGGGAGAAGGGAATCGGGAGAAGGGAGTCGGGTGTCGGGAGTCGGGAGAAGGGAGTCAGGAGTCGGGAGAAGGGAGTCAGGAGAAGGGAGTCGGGAGTCGAGAGTCGGGAGAAGGGAGTCGAGAGAAGGGAGTCAGGAGTCGGGAGAAGGGAGTCGGGTGTCGGGAGGTGTCGGGAGTAGGGTGTCAGAAGTCGGGTGTCAGGAGTAGGGAGTCGGGAGTCAGAGTCAGAAATCGGGAGTATGGTGTCGGGAGTAGGGAGTCGGGAGTCTGGTGTCGGGAGTCGGGAGTCAGAGTCAGAAGTCGGGTGTCGGGAGTCCGGTGTCAGGAGTCGGGTGTCAGGAGTAGGGAGTCGGGAGTCAGAGTCAGAAATCGGGAGTAGGGTGTCGGGAGTAGGGAGTCAGGAGTCTGGTGTCGGGAGTCAGAGTCAGAAGTCTGGTGTCGGGAGTCCGGTGTCAGGAGTCGGAAGTCGGGTGTCGGGAGTCAGAGTCAGAAGTCGGGTGTCGGGAGTCAGGTGTCAGGAGTCAGAAGTCGGGTGTCGGGAGTCCGGTGTCGGGAGTCGGGTGTCGGGAGTCAGGAGTCAGGTGTCGGGAGTCGGGTGTCGGGAGTAGGAAGTCGGGTGTTGGGAGTAGGGAGTCGGGACTTGGGAGTACGGAGTCAGAGTCAGGAGTCAGAGTCAGGAGTCGGGAGTCAGGTGTTGGGAGTCGGGAGAAGGGAGTCGGGAGAAGGGAGCCGGGAGTCAGGAGAAGGGAGTCGGGAGTCGGGAGAAGGGAGTCGGGAGAAGGGAGTCGGGAGTCGAGAGAAGGGAGTCGGGAGAAGGGAGTCGGGAGTCGGGTGTCAGGAGTCAGAAGTCGGGTGTCGGGAGTCCGGTGTCGGGAGTCAGGAGTCAGGAGTCCGGTGTCGGGAGTCGGGTGTCGGGAGTCGGGTGTCAGGAGTCGGGAGTCGGGTGTCGGGAGTCAGGAGTCGGGAGTCGGGAATCAGGTGTCGGGAGTAGGGAGTAGGGAGTCGGGACTTGGGAGTACGGAGTCGGGTGTCGGAAGTCGGGAGTCAGGTGTTGGGAGTCGGGTGTCGGAAGTTAGAGTCGGGAGTCGGGTGTCAGGAGTCGGGTGTTGGGAGTCGGGTGTCGGGAGTAGGGAGTCGGGAGTAGGGAGTCGGGAGACAGAGTTGGGAGTCGGGTGTCGGGAGTAGGGTGTCAGAAGTCGGGTGTCAGGAGTAGGGAGTCGGGAGTCAGAGTCAGAAATCGGGAGTAGGGTGTCGGGAGTAGGGAGTCGGGAGTCTGGTGTCGGGAGTCGGGAGTCAGAGTCAGAAGTCGGGTGTCGGGAGTCCGGTGTCAGGAGTCAGAAGTCGGGTGTCGGGAGTCAGAGTCAGAAGTCGGGTGTCGGGAGTCAGGTGTCAGGAGTCAGAAGTCGGGTGTCGGGAGTCCGGAGTCGGGAGTCGGGTGTCGGGAGTCAGGAGTCAGGAGTCAGGTGTCGGGAGTCGGGTGTCGGGAGTAGGGAGTCGGGTGTTGGGAGTAGGGAGTTGGGAGTCAGGAGTCAGAGTCGGGTGTCTGGAGTCGGGTGTCGGGAGTCGGGAGTCAGGTGTTGGGAGTAGGGAGTCGGGACTTGGGAGTACGGAGTCGGGTGTCGGAAGTCGGGAGTCAGAGTCAGGAGTCAGAGTCAGGAGTCGGGAGTCAAGTGTTGGGAGTAGGGAGAAGGGAGTCGGGAGAAGGGAGCCGGGAGTCAGGAGAAGGGAGTCGGGAGAAGGGAGTCGGGAGAAGGGAGTCGGGAGTCGAGAGAAGGGAGTCGGGAGAAGGGAGTCGGGAGTCGGGAGTCGAGAGAAGGGAGTCGGGAGTCGGGAGTCAGGTGTCAGGAGTCGGGAGTCAGGAGTCGGGTGTCGGGAGTCAGGTGTCAGGAGTCAGAAGTCGGGTGTCGGGAGTCCGGTGTCGGGAGTCAGGAGTCGGGAGTCGGGTGTCGGGAGTCGGGAGTTGGGAGTGGGGAGTCGGGTGTCGGGTGTCGGGAGTCGGGAGTGGGGAGTCGGGTGTCGGGTGTCGGGAGTCGGGAGAAGGGAGTCGGGAGAAGGGAGTCGGGAGTCGGGAGAAGGGAATCGGGAGAAGGGAGTCGGGTGTCGGGAGTCGGGAGAAGGGAGTCAGGAGTCGGGAGAAGGGAGTCAGGAGAAGGGAGTCGGGAGTCGGGAGAAGGGAGTCGGGAGAAGGGAGTCAGGAGTCGGGAGAAGGGAGTCGGGAGTCGGGAGAAGGGAGTCGGGAGTCGGGAATCGGGAGTCAGAGTCAGGAGTCTGGTGTCGGGAGTCAGGAGTCAGAAGTCGGGTGTCGGGAGTCAGGTGTCAGGAGTCAGAAGTCGGGTGTCGGGAGTCAGGTGTCAGGAGTCAGAAATCGGGTGTCGGGAGTCCGGTGTCGGGTGTCGGGAGTCAGGAGTCAGGAGTCAGGAGTCGGGTGTCGGATGTCAGGAGTCAGGAGTCGGGTGTCGGGTGTCGGGAGTCGGGTGTCGGGTGTCGGGAGTCAGGAGTCAGGAGTCGGGTGTCGGGAGTCGGGTGTCGGGAGTCGGGAGTCGGGAAAAGGGAGTCGGGAGAAGGGAGTCGGGAGAAGGGAGTCGGGAGAAGGGAGTCGGGAGAAGGGAGTTGGGAGTCGGGAGTCGAGAGAATGGAGTCGGGAGAAGGGAGTCGGAAGTCGGGAGAAGGGAGTCGGGAGTCGGGAGAAGGGAGTCGGGAGAAGGGAGTCGGGAGAAGGGAGTCGGGAGAAGGGAGTCGGGAGTAGGAAGTCAGGAGTCGGGAGTAGGAAGTCGGGAGTCGGGAGAAGGGAGTCGGGAGAAGGGAGTCGGGAGAAGGGAGTCGGGAGAAGGGATTCGGGAGTCAGGAGTCAGGAGTAGGGAGTCAGGAGTCGGGATAAGGGAGTTGGGAGTCGGGAGAAGGGAGTCGGGAGTAGGGAGTCGGGAGTCGGGAGAAGGGAGTCAGGAGAAGGGAGTCGGGAGAAGGGAGTCGGGAGAAGGGAGTCGGGAGTAGGAAGTCAGGAGTCGGGAGTAGGAAGTCGGGAGTCGGGAGAAGGGAGTCGGGAGAAGGGAGTCGGGAGAAGGGAGTCGGGAGTCGGGAGAAGGGATTCGGGAGTCAGGAGTCAGAAGTAGGGAGTCAGGAGTCGGGAGAAGGGAGTTGGGAGTCGGGAGAAGGGAGTCGGGAGTAGGGAGTCGGGAGAAGGGAGTCGGGAGAAGGGAGTCGGGAGTAGGAAGTCAGGAGTCGGGAGTAGGAAGTCGGGAGTCGGGAGAAGGGAGTCGGGAGAAGGGAGTCGGGAGAAGGGAGTCGGGAGTCGGGAGAAGGGATTCGGGAGTGAGGAGTCAGGAGTAGGGAGTCAGGAGTCGGGAGAAGGGAGTTGGGAGTCGGGAGAAGGGAGTCGGGAGTCGGGAGTCAGGACTTGGGACTTGGGAGTACGGAGTCGGGTGTCGGAAGTCGGGAGTCAGAGTCAGGAGTCAGAGTCAGGAGTCGGGAGTCAAGTGTTGGGAGTCGGGAGAAGGGAGTCGGGAGAAGGGAGCCGGGAGTCAGGAGAAGGGAGTCGGGAGAAGGGAGTCGGGAGAAGGGAGTCGGGAGTCGAGAGAAGGGAGTCGGGAGAAGGGAGTCGGGAGTCGGGAGTCGGGAGTCGAGAGAAGGGAGTCGGGAGTCGGGAGTCAGGTGTCAGGAGTCGGGAGTCAGGAGTCGGGTGTCGGGAGTCAGGTGTCAGGAGTCAGAAGTCGGGTGTCGGGAGTCCGGTGTCGGGAGTCAGGAGTCGGGAGTCGGGTGTCGGGAGTCGGGAGTCGGGAGTGGGGAGTCGGGTGTCGGGTGTCGGGAGTTGGGAGTGGGGAGTCGGGTGTCGGGTGTCGGGAGTCGGGAGAAGGGAGTCGGGAGAAGGGAGTCGGGAGTCGGGAGAAGGGAATCGGGAGAAGGGAGTCGGGTGTCGGGAGTCGGGAGAAGGGAGTCAGGAGTCGGGAGAAGGGAGTCAGGAGAAGGGAGTCGGGAGTCGGGAGAAGGGAGTCGGGAGAAGGAAGTCAGGAGTCGGGAGAAGGGAGTCGGGAGAAGGGAGTCGGGAGTCGGGAATCGGGAGTCAGAGTCAGGAGTCTGGTGTCGGGAGTCAGGAGTCAGAAGTCGGGTGTCGGGAGTCAGGTGTCAGGAGTCAGAAGTCGGGTGTCGGGAGTCAGGTGTCAGGAGTCAGAAATCGGGTGTCGGGAGTCCGGTGTCGGGTGTCGGGAGTCAGGAGTCAGGAGTCAGGAGTCGGGTGTCGGATGTCAGGAGTCAGGAGTCGGGTGTCGGGTGTCGGGAGTCGGGTGTCGGGTGTCGGGAGTCAGGAGTCAGGAGTCGGGTGTCGGGAGTCGGGTGTCGGGAGTCGGGAGTCGGGAAAAGGGAGTCGGGAGAAGGGAGTCGGGAGAAGGGAGTCGGGAGAAGGGAGTCGGGAGAAGGGAGTTGGGAGTCGGGAGTCGAGAGAATGGAGTCGGGAGAAGGGAGTCGGAAGTCGGGAGAAGGGAGTCGGGAGTCGGGAGAAGGGAGTCGGGAGAAGGGAGTCGGGAGAAGGGAGTCGGGAGAAGGGAGTCGGGAGTAGGAAGTCAGGAGTCGGGAGTAGGAAGTCGGGAGTCGGGAGAAGGGAGTCGGGAGAAGGGAGTCGGGAGAAGGGAGTCGGGAGTCGGGAGAAGGGATTCGGGAGTCAGGAGTCAGGAGTAGGGAGTCAGGAGTCGGGATAAGGGAGTTGGGAGTCGGGAGAAGGGAGTCGGGAGTAGGGAGTCGGGAGTCGGGAGAAGGGAGTCGGGAGAAGGGAGTCGGGAGAAGGGAGTCGGGAGAAGGGAGTCGGGAGTAGGAAGTCAGGAGTCGGGAGTAGGAAGTCGGGAGTCGGGAGAAGGGAGTCGGGAGAAGGGAGTCGGGAGAAGGGAGTCGGGAGTCGGGAGAAGGGATTCGGGAGTCAGGAGTCAGAAGTAGGGAGTCAGGAGTCGGGAGAAGGGAGTTGGGAGTCGGGAGAAGGGAGTCGGGAGTAGGGAGTCGGGAGAAGGGAGTCGGGAGAAGGGAGTCGGGAGTAGGAAGTCAGGAGTCGGGAGTAGGAAGTCGGGAGTCGGGAGAAGGGAGTCGGGAGAAGGGAGTCGGGAGAAGGGAGTCGGGAGAAGGGATTCGGGAGTGAGGATTCAGGAGTAGGGAGTCAGGAGTCGGGAGAAGGGAGTTGGGAGTCGGGAGAAGGGAGTCGGGAGTCGGGAGTCAGGAGAAGGGAGTCGGGAGAAGGGAGTCGGGTGTCGGGAGAAGGGAGTAAGGAGTTGGGAGTCGGGAGAAGGGAGTTGGGAGTCGGGAGTCGGGAGAAGGGAGTAAGGAGTCGGGAGTCGGGAGAAGGGAGTTGGGAGTCGGGAGTCGGGAGAAGGGAGTCGGGAGAAGGGAGTCGGGAGTAGGAAGTCAGGAGTCGGGAGTAGGAAGTCGGGAGTCGGGAGAAGGGAGTCGGGAGAAGGGAGTCGGGAGAAGGGAGTCGGGAGTCGGGAGAAGGGATTCGGGAGTCAGGAGTCAGGAGTAGGGAGTCAGGAGTCGGGATAAGGGAGTTGGGAGTCGGGAGAAGGGAGTCGGGAGTAGGGAGTCGGGAGTCGGGAGAAGGGAGTCGGGAGAAGGGAGTCGGGAGAAGGGAGTCGGGAGAAGGGAGTCGGGAGTAGGAAGTCAGGAGTCGGGAGTAGGAAGTCGGGAGTCGGGAGAAGGGAGTCGGGAGAAGGGAGTCGGGAGAAGGGAGTCGGGAGTCGGGAGAAGGGATTCGGGAGTCAGGAGTCAGAAGTAGGGAGTCAGGAGTCGGGAGAAGGGAGTTGGGAGTCGGGAGAAGGGAGTCGGGAGTAGGGAGTCGGGAGTCGGGAGAAGGGAGTCGGGAGAAGGGAGTCGGGAGAAGGGAGTCGGGAGAAGGGAGTCGGGAGTAGGAAGTCAGGAGTCGGGAGTAGGAAGTCGGGAGTCGGGAGAAGGGAGTCGGGAGAAGGGAGTCGGGAGAAGGGAGTCGGGAGTCGGGAGAAGGGATTCGGGAGTGAGGAGTCAGGAGTAGGGAGTCAGGAGTCGGGAGAAGGGAGTTGGGAGTCGGGAGAAGGGAGTCGGGAGTCAGGAGAAGGGAGTCGGGAGAAGGGAGTCGGGTGTCGGGAGAAGGGAGTAAGGAGTCGGGAGTCGGGAGAAGGGAGTTGGGAGTCGGGAGTCGGGAGAAGGGAGTAAGGAGTCGGGAGTCGGGAGAAGGGAGTTGGGAGTCGGGAGTCGGGAGAAGGGAGTTGGGAGTCGGGTGTCGGGAGAAGGGAGTAAGGAGTCGGGAGTCGGGAGAAAGGAGTTGGGAGTCGGGAGAAGGGAGTCGGGAGAAGGGAGTTGGGAGTCGGGAGAAGGGATTCGGGAGAAGGGAGTCGGGAGTCGGGATAAGGGAGTCAGGAGTCGGGAGTAGGGAGGCGGGAGAAGGGAGTCGGGAGAAGGGAGTCGGGAGTCGGGAGAAGGGAGTCGGGAGTCAGAGTCAGGAGTCGGGAGTTGGGAATTTGAGTCGGGGGTCAGGAGTCAGGAGTCGGGAGTTAGAGTCAGGATTCAGGAGTCGGGAGTCAGAGTCAGAGTCGGGATTCAGGAGTCAGGAGTCAGGAGTCAGGAGGAATCAAGCAATATTTTCCAAGAACTGCAGTGTCTCAATTTTCATGATCTGGGGTTGGGTGAGGGCTTATTTTTGTGCGCTGATCTGATGTTTTTAATGATAATATTTTGGTGTATATATGATCTTTTCATTGCCCGTTATTGCAATTTATTGCAATGTAATGGCGACTAAAAATATTTAATTCTGGCATTTTGAATTTTTTCTCGTTACACTGTTTAGCGATCTGGTTAATTATTTTTTTTATTGATAGATCGGGCGATTCTAAACATGGCAATACCAAATATGTGTACATTTTATTTTTTTATTGTTTTATTTTGAAAGGGGGGTGATTTGAACTTTTATATTTTTTTACTTTTTACAAAATCATTTTTTTTTTACTTTTTGCATGCTTCAATACTATCCATGGGAGACGAGAAGCTGCAATACTTTGATCAATTCTGCTACACACAGGCAATGATCAGATCGCCTGAGTGTATCCGAAATGTTCACTTATGAGCCCCGACCACATGGTGGGGCTCATAGCAATCTGGCAATGACAACCATATAGGTCTGCTGCAGACCTCTGGTTATCATAACGACCCATCGGTGACCCGCGATCATATGACGGGGTCACCGATGGGCGGGATTAACAAAGCGCTTCAGGTAAGCGCAAGTTAAATGCCTCTGCATGAAATTGACAGTGACATTTAACAAGTTAACAGCTGCTGGTGGATCACGATTCCACCCATGGCTGTTGTGGGCATATGTCAGCTGTATAGATCAGCTGTCATGTACCCAGAAAGGTGCGGGCTGAGGTCCAGAGCCCACACCAAACAGGGGGAGTCCGGTATGGGCGTACTATTACACCCAATTTCCGAAAGGGGTTAAAAGGATTGGCCATTTTCTCATTATGGTTGACAAATGTGTTTGAGATAATAAGGTACTTACTATTATGGACTTTATTGAATTTCGGCACAAATATGAATGGAAAATAGAAATATCGGCTATGCTGAATGCCTTTTAATCATCTCACAAACACAATTGTTAATAATAACCATAGAGTGGTCAATGCCCAACACATAAAGTACGTTCAGTAACACATTCCCACTAAACATTTTGCTAACTAAATCTATTTTTTGAAAATAAGAGTCGTTTAGTTAAATCCTTTGGTCAATTACATCATGTACAAAATTATAGCGCCAATAACAAAAGAGATAACAAACAACAAAAAATACAACACATATAGCCAATCAATACATTGAAAATAAGGTTACCACCACCGCCGCCACCATCACTGTGTGGGTGGTGCATGTGCATTGTGAGTCTGAGTCCTGTGCGCAATCACAGATCAAGATTTCAGCTCAGTGAATCACTGCAGGTGATTTAGCATTTAACTGTGCAGTGTTATTATACACCTAGGGGTAGAGCAGGAGCCCTGAACTGTTGACCCTTGAGTCCGGGGAGATGAAGCAAAGAAGGGGGGGCCAGGGATGCCAGTGTGTCCGGGCTCCCATCTTTGCTTCTGCTCACTGGGCCCCATACATAAGTAGGATCACTAATGCCCTGATGGCAGCCCTGTTCCTGCCTATCGTGACATGACACTTGTTGACAGCCCATGCTACTTGAAGTATGCAGCTAGTCTACATAGATCATGGGATGTCAGACATCCATTCCTGGCTACCTTATAGTTGCCATTTCATCTAAGAATTCACTCAATTTTACTAAAGTATACACACACACACATATATTCATTCTTATCTGTCTAAAAGGATGATGACAGCTGTCCAGACCTGCGCTATGTTCCTGCCTATTGCGAAATGACCCCTATTGACAGCCATACTGCATGAAGTATGCAGCTAGTCTACATAGATCATGGGATGTCAAACATCCATTCCTGGCTGCCTTCTAGTTGCCATTTCATCTTAGAATTAACTCAATCTTTATTACCGCATACACACATGCATTATTCCATTCTTATCTATCTAGTAGGATGACGATACCTGTCCAGACCTGCGCTAACTATGTTCCTGCCTATTGTGAAATGACTCCTGTTGACAGCCCATACTTCATGAAGTATACAGCTAGTCTGCATAGATCATGGGATGTCAGACATCCATTCCTGACTGCCTTATAGTTGCCATTTCATCTAAGCATTCACTCAATCTTCTTTAAAGCATTCACACACATATATTAATTCTTATCTATCTAATAGGATGATGACAGCTGTCCAGACCTGCGCTAACTATGTTCCTGCCTATTGTGAAATGACCCCTGTTGACAGCCCATACTTCATGAAGTATACAGCTAGTCTGCATAGATTATGGGATGTCAGTCATCCATTCCTGACTGCCTTACAGTTGCCATTTCATCTAAGTATTCACTTAATCTTTATTAAAGCATTCACCCATATATATTCATTCTTATCCATCTAATAGAATGACAACAGCTGTACAGACCTGCACCCCACCGCAAGAACCACTCAGGAGTAATCCCTGGAGAATTAACTCATCCTCAGTAACAAAGTGAGGGGCTACGCGCCCCGTCTGCTTTCACGGTATTGACTCTTCTAAGAGTGCTGCTCAAACTGTTGGGGTGCAGCTTTGAGACCCTATTTTCAGAGATGATACCCTCCACCCAAGTCTCAAAAAGGCTGAAAGGGTCTTCAGGAGAGATGGGTAGTCGAGCTAGGCTATCAGACGGTCACCTCTCCAGCTGTAGTGTCATCCTTCCTATGGTTCCAGGGGCGGACATACTATTGGTGCACCTTGTGCGGCTACTCACAAGCCCAAGAGGTAAGGAGGCACATTTCCACCTCAAAAGCAAATGGAATTGTGCATGATGACGAGCTATTGCGCTTCAAAGGGCTCATATATTGTTCTTATATGGGGGCCATCTTCTGTCTGTGTCCACCAGTGGCTCCAATGTATAATTAATTTCCTGCAATGAGAAACACATCACATTAATAATTTCCAGGCAAACAAGATCAATACAATTAATCCTATCACTACCACTATGGGCTTTAGCTAAGTTGAGAGTATATTGTTTAACCAAACTCCGATAGTCCCCATCAAGGAAAAGGTATTCCATCTCTCCTGGATATATTTCTTGCTTTTTGTTGTAGCTCCCTTACCTTATCCATGTTTCGCTAAATTGAAGCATGTGCATCTTCAATTTAAGAGGAGCATTCCGCACCTTTAACAGCACAATTTCCACCTTCATTTGCTAAATAGTAGTCAAGAGCCATTCTGATCTGAAGGGCTATCTTCCACATTTGGTGACATCACAAGTAGAAGTTAATAAAGGTGAAAGCATCAACCAAAACATTTGGTGACATCACAATTAGTAGCTTATGGGGGTGAAACCAACAACCAAAACTTTCTCTGAAATGACAAATAAGAGCTAATGTGGGCAGAGCTAACTATAACATTATGTGAGATGATATGAAGCATCTAATGTGGGCGGAGCCAACAACCACCACATTCCATGACATCACAAGTAGAAGCCAATGGGTGCGAAACAACCTCAGTATTCCGTGACCTTCCAAGTGTTGGCTGTTACTGCTGGCTTCCATTGAAGTGCATTGCCCTATTTACTGGATATCAAACAATATGAAGCCTACCAATGTAGGGGAGGATTTGAATAGTTTCACTAGATATGGAGCTAATATGTATATACATTGGTGTCGTACAAGCATTTCACAATATTGGTTGCAATAATATTTTTGATCTGGACTGTATGTTACTATATGTCTAAAAAAAAAACACAATTACATAATTCTTTTGGGGGGGTTAAATGTGTTCCCTTTACAGGATCTAACTTTCATCTCCCAGATTTGAATGATTCTAAAACAACACATGGCCCAAAAATCAAGACGTTGTCATGTTCCAGTTATGGCTGAATTATTCTATGGATATGATGAGCAAGAAAGTCAGAAACCAATAAAATGTGATGGATAATGGGTACATTATTGTCATTTTTGTGCTTGGAGATAAATCCCATCACATCCTATATCTCTCATTACTATTGGAAGAAATTCTGTGAGACCTGGGCATCACCTAATCTGAGGGGTTCACTATTTGTTTTGGACCTGCTTGTATTATATAGAATATAGGCTTAATGAATAAAAAATAAATGAGAAAGAGATGATAGAAAAGAATGAAGGACACAGCAAGAGGTGACATAGAGCCGACTTACCTCTTTCTCCACTGTCTGCAACTGTCAAATGAAATGTTGGCTCGCAGCTCCTTACACAATGTGTGTGATGTCATAATGCAAGGGGGTGGAGCCAGAAACCACAATATTCCGTGACATCATCAGCAGGAGCAGCAGCTGTTATTTAAAGGAACCAGGCCATGCAACCAATTCATTACCATATAGATGAAATGGACTCTAATTCTCCACCTTGACCTCTGAAACCTTTTACAAAATGCCACAATGTCGTTATTGCCATACAATGTAATTCCGGAGTCATTTCTTCTGATTTGAACTGTGATGAACCCATAATAATAACCCATATATCCCAGTGATAGAGATTAGATTATATGGATGATTGGATGGGGAGGTAGATATACCAGTGTAGGAAACATTTCTAGACCTGTCCTCTGCTTTCGACACAGTTGACCACTGCCTCCTACTACAGATATTCTCTTCCTTTGGCATCAAAGACCTCACCCTATCGTGGATTTCCTCATACCTTTCCAACCGCACACTCAGAGTCTCCCACTCCCACACTACCTCCTCATCCCACCCTCTCTCTGTTGGAGTTCCCCTAGGCTCTGTTCTAGGACTCCTACTCTTCTTAATCTATACACTTTGCCTGGGACAACTCATAAAGTCCCATGGATTCCAGTACCACATTTATGCTGATGACACTCAGATCTACCTCTCTGGCCCAGGTGTCCACTCTCTGCTGTCCAAAATCCCGGAGTGTCTATCAGCCATATCCTCCTTATTCTCCTCTGGCTTCCTCAAACTCAATGTGGACAAATCTGAACTCATCATCTTTCCTCCATCTCACAGATCTTCCTTACTTGATCTATCTATCACAATAAGTGACATCACGCTTTCCCACGTATCGGAAGTCCGCTGCCTCCGAGTAACCCTTGACTCTGCCCTGTCCTTCAAACCGCACATCCAAGCTCTTTCCACCTCCTGTCGCTTCCAGCTCAAAAATATTTCCAGGATCCATCCATTCCTCAACCTCCTAAAATGCTTGTGCATGCCCTCTTCTCCCGCCTCAACTACTGCAACATTCTTTTCTGTGGCCTCCCTGCTAACACTCTCGCACCTTTCCATTCCATCCTTAACTCTGCTGCCTGACTAATTAATCTCTCTCCTCACTACTCCTCCACTTCTCCCCTCTGCAGCTCTCTTCACTGGCTCCCATTCCCTCAGCGTATCCAGTTCAAATTACTAATACTAACCTACAAAGCCATCCATAACCTGTCTCCTCCATATATCTCTGAACTAATATTCTGATACTAATATTCTCCCGATATCTTCCCTCACGTAATCTCCGGTCCATCTAAGACCTCCTCTCCTCCACACTTATTTGTTCCTCACTTAATCACCTCCAAGACTTCTTCCGAATAGCCCCTATCCTCTGGAATTCTGTGCCCCAACACGTCCGACTATCAACCACATTCAGATCCTTCAGATGGAACCTGAAAACCCATCTATTCAAGAAAGCTTATATGGCGCCCCAGGGTCCTGGTCGTCACAGTAGCATTGCTTTCCTCATGGGGAAAGTGATGTTACGTTTGGAAGCAATGAAGGATATCTCTTATCAAGTATTCACAATACACACAACACGTTAACACTCCAGGTAACAAGGGGGAGCTTTTGATCCTATTACTAGGTGACTCCCCTATATATATATTGTGGTTTGGAGGGAAAGTGAGTTTCAGTTTCAGTCAGATAGTGCCAGGAAGCAGACTGGAGCAGTCTGAGGCAGGAAGATTGTATGAGGAGCCGTGCAGCCTCGAGAAAGTGCTGCAGCTCCTGGATAGAGGTACAGAAGGAAAGGACATCGTTCAGTGAGAGTGAAGGAGAGCGAAGCACAGGAGAGTGACATCAGGGGAGACCAGCTGCAAACAAGCTGCCTCTCTCTGAAGCGCAGATAACCGGTAGCCTTATTACCGAGGTTGTAAGGGACTCTACGACTTACAGCAGAGACCGGCAGGACAGCTGAACTGCAAGTTACCTGTCCGCCACACACACCTGAAGACACAGTAACACATAGAGCCCAGGGCATGATAGAGTCACTGTAAAAAAGCTCGAGTTACCTGTCATACACGTATTGTCCTATCCTATATGGGGGACAGAGAGAACTGTGAAGCCATAGGCAGTAAGGGACTACAACACCACTGCACTAGAGGAAGGCTTTTAACTCCACCTGGGAAAAGGGACTCTGGATTCGCTTCCAAGCCGGCCGGACCCTGCCTGCCCTGTGATCTGGTACCCTGGACTGTGGCTGCCTGAAGTCTTCAGTAAACCAGGTAAAGAGACTGCAAACCAGTGTCCTCATTCTTTACTGCACCATTCACCATCTTCCATCTACACACCGGGAGCCCTGGGGATATACTTCACCTGTGGGAAGTTGTATCATCTAGCTGCCATAACATCACCCCAGAGGACCCCTTAAAGCAGCGTCGGTCCCCACTGACCGAATACCACAGGTGGCGTCACGAACATAAACTTTATTCAAATTCCCCTTTTACGTGGGCGCCTAAGGCCATGGACCGGGTCGCCTCCGTGACATCCCCCTGTGAACACCGGACCAGGTACCGGGTACCCCACGGCCCTGGAGGGCGACTCACTTACAGCCTTGTTGTGAATTCTGTTGTCAAGTTCCCTCCTGTGGTCATGAATGGTACTTCGGCTGGTTCTGTCCATGGGCTTCCTCTGTTGGTTGCGAGTGGGGCTGCGGCTTCAGAGTTTCCTTCCACAGGTGACGAGGTTAATTCGTTAGCTGGCTGCTCTATTTAACTCCACTTAGATCATTGCTCCATGCCACCTGTCAATGTTCCAGTATTGGTCTAGTTCACTCCTGGATCATTCTTGTGACCTGTCTTCCCAGCAGAAGCTAAGTTCCTGCTTGTTTTTCTTTAGTTTGCTATTTTTCTGTCCAGCTTGCTATTTTGATTTTTGTCTTGCTTGCTGGAAGCTCTGGGACGCAGAGGGAGCGCCTCCGCACCGTGAGTCGGTGCGGAGGGTCTTTTGCGCCCTCTGCGTGGTCTTTTTGTAGTTTTTTGTGCTGAACGCAAAGTTACCTTTCCTATCCTCAGTCTGTTCAGTAAGTCGAGCCTCACTTTGCTAAATCTACTTCATCTCTGTGTTTGTATTTTCATCTTTACTCACAGTCATTATATGTGGGGGGCTGCCTTTTCCTTTGGGGAATTTCTCTGAGGCAAGGTAGGCTTTATTTTTCTATCTTCAGGGCTAGCTAGTTCCTTAGGCTGTGTCGAGTTGCATAGGGAGTGTTAGGAGCAATCCACGGCTATTTCTAGTGTGTGTGATAGGATTAGGGATTGCGGTCAGCAGAGTTCCCACGTCTCAGAGCTCGTCCTGTATTATTTGTAACTATCAGGTCATTCCGTGTGCTCTTAACCACCAGGTCCATTATTGTCCTAACCACCAGGTCATAACAGTACAGGTGGCACAAAGTATTAATGCATCTCAATTGAGGGATAAGAGAAGTTCTGAGACCATTTTTTTTTCTTTGCAGTGTGTTTTGTCTCTCTTTTCCCCTTTACCTCTGGGTGGTTCAGGATACAGGTGTAGATATGGACATTCAAGGTCTGTCCTCTTGTATGAATAATCTCACTGCAAGGGTACAAAACATTCAAGATTTTGTGGTTCAGAATCCGATGTTAGAGCCTAGGATTCCAATTCCTGATTTGTTTTTTGGGGATAGATCTAAGTTTCTGAATTTCAAAAATAATTGTAAATTGTATCTTGCTTTGAAACCTCGCTCCTCAGGTGACCCTGTTCAACAAGTGAAAATCATTATTTCTTTGTTATGTGGCGACCCTCAAGACTGGGCATTTTCCCTTGAGCCAGGAGATCCGGCATTGCGTGATGTTGATGCGTTTTTTCTGGCGCTCGGATTGCTTTATGATGAACCAAATTCAGTGGATCAGGCAGAGAAAATCTTGCTGGCTCTGTGTCAGGGTCAGGATGAGGTAGAGATATATTGTCAGAAGTTTAGGAAGTGGTCTGTACTCACTCAGTGGAATGAATGTGCCCTGGCAGCAATTTTCAGAAAGGGTCTCTCTGAAGCCCTTAAGGATGTCATGGTGGGATTTCCCATGCCTGCTGGTCTGAATGAGTCTATGTCTTTGGCCATTCAGATCGATCGACGCTTGCGTGAGCGTAAAGCTGTGCACCATTTGGCGGTATTATCTGAGCATAGACCTGAGCCTATGCAGTGTGATAGGACTTTGACCAGAGCTGAACGGCAAGAACACAGACGTCGGAATGGGCTGTGTTTTTACTGTGGTGATTCCACTCATGCTATCTCCGATTGTCCTAGGCGCACTAAGCGTTTCGCTAGGTCTGCCACCATTGTAACGGTACAGTCGAAATTTCTTTTGTCCGTTACTCTGATTTGCTCTTTGTCATCCTATTCTGTTATGGCATTTGTGGATTCAGGCGCTGCCCTGAATTTGATGGACTTGGAGTTTGCTAGGCGCTGTGGTTTTTTCTTGGCGCCCTTGCAGTATCCTATTCCATTGAGAGGAATTGATGCTACGCCTTTGGCCAAGAATAAGCCTCAGTACTGGACCCAATTGACCATGTGCATGGCTCCTGCACATCAGGAGGATATTCGTTTTTTGGTGTTGCATAATCTGCATGATGTGGTCGTTTTGGGGTTGCCATGGCTACAGGTCCATAATCCAGTATTGGATTGGAAATCTATGTCTGTGTCCAGCTGGGGTTGTCAGGGGGTACATGGTGATGTTCCATTTTTGTCTATTTCATCATCCACCCCTTCTGAAGTCCCGGAGTTTTTGTCGGATTACCGGGATGTATTTGATGAGCCCAAAATACAGTGCCCTTCCTCCTCATAGGGATTGCGATTGTGCTATCAATTTGATTCCTGGTAGTAAGTTTCCTAAGGGCCGACTGTTCAATTTATCTGTGCCAGAGCACGCCGCGATGCGGAGTTATGTAAAGGAATCCTTGGAGAAGGGTCATATTCGCCCGTCGTCGTCACCATTGGGAGCAGGGTTCTTTTTTGTGGCCAAGAAGGATGGTTCTTTGATACCTTGTATTGATTACCACCTTCTTAATAAGATCACAGTCAAATTTCAGTACCCTTTGCCGCTGCTGTCTGATTTATTTGCTCGGATTAAGGGGGCTAGTTGGTTCACCAAGATAGATCTTCGTGGTGCGTATAATCTTGTGCGTATCAAACAGGGCGATGAATGGAAAACAGCATTTAATACGCCCGAGGGCCATTTTGAGTACCTGGTTATGCCATTCGGGCTTTCCAATGCTCCATCAGTATTTCAGTCCTTTATGCATGACATCTTCCGAGAGTACCTGGATAAATTCATGATTGTATATTTGGATGATATTTTGGTCTTCTCAGATGATTGGGAGTCTCACGTGAAGCAGGTCAGAATGGTGTTCCAGGTCCTTCGTGCAAATTCTTTGTTTGTGAAGGGGTCAAAGTGTCTCTTTGGAGTTCAGAAGGTTTCATTTTTGGGTTTCATTTTTTCCCCTTCTACTATCGAGATGGACCCTGTTAAAGTCCAGGCCATTTATGATTGGACTCAGCCGACATCTGTGAAGAGTTTGCAAAAGTTCCTGGGCTTTGCTAATTTTTATCGTCGCTTCATCAGTAATTTTTCTAGTGTTGCCAAACCGTTGACTGATTTGACCAAGAAAGGTACTGATGTGGTCAATTGGTCCTCTGCGGCTATAGAGGCTTTTCAGGAGTTGAAGCGACGTTTTGCTTCTGCCCCTGTGTTGTGCCAGCCAGATGTTTCGTTCCCGTTTCAGGTCGAGGTTGATGCTTCTGAGATTGGAGCAGGGGCTGTTTTGTCGCAGAGAAGTTCTGATGGCTCGGTGATGAAACCATGTGCCTTGTTTTCTAGAAAGTTTTCGCCTGCTGAGCGCAATTATGATGTTGGCAATCGAGAGTTGTTGGCCATGAAGTGGGCATTCGAGGAGTGGCGTCATTGGCTTGAAGGAGCCAAGCATCGCGTGGTGGTCTTGACGGATCACAAGAATTTGACTTATCTTGAGTCTGCCAAATGGTTGAATCCTGGACAGGCTCGTTAGTCGCTATTTTTCTCCCGTTTTGATTTTGTGGTTTCGTACCTTCCAGGCTCTAAGAATGTGAAGGCTGATGCCCTGTCAAGGAGTTTTGTGCCCGACTCTCCGAGTGTTCCTGAGCCGGCGGGTATTCTCAAAGAAGGGGTAATTTTGTCTGCCATCTCCCCTGATTTGCGGCGGGTGCTGCAAAAATTTCAGGCTGATAGACCTGACCGTTGCCCAGCGGAGAAACTGTTTGTCCCTGATAAATGGACTAGTAGAGTTATCTCTGAGGTTCATTGTTCGGTGTTGGCTGGTCATCCTGGAATCTTTGGTACCAGAGATTTGGTGGCTAGATCCTTTTGGTGGCCGTCTTTGTCGCGGGATGTGCGTTCTTTTGTGCAGTCCTGTGGGACTTGTGCTCGGGCTAAGCCATGCTGTTCTCGTGCCAGTGGGTTGCTTTTGCCTTTGCCGGTCCCGAAGAGGCCCTGGACGCATATCTCTATGGATTTTATTTTGGATCTCACTGTCTCTCAAAAGATGTCGGTCATTTGGGTGGTTTGTGATCGCTTCTCTAAGATGGTCCATTTGGTACCCTTGTCTAAATTGCCTTCCTCCTCTGATTTGGTGCCATTGTTTTTCCAGCATGTGGTTCGTTTACATGGCATTCCGGAGAACATCGTTTCAGACAGAGGTTCCCAGTTTGTTTCGAGGTTTTGGCGAGCCTTTTGTGCTAGGATGGGCATTGATTTGTCTTTTTCCTCGGCTTTCCATCCTCAGACAAATGGCCAAACCGAACGAACTAATCAGACTTTGGAAACATATCTGAGATGCTTTGTTTCTGCTGATCAGGATGATTGGGTGTCCTTTTTGCCTTTGGCTGAGTTCGCCCTTAATAATCGGGCCAGCTCGGCTACTTTGGTTTAGCCGTTTTTCTGCAATTCTGGTTTCCATCCTCGTTTCTCTTCAGGGCAGGTTGAGTCTTCGGACTGTCATGGTGTAGATACTGTGGTGGATAGGTTGCAGCAGATTTGGACTCATGTGGTGGACAATTTGACATTGTTCCAGGAGAAGGCTCAACGTTTCGCTAACCGCCGGCGCTGTGTGGGTCCCCGACTTCGTGTTGGGGATTTGGTTTGGTTGTCGTCTTGTTATGTTCCTATGAAGGTTTCCTTTCATAAGTTTAAGCCTCGTTTCATTGGTCCGTATAAGATTTCTGAGGTTCTCAATCCTGTGTCGTTTCGTTTGACCCTTCCAGCTTCTTTTGCCATCCATAATGTATTCCATAGGTCATTGTTGCGGAGATACGTGGCGCATGTGGTTCCATCCGTTGATCCTCCTGCCCCGGTGTTGGTTGAGGGGGAGTTGGAGTATGTGGTGGAGAAGATTTTGGATTCTCGTATTTCGAGACGGAAACTCCAGTACCTGGTCAAGTGGAAGGGTTATGGTCAGGAAGATAATTCCTGGGTCTTTGCCTCCGATGTTCATGCTGCCGATCTGGTTCGTGCCTTTCATTTGGCTCGTCCTGGTCGGCCTGGGGGCTCTGGTGAGGGTTCGGTGACCCCTCCTCAAGGGGGGGGGGGTACTGTTGTGAATTCTGTTGTCAAGCTCCCTCCTGTGGTCATGAATGGTACTTCGGCTGGTTCTTTCCATGGGCTTCCTCTGGTGGTTGTGAATGGGGCTGCGGCTTCTGAGTTTCCTTCCACAGGTGACGAGGTTAATTCGTTAGCTGGCTGCTCTATTTAACTCCACTTAGATCTTTGCTCCATGCCACCTGTCAATGTTCCAGTATTGGTCTAGTTCTCTCCTGGATCGTTCTTGTGACCTGTCTTCCCAGCAGAAGCTAAGTTCCTGCTTGTTTTTTCTCTGTTTGCTATTTTTCTGTCCAGCTTGCTATTTTGATTTCTGTCTTGCTTGCTGGAAGCTCTGGGACACAGAGGGAGCGCCTCCGCACCGTGAGTCGGTGCGGAGGGTCTTTTTGCGCCCTCTGCGTGGTCTTTTTGTAGTTTTTTGTGCTGACCGCAAAGTTACCTTTCCTATCCTCAGTCTGTTCAGTAAGTCGGGCCTCACTTTGCTAAATCTATTTCATCTCTGTTTGTAATTTTCATCTTTACTCACAGTCATATAATATGTGGGGGGCTGCCTTTTCCTTTGGGAAATTTCTCTGAGGCAAGGTAGGCTTTGTTTTTCTATCTTCAGGGCTAGCTAGTTCCTTAGGCTGTGACGAGTTGCATAGGGAGCGTTAGGAGCAATCCACGGCTATTTCTAGTGTGTGTGATAGGATTAGGGATTGTGGTCAGCAGAGTTCCCACGTCTCAGAGCTCGTCCTATATTATTTGTAACTATCAGGTCATTCCGTGTGCTCTTAACCACCAGGTCCATTATTGTCCTAACCACCAGGTCATAACAGTTCACAAACGTTTCGGTCTGCAAACGACCTTCATCAGTGTGCACTGAGAACAAACAAATAAAGTGCATAGACATAATATGAAGGAAAAATGAAACAACTAAAAGAAAAACAAAGTATTTACAGGTAAATATATATGGTCAAAATAGTTTAAACCAAAATTGGAGACCAGAGGTGACCATCCAAACATAATCACTCGTATGCGTAATGCATATAATGCCCAATCAGAGTTGTACTGTATGATAATAGTGGGTATGGGAGAGGAACGTTATAGAGAAGGACTACAATATACAAAGAGCTAGTGAGGCCCGGTAGGAGTAGGGGGTACATACCTATAGCCAATCGGAGAAGGGTATGTGAAATAAACCCTTGAGAGAAAGATATTGCATCTGTAGAGAGGAAAAATATAAAGATGTATATGCATATAAGCACATGAAATAATGTGATGACTAGGGAATATAAATAAACGCAACAAGACAATTTTTTATTTGGGTAAACAGGCAATCCAGAAAGTTAGTATGTATGCGGTATCCACCGCAAGTCTGGTATAGGTAATGGCATGTCCAGAGTGCCTGGGTTTTATGGCCGAGTGCGCGCAAAACCGCCGGAATTCAAACCGGAAGTGGCGGACCGGAAGTGACGCGCATACAAAGCGAAAGTGAAACTGCTCTAGGCAGCATGTATAGCACTGGAAGGGGGCGGTGACTAGGGTTGAGCGACTTTTCCTTTTTTAGGGTCGAGTCTGGTTTCGCGAAACCTGACTATCTCAAAAGTCGAGTCGAGTGAAATCGGCCGACTATCGCGAAAAGTCAGGGATCGACCAAAACACGAAACCCAATGCAAGGCAATGGGGAAGCATAGTCGGCAGTGAGTGGAGGCCAGAAAAACACCTACAGTGCCCATTTTAATGGCAAAAACATCCATTCTTGTTACTGAAGCTTGTCAATCTTAATTTACCTTATAATAATAGTTAGGCATTGGAAATTGGGGGTCATTTGGCTAAAGTTGTGGGGGGTTGGGGTGGTTCAAGTATTTAGTGGACCCAGGAAATCTGGACCACGTCACGGCAGTGGAGCAGGGAAAGGTAAGTATTTCAACTTTGCAAGTGCTGTGATCCTAAGCAAGCAGGGGGGGCCCACTCGTTCGCATTGGCACTGGCACAAGGCCCCTCAAAGTACGGCGGTGTGTTTGCACGGCGGGGGCGCCTCCCAACGGCAGCGACACTTTTGCGTACTATGATGGGCCCTGTGCCAGTGACGTCGCCAACGAGTATTCCCCCCCCACCTGATGAAGGAACCTGCACGTTCATCTGCACCTTCCTCTTTGTCCCCGTGTAAGGTGGTATAGTATGCGGGAAGGGGAACCTGACTTTCAGCAGGGTCACATTCTGGCTGTGTAGCGTGCAAGGGGAATGTAGCGGTCTGGGTCAATGTACCAGCAGACTCATCTAACACTGGCTGGGCAATGGGCAGGATGAGGAGGAAACACAGATATAGGCCCAAATAATAAAGTGGGCTAAATGCAGTTCAAAATTGGTAACAGGACTAACCAGGCGGCATTGCTTTGTTCAGTGGAGGACAACTGTAATGAGAGGCTGACACAGTGAGTAGGCCCAAATCAGTAAGTAGGCTAAATGCAATTGAAAATTGGTAACAGTAATAAACAGGCGGCACTGCTTTGTTCAGTGGAGAACAGCAAGGAGCGGCAGACACCGTTAGTAGGGCCAACAAAACTAGTAGGCCAAATGCAGTGTTATATTAAAAACAATTTAACGAGAGCCCGAAGATAGAAGCTCAGGAAAGGCAACCTGGAGAACACCTTGGAGCGGCAGACCCTGTTAGTAGGCCCCAACCAAACTAGTAGCCCCAATGCAGTTGTTAGATTAAAAACTATTTAACGAGAGCCTGAAGATAGAAGCTCAGGAAACGCAACCTGGAGAACACCTTGGAGCGGCAGACACTGTTAGTAGGCCCCAACCAAACTAGTAGCCCCAATGCAGTTGTTAGATTAAAAACTATTTAACGAGAGACAGAAGATAGAAGCTCAGGAAAGGCAACCTGGAGAACACCTTGGAGCGGCAGACACTGTTAGTAGGCCCCAACCAAACTAGTAGCCCCAATGCATTTGTTAGATTAAAAACTATTTAAAGGGACTCTGTCACCTGAATTTGGAGGGAACAATCTTTAGCCATAGGGGCAGGGTTTTCGGGTGTTTGATTCACCCTTTCCTTACCTGCTGGCTGCATGCTGGCTGCAATATTGGATTGAAGTTCATTCTCTGTCCTCCATAGTAAACGCCTTACCAGCGGGTAAGGAAAGGGTGAATCAAACACCCGAAAAGCCCGCCTCTATGGCTGAAAATTGTTCCCTCCAAATTCAGGTGACAGAGTCCCTTTAACGAGAGCCTGAAGATAGAAGCTCAGGAAAGGCAACCTGGCGAACACCTTGGAGTGGCAGACACTGTTAGTAGGCCCCAACCAAACTAGTAGCCCCAATGCATTTGTTAGATTAAAAACTAATTAACGAGAGCCTTAAGATAGAAGCTCAGGAAAGGCAACCTGGAGAACACCTTGGAGCGGCAGACACCGTTTGTAGAACCCAACCATACTTGTGGCCCCAATGCAGTTTTCAAATTCTGATAGGCTGAAAACCTAACAATTGCAGCTCAGCTTTTTTAAGAGGAGGACAGCTGTATTGAGAGGCGCAGACAGACACTGGTAGTAGGCCTTACACCACAAAGTTGGCTTGATGCAGGTTTAAAAAAGGTTACAGGGGTCCAAGGGCAGCATTGGTGTGGTCAGCAGAGGACAATTGGCAGGAGGGACCGCAGACAGACTTACTAGGCCTTAAATTAAAAAAGTTGGCTCGATGCAGGTTTTATTAGGTTACAGGGGTACACAGGCAGCATTGCTGTGGTCAGCGGAAGACAAGTGGAAGGAGTGACCGCAGACAGACTTAGTAGGCCTAAAATGAAAAAAATAGGCTCAATGCAGGTTTAATTATGTTGCAGGGGTGCACAGGCAGCATTGGTGTGGTCAGCGGAGGACAGTTGGAAGGAGGGACCGCAGACAGACTTACTAGGCCTTAAATTAAAAAAGTTGGCTCGATGCAGGTTTTATTAGGTTACAGGGGTACACAGGCAGCATTGCTGTGCTCAGCGGAGGACAATTGGAAGGAGTGACCACAGACAGACTTAGTAGGCCTAAAATAAAAAACATTAGGCTCAATGCAGGTTCAATTATGTTGCAGGGGTGCACAGGCAGCATTGGTGTGGTCAGCGGAGGACAATTGGAAGGAGTGACCGCAGACAGACTTAGTAGGCCTAAAATAAAAAAAATTAGGCTCAATGCAGGTTTAATTATGTTGCAGGGGTGCACAGGCAGCATTGGTGTGGTCAGCAGAGGACAATTGGAAGGAGGGACCCCAGACAGACTTAGTAGGCCTAAAAAAAAACATTAGGCTCAATGCAGGTTCAATTATGTTGCAGGGGTGCACAGGCAGCATTGGTGTGGTCAGCGGAGGACAATTGGAAGGAGGGACCGCAGACAGACTTAGTAGGCCTAAAATAAAAAAATTAGGCTCAATGCAGGTTTAATTATGTTGCAGGGGTGCACAGGCAGCATTGGTGTGGTCAGCAGAGGACAATTGGAAGGAGGGACCGCAGACAGACTTAGTAGGCCTAAAATAAAAAAAATTAGGCTCAATGCAGGTTTAATTATGTTGCAGGGGTGCACAGGCAGCATTGGTGTGGTCAGCAGAGGACAATTGGAAGGAGTGTCTGACACAGTTAGTACTCCAAAATAATAAATAGATGTTAATGTCTCGCAAAAAAACAAAAAAAAAAGAACAGGTGGCATACTTAGGTACAGGGGTGGGCTCCTCTGCTGACTTTCAGACATTGTTATTTGGCGCCAAGTATTTACTGGTGTAAATGTAGGACAGGGCCCCTGAATATTTTAACCCCTTCCCGACCTGTGACACAGCGTATGCGTCATGAATAGGGTTGAGCGACTTTTACTTTAATAGGATCGGGTCGGGTTTCACGAAACCCGACTTTTTCAAAAGTTGGGTCGAGTGAAATCGGCCGATCCTATAAAAAAGTTGGGGTCGGGGTCGGCCGAAACACGAAACCCAATGCAGTGCATTGGGTTTCCAATGGTTCCCAGGGTCTGAAGGAGAGGAAACTCTCCTTCAGGCCCTGGGATCCATATTTAAGTGTAAAATAAAGAATTAAAATAAAAATTATTGCTATACTCACCCTCTGACGCACCCTGGTACTAACCGGCAGCCTTCCTTCCTTAGAATCAGCGCGTGAAGGGCCTTAGATGACGTCGCGGCTTGTGATTGGTCGCGCGACCGCCCATGTGACCGCTCGCGCGACCAATCACAAGCCGCGACGTCACCGAAGGTCCTTCAAGCGCTGATTCTTAGGAAGGAAGGCTGCCGGAAAGAAGCAGGGCGCGTCCGAGGGTGAGTATATTCCTATTAGGTATACACTCACCCCCGGATGCGCCCTGCTTCTTTCCGGCAGCCTTCCTTCCTAAGAATCAGCGCTTGAAGGACCTTCGGTGACGTCGCGGCTTGTGATTGGTCGCGTCCGAGGGTGGCTATTAGGTATATACTCACCCTCGGACGCGCCCTGCTTCCTTCCGGCAGCCTTCCTTCCTAAGAATCAGCGCTTGAAGGACCTTCGGTGACGTCGCGGCTTGTGATTGGTCCAATCACAAGCCGCGACGTCATCTAAGGCCCTTCACGCGCTGATTCTAAGGAAGGAAGGCTGCCGGTTAGTACCAGGGCGCGTCAGAGGGTGAGTATAGCAATATTTTTTATTTTAATTCTTTATTTTACACTTAAATATGGATTCCGATACTGATTTCCGATATTGCAAACATATCGGAAATCGGTATCGGAATTCCGATACCAGATTCAGAAGATCGCCGACCTCATGGCCGACCCCACACAGGGGTCGGGTCGGGTTTCATGAAACCCGACTTTGCCAAAAGTCGGCGACTTCTGAAAATGGCCGACCCGTTTCGCTCAACCCTAGTCATAAAAGTCGGTGCCAATCCGACCTGTGACGCATATGCTGTGTCACAGAATGATCACGTCCCTGCAGATCGGGTGAAAGGGTTAACTCCAATTTCACCCGATCTGCAGGGACAGGGGGAGTGGTACTTTAGCGCCGGGGGGTGGCTTTACCGCCCCGTGGCTACGATCACTCTGATTGGCTGTTGAAAGTGAAACTGCCAATCAGAGCGATTTGTAATATTTCACCTATTAAAACTGGTGAAATATTACAATCCAGCCATGGCCGATGCTGCAATATCATCGGCCATGGCTGGAAACACTGGTCTGCACCTCACCACCCCACCGATCCCCCCCCCCAGTCCTCCGATCAGTCCGGTACACAGCTCCGCTCCACTCCGTCCTCCTGTCCGCTCCCCCCGTGCTCTTGTCTGCTCACCCCCGTGCTCCAATCCATCCCCCTGCACTCCGATCCACCCCCCTGCACTCCGATCCACCCCCCGTGCTCCGATCCACCCCCCCGTGCTCCGATCCACCCCCCGTGCTCCGATCCACCCCCCATGCCCCGATCCACCCCCTATGCTCCCCCCCACCCCATCATACTTACTGAGCCTCCCGGGGACCGTCCATCTTCTCCATGGGCGCGGCCATCTTCCAAAATGGCGGGCGCATGCGCAGTGCACCCGCCGAATCTGCCAGCCGGCAGATTCATTTCAAGTGCATTTTGATCACTGCGATAAAACCTATCACAGTGATCAAAATAAAAAAATACTAAATGACCCCCCCCCCTTTGTCACCCCCATAGGTAGGGACAATAATAAAATAAAGAAAATTTTTTTTTTCTTCCACTAAGGTTGGGGTAAGAATTAGGGTTAGGGTTTCGGTATGTGCACACGTATTCTGGTCCTCTGTGGATTTTTCCGCAGCGGATTTGATAAATCCGCAGTGCTAAACCGCTGCGGATTTATCGCGGATTTACCGCGGTTTTTCTGCGCATTTCACTGCGGTTTTACAACTGCAGTTTACTATTGGAGCAGTTGTAAAACCGCTGCGGAATCCGCAGAAAGAAGTGACATGCTGCGGAATGTAAACCCCTGCGTTTCCGTGCAGTTTTTCCGCAGCATGTGTACAGCGATTTTTGTTTCCCATAGGTTTACATTGAACTGTGAACTCATGGGAAACTGCTGCGGATCCGCAGCGTTTTCCGCAGTGTGTGCACATACCTTTAGAAGTAGGCTATGTGCACACGGTGCGGATTTGGCTGCAGATCCACAGCAGATTGGCCGCTGAGGATTCGCAGCAGTGTTCCATCAGGTTTACAGTACCAAGTAAACATATGGAAAACCAAATCCGCTGTGCCCATGGTGCGGAAAATACCGCGCGGATACGCTGCGTTGTATTTTCCCCATCATGTCAATTCTTTGTGCGGATTCCGCAGCGTTTTACACCTGTTCCTCAATAGGAATCCGCAGGTGAAATCCGCACAAAAAGCACTGGAAATCCGCGGTAAATCCACAGGTAAAACGCAGTGCCTTTTACCCACGGATTTTTCAAAAATGGTGCTGAAAAATCTCACACGAATCCGCAACGTGGGCACATAGCCTTAGGGTTAGGGTTGGAATTAGGGTTGTGGTTAGGGTTGTGATTAGGGTTATGGCTACAGTTGGGATTAGGGTTAGGGGTGTGTTGGGGTTAGTGTTGGAGGTAGAATTGAGATGTTTCCACTGTTTAGGCACATCAGGGGTCTCCAAACGCAACATGGCGCCACCATTGATTCCAGCCAATCTTGTATTCAAAAAGTCAAATGGTGCTCCCTCACTTCCGAGCCCCGACGTGTGCCCGAACAGTGGTTTACCCCCACATATGGGGTACCAGCATACTCAGCACAAAATGCACAACAATTAATGGGGTCCAATTTCTCCTGTTACCCTTGTGAAAATAAAAAATGATTTTTTATTTTCACGGCTCTGCGTTGTAAACATCTGTGAAGCACTTGGGGGTTCAAAGTGCTCACCACATATCTAGATAAGTTCCTTGGGGGGTCTAGTTTCCAATATGGGGTCACTTGTGGGGGGTTTCTACTGTTTAGGCACACCAGGGGCTCTGCAAACGCAACGTGACGCCGGCAGACCATTCCATCAAAGTCTGCATTTCAAAAGTCACTACTTCCCTTCTGAGCCCCGACGTGTGCCCAAACAGTGGTTTACCCCCACACATGGGGTATCGGCGTACTCAGGAAAAACTGTACAACAACTTTTGGGGTCCAATTTCTCCTGTAACCCTTGGGAAAATAAAAAATTCTGGGCTAAAAAATTATTTTTGAGGAAAGAAAACGTATTTATTATTTTCACGGCTCTGCGTTATAAACTTCTGTGAAGCACTTGGTGGTTCAAAGTGCTCACCACACATCTAGATAAGTTCCTTTCGGGGTCTAGTTTCTAAAATAGGGTCACTTGTGGGGGGTTTCTACTGTTTAGCCACATCAGGGTCTCTGCAAACGCAACGTGACGCCCACAGAGCATTCCATCAAAGTCTGCATTTCAAAACGTCACTACTTCACTTCCAAGCCACGGCATGTGCCCAAACAGTGGTTTACCCCCACATATGGGGTATCACCGTACTCAGGAGAAACTGGACAACAACTTTTGGGGTCAAATTTCTCCTGTTACCCTTGGGAAAATTAAAAAATTCTGGGCTAAAAAATTATTTTTGAGGAAAGAAAACGTATTTATTATTTTCACGGCTCTGCGTTATAAACATCTGTGAAGCACTTTGGGGTTCAAAGTTCTCACCACACATCTAGATAAGTTCCTTTGGGGGTCTAGTCTCCAAAATGGGGTCACTTGTGGGGAGTTTCTACTGTTTAGGCACATCAGGGGCTCTACAAACGCAACGTGATGCCCGCAGAGCATTCCATCAAAGTCTGCATTTCAAAACATCACTACTTCATTTCCGAGCCCCGGCATGTGCCCAAACAGTGGTTTACCCCCATATATGGGGTATTAGCGTACTCAGGAGAAACTGGACAACAACTTTTGGGGTCAAATTTCTCCTGTTACCCTTGGAAATATAAAAAATTGCGGGCTAAAAATCATTTTTGAGAAAAGAAAATTTTTTTTTTATTTTCATGGCTCTGCGTTATAAACTTCTGTGAAGCACTTGGGGGTTCAAAGTGCTCACCACACATCTAGATTAGTTCCTTTGGGGGTCTAGTTTCCAAAATGGGTCATTTGTGGGGGATCTGCAATGTTTAGGCACACAGGGGCTCTCCAAACGCGACATGGTGTCCGCTAATGATTGGAGCTAATTTTCCATTCAAAAAGTCAAATGGCGCGCCTTCCCTTCCGAGCCCTGCCGTGTGCCCAAAGAGTGGTATACCCCCACATATGAGATATCAGCGTACTCGGGAGAAATTGACCAACAAATTTTATGATCCATTTTATCCTGGTGCCCATGTGAAAATGAAAAAATTGAGGCGAAAAGAATTTTTTTGTGAAAAAAAAGTACTTTTTCATTTTTACGGATCAATTTGTGAAGCACCTGAGGGTTTAAAGTGCTCACTAGGCATCTAGATAAGTTCCTTGGGGGGGTCCAGTTTCCAAAATGTGGTCACTTGTGGGGGAGCTCCAATGTTTAGGCACACAGGGGCTCTCCAAACGCGACATGGTGTCCGCTAACGATGGAGATAATTTTTCATTCAAAAAGTCAAATGGCGCTCCTTTCCTTCCGAGCCTTACCATGTGCCCAAACAGTGGTTTACCCCCACATGTGAGGTATCGGTGTACTCAGGAGAAATTGCCCAACAAATTTTAGGATCCATTTTATCCTGTTGCCCATGTGAAAATGAAAAAATTGAGGCTAAAAGAATTTTTTTGTGAAAAAAAAGTACTTTTTCATTCTTATGGATCAATGTGTGAAGCACCTGAGGGTTTAAAGTGCTCACTATGCATCTAGAAAGGTTCCTTGGGGCGTCTAGTTTCCAAAATGGGGTCACTTGTGGGGAAGCTCCAATTTTTAGGCACACGAGGGCTCTCCAAACGCAACATGGTGTCCGCTAAAGAGTGGAGCCAATTTTTCATTCAAAAAGTCAAATGGCGCTCCTTCCCTTCCAAGCCCTGCCGTGCGCCCAGACAGTGGTTTACCCCCATATATGAGGTATCAGCGTACTCAGGACAAATTGGACAACAACTTTCGTGGTTCAGTTTCTCCTTTTACCATTGGGAAAATTAAAAAATTGTTGCTAAAAGATAATTTTGTGACTAAAAAGTTAAATGTTCATTTTTTCTTCCATGTTGCTTCTGCTGCTGTGAAGCACCTGAAGGGTTAATAAACTTCTTGAATGTAGTTTTGTGCACCTTGAGGGGTGCAGTTTTTAGAATGGTGTCACTTTTGGGTATTTTCAGCCATATAGACCCCTCAAACTGACTTCAAATGTGAGGTGGTCCCTAAAAAAAAGTTTTGTAAATTTCGTTGTAAATCGCTGGTCAAATTTTAACCCTTATAACTTCCTAGCAAAAAAAAATTTTGTTTCCAAAATTGTGCTGATGTAAAGTAGACATGTGGGAAATGTAATTTATTAACTATTTTGTGTCACATAACTCTCTGGTTTAACAGAATAAAATTTCAAAATGTGAAAATTGTGAAATTTTCAAAATTTTCTCCAAATTTATGTTTTTATCACAAATAAACGCAGAATTTATTGACCTAAATTTACCACTAACATGAAGCCCAATATGTCACGAAAAAACAATCTCAGAACCGCTAGGATCCGTTCAAGCGTTCCTGAGTTATTACCTCATAAAGGGACACTGGTCAGAATTGCAAAAAACGGCCAGGTCATTAAGGTCAAAATAGGCTGGGTCATGAAGGGGTTAACTAGCATGATACATATCAACACATTGGTATTGTCAGTGCCAGGCATTGAAGGATTTCACCGCATAGACTAAACAGTGGTGGAGCAGTGAGAGATAATTTTGCTAGTGGTAGAGCACTGTTTGAGCTGGGGAAGGGAAACTCTCTCGTGGCTGGCGCTACTGGCCCAGGGCCCCTCATGTTACAACGGTGTGTCTGACGTTGGGTGCGCACCACCACCTCCAGAGACACTTCTCTGTACTATGAGGGACCCAGTGCCAGTGCCGTCACCCAAAAGTGGGCACACCCACCTCTACAGACAAACGGCACTCTCACGGGTGCTTGCGCCATGTGGTGACACGGCCCCGTGGGGGGAGTCAGCCCATTTAGGGAGGTGTAAACATGTCGTATGCTGGACATACAGCAGCTGCAAATTGAGAAATTGGAACAGTCAGTAAGACCAGTCCAAAAGCAAGACCTTTTTACAGGAAAGCTAGGTGTCAGCCGGGAAAGGTGGGGCAAAATAATTAGAAATCCATGAGTGGTTCATTTTAATGAAGGTTAGATCATCAACATTTTGGGTAGACAGACGAGTCCTTTTTTCAGTCAGTATTGAACCAGCAGCACTGAATACTCTTTCTGATAGCACACTAGCTGCTGGGCAAGCAAGCTCCTGCAATGCATATTCGGCCAATTCAGGCCAGGTGTCTATTTTGGATGCCCAGTAATCAAATGGGAATGACGGGTGAGGGAGAACATCGATAAGGGAAGAAAAATAGTTAGTAACCATACTGGACAAATGTTGTCTCCTGTCACTTTGAATTGATGCTGCAGTACCTGTCCTGTCTGCGGTCATTGCGAAATCACTCCACAACCTGGTCAGAAAACCCCTCTGTCCAACGCCACTTCTGATTGGTGCACCTCTAACACTTCTGCCCTGTTGCCCCCTGCAGCTCGTGTGAGAACCATCACCGGCGCTGTGTGCTGGGAATGCCTGAATAAAATGGTCTACAAGAGTTGCTTGTTTGGTTGCCAATATTTGTTCAAGATTCTCATGTGGCATGATATTTTGCAATTTTCCTTTATAGCGTGGATCCAGGAGGCAGGCCAACCAGTAATCGTCATCGGTCATCATTTTTATAATGCGGGGGTCCCTTTTTAGGATACGCAAGGCATAATCCGCCATGTGGGCCAATGTTCCAGTTGTCAATTCACTGCTTGTGCTGGGTTGAGGAGCACTTTCGGGCAAATCAACGTCACTTGTCTCCCTCAAAAACCCTGAACCTGGTCTTGCAACGCCACCAGTTTGTATTGCCCCCTGAGAAGCTTCCTCATCCAAAAAATATTCATCCCCATCATCCTCCTCGTCCTCCTCCTCTTCGCCCACCACCTAGTCCAGTAGACTTCCCTGACCAGACAATGGCTGACTGTCATGAAGGCTGACAGAGTTTCTTGCTGCAAGAACTCGGACAGAACTTCCGCGGTGTGTCTGTTGTCGCCCAAACACTTCATTGCCAACACAGCCTGCTGACGCTTGCCTCTAGCTGTTCCATAATCGGACACCTCGTGTGCAACAGTGGCAGCTGCGGATGGAGTGGTCGTGCGACTGCGGTCTGTGGACAAGCTCTCGTTTTGCTGGAGGACAAGGAGGAGGAGAAGGGGGGGGCGAACGCCTACAGCCAACTGTTTCCTAGACCGTGGGCTAGGCAGAACTGTCCCAATAGGGCTGTCCCCTGTGGACCCTGCATCCACCACATTAACCCAGTGTGCCGTGATGGACACGTAACGCCCCTGGCCATGTCTACTGGTCCATGCATCTGTTGTCAGGTGCACCTTTCTACTCACAGATTGCCTGAGTGTATGGACAATGCGGTCTTTTACTTGCTGGTGGAGGGCTGGGATGGCTTTTCTCGAAAAGAAGTGTCGACTGGGTAGCTCGTAGCGTGGTACAGCGAAGTCCATCAGGGCTTTGAAAGCTTCGCTTTCAACTAACCGGTAGGGCATAATCTCTAACGAGATTAGTCTAGCAATGTGGGCGTTCAAACCCTGTGTATGCGGATAAGAGGATGAGTACGTCCTTTTCCTAACAAGAGTCTCTTGTAGGGTGATCTGGACTGGAGAGCTGCATATGGTGGAACTAGCGGGGGTGCCGGTGGACATGGCAAACTGAGAGAGGGTTGGTGATGATGGTATTCTTTTGCAGTTGGCCTACATACAGTGTTTCCTAACACGAACCTGGTGATTCCCTGACAGCTTTGGCCTTACGACGAAACCTCCACATTTGCTGCAGGTGGTGTGGTAAACGGTGGGCTTACAGTGAGGGAAGGAATGTAGCGTTGCTGACTAGCTTCATTGTGAGAGGGTGCAACAACGTTAAGGGACGTTAGGTAGTTAGTCCAGGCTTGCAAGTGTATGGTGGTTAAATGTCTACGCATGCAACTTGTATTTAGATTTTTAACCTTCTGACCTCTGCTGAAGGTCCTTGAGCATTTCTTACAGATGACTTTGCACTGATCATTTGGATCTTGTTTAAAAAAGTGCCAGACTGCACTCTTCCTACTATCGGATACCTTTTCAGGCATTGCACACTGAGCTACTTTAACTGGATGGCCACCCTGTCCTACAACTGTTTTAGGTTTTGACACACGTTTTTGGCAAGATACGGGCCTGCCAGATGGAAGCTTATTGTGATGTTGATGCCTGCTGTGGCTCCTCCTCCTGCACTTCAGAGCTACTGCCGGCTGCACCCTGTTCCCCCAATGGCTGCCAATCGGGGTCAACAACTGGGTCATCTATGACCTCCTCTTCTATGTCCTGTGCACCTTCCTCTGTGTCACCGTGTAAGCCGGTGCTATAGCGTTCGTGACGGGGCTCCATAGTCTCATCAGGGTCAGATTCTGGATCAGTACACTGCGAGGGCAATGTTGTGATCTGAGTCAAAGGAACAGCATTATAATCTGGCTGTGGCTGTGCATCTGTGCACTCCATGTCCGATTCATCTTGTAATGGGCATGGCCTGTTAACAATTTCCCTTTCTAACCCAGGCACGGTATGTGTAAAGAGCTCCATGGAGTAACCCGTTGTGTCGCCTGATGCATCCTTCTCTGTTGTTCTGGGTGAAGAACACAAGGAAGCGACTGTTTCCTGACCGGGAACATCCACTGACGACGCGCTGATTTTAAATGTTGCGCGTTCCGAAGGGGAGGAGAAAGAGCTAGAGGCAGAGTCAGCAAGGAAAGCCAAAACTTGTTCCTGCTGCTCCGGCTTTAAAAGCGGTTTTCCTACTCCCAGAAGAGGGATCGTTCGAGGCCTTGTGTAGCCAGACGATGACGCTGGCTGAACAACTCGAGACTTAGGTGCTATATTGCTTTTCCCACGACCACCTGATGCTCCACCACCACTACCATCATTACCAGCTGGCAATGACCGCCCACGGCCACGACCTCTTCCACCAGACTTCCTCATTCTTGGAAAAATGTAGCCAAACTAACAAACGTTATATGGTACTGTAAAACCAGTTAGAAGGTGTACGCAAACTTGTTGTGAATTTAAATCTCCCTTTATAGGTGTGTGAGACTGCAGGGAAAATCAGGCCCACTGTATTACAGTACACAGCTTCAGTGGCAGACAGTGGCTGACAGATATGCCACTAACAGGACTGACGCAGATGCACACACTGGCAATAAAAATCTCCTTTTTTTATATGGGAGACTAGTGAATAAATCAGGCCCACTGAATTACAGTATAGTTTCTGTGGCAGAAAATGACTTACAGATACCACAGACAGGACTGGCACAGATGCACAGATTAGGCAATATTAATCTCCCCTTTTTTATATGGGAGACTAGTGAATAAATCAGGCCCACTGCATTACAGTATAGTTTCTGTGGCAGAAAATTACTGACAGATACCACAGACAGGACTGGCACAGATGCACAGATTAGGCAATATTAATCTCCCCTTTTTTATATGGGAGACTAGTGAATAAATCAGGCCCACTGTATTACAGTATAGTTTCTGTGGCAGAAAATGACTGACAGATAACACAGACAGGACTGGCACAGATGCACAGATTTGGCAATATTAATCTCCCCTTTTTTATATGGGAGACTAGTGAATAAATCAGGCCCACTTTATTACAGTATAGTTTCTGTGGCAGAAAATGACTGACAGATACCACAGACAGGACTGGCACAGATGCACAGATTTGCCAATATTAATCTCCCCCTTTTTTTATATGGGAGACTAGTGAATAAATCAGGCCCACTGTATTACAGTATAGTTTCTGTGGCAGAAAATGACTGACAGATACCACAGACAGGACTGGCACAGATGCACAGATTTGCCAATATTAATCTCCCCCTTTTTTTATATGGGAGACTAGTGAATAAATCAGGCCCACTGTATTACAGTATAGTTTCTGTGGCAGAAAATGACTGACAGAGATACCGCAGACAGGACTGGCGCAGATGCACTGATTGGCAATATAAATCTCCCTTTTTAGGTGTGGGACAGTGCAGAAAAATACAGGCCCCCTGTTTTACACTACACAGTTTCAGGGGCAGAAAGTGGCTTGAAGATATATAAAAAAAAGGGACTGTACTACAATTACTATCTCCCTACAATAATCTCAGAAAAGTATGGCAGGCAGCAATAAAAAGGACTGCTGCACACAAAATTGTGGACAAACAAACAAGATAGCTGTGCAGCAAGGAAGGAGCAACAGGATTTGTGCTTTGAATAAAGCAGTTGGTTTGCACAGCGGCGTACAAACAGCAATGCAGCTAACAGGGAGCCTTCTAGGGCAGCCCAATAAGCTACAGAGCTGATGAAGAAAAATCTAGCCTCCACTGTCCCTGCAAAGAAAAGGTGGTGTTGGACAGTGGAAATCGCTACAGCAAAAGCGGTTTGGGGGTTAATGTACCCTGCCTAACGATATCCCTGCTTCTGACGAAGCAGCAGCAACCTCTCCCTATGCTCAGATCAGCAGCAGTAAGATGGCGGTCGGCGTGCACCCCCCTTTATAGCCCCTGTGATGCCGCAGAAAGCAAGCCAATCACTGCCATGCCCTTCTCTAAGATGGTGGGGACCAGGACCTATGTCATCACGCTGCCCACACTTTGCGTCCACCTTCATTGGCTGAGAAATGGCGCTGAACGCGTCATATGAAAAGAGACTTTGGCGTGAAGATCGCATTATATGTGGCACAGCTTTATATGGAGCATCTATGGGGCAATAATGAACGGTATGGAGCATTATATGTGGCACAGCTTTATATGGAGCATCTATGGGGCAATAATCAACAGTATGGAACATTATATGTGGCACAGCTTTATATGGAGCATCTATGGGGCAATAATGAACAGTATGGAACATTATATGTGGCACAGCTTTATATGGAGCATCTATGGGGCAATAATGAATGGTATGGAACATTACATGTGGCACAGCTTTATATGGAGCATCTATGGGGCAATAATGAACGGTATGGAACATTAGATATGGCACAGCTTTATATGGAGCATCTATGGGGCAATAATGAACGGTATGGAACATTATACGTGGCACAGTTTTAAATGGAGCATTATTACTTTTATTGGTATCTATTTTTATTTTTGAAATTTACCGGTAGCTGCTGCATTTCCTACCCTAGGCTTATGCTCGAGTCAATACGTTTTCCCAGTTTTTTGAGGCAAAATTAGGGGGGTCGGCTTATACTCGGGTCGGCTTATACTCGAGTATATATGGTACATATTTATATTTTTCCTCACTACAGATGCAATATCTTTCTCTCAAGGGTTTATTTCACATACCCTTCTCGATTAGCTATAGGTATGTACACCCTACTCCTACCATGTCTCACTAGCACTTTATATATTGTAGTCTTCCACTATAACGTTCCTCTCCCGTACCCACTATTATCATACAGTACAATTCTGATTGGGCATTATATGCATTACGCATACGAGCGATTATGTTTGGATGGTCAGCTCTGGTCTCCAATTTTGGTTTATACTATTTTGACCATGTATATTTACCTGTATATACTTTGTTTTTCGTTTTAGTTGTTTCATTTTTCCTTTATATTATGTCTATGCACTTAATTTGTTTGTTCTCAGAACACACTGATGAAGGTCGTTTGCAGACCGAAACGTTTGTGAACATTGTGAATACTGTATGTATTAAACACTTTGTTGCATCAGACTCCCCGGAGTGTACCTAAGTATATATTGTATTCTACGGTCTGGGCACCTACTATCAGGCACCTCTACCATCAGGCTGTGCTGACCATTTACTGTACCACACTACTTTTCCCTTATGCGAAGCACGCCTCTCATTGGTCATCACTGACTTTCTCCTGTAACCCTGAAGAGACCTCTAACATTATTGCTCTATTTAAAGTCTCCAGTGACTTCCTTAAAATCCCACCCTGTGAGACCTGGGGTCGTGATCTGGAACGTGAGCTCCGACGTTGCACTAACTTAGAATTGCACGGGGCAACCCTGATGGAATACTTAAAAGTAGGGTTGAGCGAAACGGATCGGTCATTTTCATAAGTCGCCGACTTTTGGCAAAGTCGGGTTTCATGAAACACGATCCAATCCCAGCGTCGGATCGACCATGCGGTACGCGACCTTCGCGCCAAAGTCGTGTTTCATATGACGCGTTCAGCGCCATTTCTCAGCCAATGAAGGAGGACGCAGAGTGTGGGCAGCGTGATAACATAGTTCTCGGTCCCCACCATCTTAGAGAAGGGCATGGCAGTGATTGGCTTGCTTTCTGCGGCGTCACAGGGGCTATAAAGGGGCGTGCACACTGACCGCCATCTTACTGCTGCTGATCTGAGCATAGGGAGAGGTTGCTGACGCTTCGTCAGAAGCAGGGATGGCGTTAAGGTACCGTCACACTCAGCGATGCTGCAGCGATACCGACAACGATCCGGATCGCTGCAGCGTCGCTGTTTGGCCGCTGGAGAGCTGTCACACAGACAGCTCTCCAGCGACCAACGATCCCGAGGTCCCCGGTAACCAGGGTAAACATCGGGTTACTAAGCGAAGGGCCGCGCTTAGTAACATAGTAACATAGTAACATAGTTAGTAAGGCCGAAAAAAAACATTTGTCCGTCCAGTTCAGCCTATATTCCATCATAATAAATCCCCAGATCTACGTCCTTCTACAGAACCTAATAATTGTATGATACAATATTGTTCTGCTCCAGGAAGACATCCAGGCCTCTCTTGAACCCCTCGACTGAGTTCGCCATCACCACCTCCTCAGGCAAGCAATTCCAGATTCTCACTGCCCTAACAGTAAAGAATCCTCTTCTATGTTGGTGGAAAAACCTTCTCTCCTCCAGACGCAAAGAATGCCCCCTTGTGCCCGTCACTTTCCTTGGTATAAACAGATCCTCAGCGAGATATTTGTATTGTCCCCTTATATACTTATACATGGTTATTACATTGCCCCGATGTTTACCCTGGTTACCATCCTAAAAGTAAAAAAACAAACGCTACATACTTACCTACCTGTCTGTCCTCGGCGCTCTGCTTCTCTGGTCTGGCTGTGAGCGCCGGGCAGCCGGAAAGCAGAGCGGTGACGTCACCGCTCTGCTTTCCGGCCGCTGTGCTCACAGCCAGACCAGAGAAGCAGAGCGCTGAGGACAGACAGCGGTAGTAGGTAAGTATGTAGCGTTTGTTTTTTTACATTTACGCTGGTAACCAGGAAAAACATCGGGTTACTAAGCGCGGCCCTGCGCTTAGTAACCCGATGTTTACCCTTGTTACCAGCAAAGACATCGCTGAATCGGTGTCACACACGCCGATTCAGCGATGTCTGCGGGGAGTCCAGCGACGAAATAAAGTTCTGGACTTTCTTCCCCGACCAGCGACAGCACAGCAGGGGCCTGATCGCTGCTGCCTGTCACACTGGACGATATCGCTAGTGAGGACGCTGCAACGTAACGGATCGCTAGCGATATCGTCTAGTGTGACGGTACCTTTAGGCAGGGAATATAAACCCCCAAACCGCTTGTGCTGTAGCGATTTCCACTGTCCAACACCACCTTTTCCTTGCAAGGACAGTGGAGGCTAGATTTCTGTGCATCAGCTCTGTAGCTTATTAGGCTGCCTTATAAGGCTCCCTGATAGCTGCATTGCTGTTTGTACGCCGCTGTGCAAACCAACTGCTTTTTTCAAAGCACAAACCCTGTTGCTGCTTCCTTTCTGCACATCTTGTTTGTTTGTCCACACTTTTGTGTGCAGCAGTCCTTTTTATTGCTGCCTGCCATACTTTTCTGAGATTATTGTAGGGAGATAATAATTGTAGTACAGTCCCTTTTTTTTTACATACGGTATATCTTCAAGCCACTTTCTGCCCCTGAAACTGTGTAGTGTGAAACAGTGGGCCTGTATTTTTCTGCACTGTCCCACACCTAAAAAGGGAGATTTATATTGCCAATCAGTGCATCTGTGCCAGTCCAGTCTGTGGTATCTGTCTGTCAGTCATTTTCTGACACAGAAACAATACTGTAAAACAGTGGGCCAGATTTATTCACTAGTCTTCCATATAAAAACAAAAAGAACGGGAGATTAATATTGGCAAATCTGTGCATCTCTGCCAGTCCAGTCTGTGGTATATGTCTGTCATTTTCTGCCACAGAAACAATACTGTAAAACAGTGGGCCAGATTTATTCACTAGTCTTCCATATAAAAACAAAAAAGAAGGGGAGATTAATATTGACAAATCTGTGCATCTCTGCCAGTCCAGTCTGTGGTATCTGTCATGATCCCAATGGCAGGGGATCACAAAAGGACAAGCACAAAAACAAAACAAGCTCTAGGGTGATGGAACCTGAGCTGACCGCGATCCTGAACCTAAACACACAACTAGCAGTAGCCGGGGAACGTGCCTACGATGATTCCTAGACGTCTCGCGCCAGCCGAAGGATTAACTTCCCCTATTAGAAGAAACACAGACCTCACTTGCCTCCAGAGAAACACCCCACAGAAATAGCAGCCCCCCACATGTAATAACGGTGAAATGAGAGGAAAGCACATATGTAGTTATGAAAATAGAATCAGCAAAAATGAGGCCCGCTAAAGCTAGATAGCAGAGGATACAAAAGTGAACTGCGCGGTCAGCGAAAAACCCTTCAAAAAACCATCCTGAAATTACTTGAACTCATGTGCCAACTCATGGAACATGAGGAGTAATTTCAGCCCACTAGAGCAACCAGCAGCAAGGAATCACATATCAGCAAGCTGGACTAAGACAAAAATAAAGCAAAACGTGGAACAGGAAAATCAAAACTTAGCTTGTCCTGAAGATAACAGACGCAGGGAGCAGAGGTAAAAAGACACGCTGATTACATTGATAGCCGGCGAGGAAATGACAAAAAGGCCAGGTTAAATAGGAAACTCCCATAACCTGATGGAACAGGTGGACACCAGAGACCGCAGAGAACACAAGTCACCCAGTACCATCAGTAACCACCAGAGGGAGCCCAAAAACAGAACTCACAACAGTACCCCCCCTTGAGGAGGGGTCACCGAACCCTCACGAGAACCACCAGGGCGACCAGGATGAGCCCTATGAAAAGCACGGACCAAATCGGCAGCATGAACATCAGAGGCAATCACCCAAGAATTATCCTCCTGACCATAACCCTTCCACTTGACCAAATACTGGAGTTTCCGTCTGGAAACACGAGAATCCAAGATCTTCTCCACAACATACTCCAATTCACCCTCCACCAGCACCGGAGCAGGAGGCTCAAGCGAAGGAACAACAGGTACCTCATACTTCCGCAACAACGACCGATGGAACACATTATGAATAGCAAACGATGCCGGGAGATCCAAACGAAACGACACAGGGTTAAGAATTTCCAAGATCCTATAGGGACCGATAAACCGAGGTTTGAACTTAGGAGAAGAGACCTTCATAGGAACAAAACGAGAAGACAACCACACCAAGTCCCCAACAAGAAGTCGAGGACCCACGCGGCGACGGCGATTAGCAAACTGCTGAGCCCTCTCCTGGGACAACTTCAAATTGTCCACCACATGACTCCAAATCCGATGCAACCTATCCACCACCATGTCCACTCCAGGACAATCAGAAGGCTCCACCTGACCAGAGGAAAAACGAGGATGAAACCCCGAATTACAAAAGAAAGGAGAAACCAAGGTAGCAGAACTAGCCCGATTATTAAGGGCAAACTCGGCAAACGGCAAAAAGGAAACCCAGTCATCTTGATCAGCAGAATCAAAACACCTTAAATAAGTTTCTAAAGTCTGATTAGTTCGTTCCGTCTGGCCATTCGTCTGGGGATGGAATGCAGACGAAAAGGACAAATCAATGCCCATCTTAGCACAGAACGTCCGCCAAAATCTAGACACAAACTGGGATCCCCTGTCAGAAACGATGTTCTCCGGAATGCCATGCAAACGGACCACGTTTTGAAAAAACAGAGGGACCAACTCAGAGGAGGAAGGTAACTTAGGCAAGGGTACCAGATGAACCATCTTAGAAAAGCGGTCACACACAACCCATATGACGGACATTTTTTGAGAGACAGGGAGATCCGAAATAAAGTCCATGGAAATGTGCGTCCAAGGCCTCTTTGGGATAGGCAAAGGTGACAACAATCCACTGGCCCGAGAACAGCAAGGCTTAGCCCGAGCGCAAACTCCACAAGACTGCACGAAAGAACGCACATCCCTCGACAAGGAAGGCCACCAAAAAGACCTGGCCACCAAGTCTCTAGTACCAAATATTCCAGGATGACCTGCCAACACAGAAGAATGGACCTCGGAGATGACTCTACTGGTCCAATTATCCGGAACAAACAGTCTTTCCGGCGGACAACGATCAGGTTTATCTGCCTGAAACTCCTGCAAAGCACGTCGCAAGTCTGGGGAGACAGCCGACAAAATCACCCCATCCCTAAGGATACCAGTGGGCTCAGAATTTCCAGGGGAGTCAGGCACAAAACTCCTAGAAAGAGCATCCGCCTTCACATTCTTTGAACCTGGCAGGTATGAAACCACAAAATTGAAACGGGAGAAAAACAGTGACCAACGAGCCTGTCTAGGATTCAGACGCTTGGCAGACTCAAGGTACATCAAATTTTTGTGATCAGTCAAGACCAGCACACGATGTCTAGCACCCTCAAGCCAATGACGCCACTCCTCAAATGCCCACTTCATGGCCAAAAGCTCCCGATTACCAACATCATAATTCCGTTCAGCGGGCGAAAATTTTCTAGAAAAGAACGCACATGGCTTCATCACTGAGCCATCGGAGCTTCTCTGTGACAAAACCGCCCCCGCTCCGATCTCGGAAGCATCAACCTCAACCTGAAAAGGAAGCGACGTATCTGGCTGACGCAAAACAGGAGCAGAAGAAAACCGGCGCTTAAGTTCCTGAAAGGCCTCCACAGCCGCAGGAGACCAATCAGTAACATCAGCACCCTTCTTAGTCAAATCCGTCAAAGGCTTAACAACACTAGAAAAATTAGTTATGAAGCGACGATAAAAATTAGCAAAGCCCAAGAACTTCTGTAGACTCTTAACAGATGTAGGCTGCGTCCAGTCACAAATAGCCTGAATCTTGACGGGATCCATCTCAATAGTAGAAGGGGAAAAAATATACCCCAAAAAGGAAATCTTCTGGACTCCAAAGAGACATTTAGAACCCTTTACAACCAAAGAATTGGCCCGCAGGACCTGAAACACCTTCCTGATCTGCTGAACATGAGACTCCCAGTCATCAGAAAAAACCAAAACATCATCCAAATACACGATAATAAATTTATCCAGATATTCATGGAAAATATCGTGCATAAAAGACTGGAAGACAGAAGGAGCATTAGAAAGTCCAAAAGGCATCACCAAATACTCGAAATGGCCCTCAGGCGTATTAAATGCGGTTTTCCACTCATCACCCTGCCTTATCCGCACAAGATTATACGCACCCCGAAGATCAATCTTAGTGAACCATTTCGCCCCCTTAATGCGAGCGAACAAATCAGTCAACAATGGCAAAGGATACTGATATTTGACTGTAATCTTATTCAAAAGACGATAATCTATGCAAGGCCTCAAGGAACCATCTTTTTTGGCCACGAAAAAAAAAACCTGCTCCCAAAGGGGACGAAGATGGACGGATATGTCCCTTTTCCAAGGACTCCTTAACATAATTCCGCATAGCAGTATGCTCTGGCACTGACAGATTAAACAAACGACCTTTAGGGAATTTACTGCCAGGAATCAAATCTATAGCACAATCGCAATCCCTGTGAGGAGGAAGCGAACTGAGCTTAGGCTCCTCAAAAACCTCCCGATAATCAGACAAAAATACCGGAACCTCAGAAGGAGTAGATGAAGCGATAGAAATCGGAGATGCATCATCATGAACCCCCTGACATCCCCAGCTTAACACAGACATTGTTTTCCAGTCCAGGACTGGGTTATGAGTTTGTAACCATGGCAGACCAAGCACTAAGACATCATGTAAATTATACAGTACCAGGAAGCGAATCACCTCCTGATGAACGGGAGTCATACGCATGGTCACTTGTGTCCAGTACTGAGGTTTATTCATAGCCAAAGGTGTAGAGTCAATTCCTTTCAAAGGAATAGGAACTTCCAGAGGTTCCAGACTAAACCCACAGCGATTGGCAAATGACCAATCCATAAGACTCAGGGCAGCGCCTGAATCCACATAGGCATCGACGGAAATGGATGATAATGAACAAATCAGAGTCACAGACAGAATGAACTTAGACTGTAAAGTACCAATGGCAACAGACTTATCAACCTTTTTTGTGCGTTTAGAGCATGCTGATATAACATGAGCTGAATCACCACAATAAAAACACAATCCATTTTTCCGCCTATAATTTTGCCGTTCACTTCTGGACTGAATTCTATCACATTGCATTATCTCAGGTGCCTGTTCAGAAGACACCGCCAAATGGTGCACAGGTTTGCGCTCCCGTAAACGCCGATCAATCTGAATAGCCATAGTCATGGACTCATTCAGACCTGTAGGCGCCGGGAACCCCACCATAACATCTTTAATGGCCTCAGAAAGGCCATCTCTAAATTTTGCAGCCAGAGCGCACTCATTCCACTGAGTAAGCACCGACCATTTCCGAAATTTCTGACAATATATTTCTGCTTCATCTTGCCCCTGAGAGAGAGCCAATAAAGCTTTTTCAGCCTGAATCTCTAGGTTAGGTTCCTCATAGAGCAAACCCAATGCCAGAAAAAACGCATCCACATTGAGCAACGCAGGATCCCCTGGTGCCAATGCAAATGCCCAATTCTGAGGGTCACCCCGCAGGAAAGATATAACAATCTTGACCTGCTGAGCAGGGTCTCCAGAGGAGCGAGATTTCAAAGAAAGAAACAACTTGCAATTGTTCCTAAAATTCAGAAAACTAGATCTATCTCCAGAAAAAAACTCTGGGATAGGAATTCTAGGTTCAGACATAGGCGTATGTACAACAAAATCTTGTATATTTTGAACCTTAGCAGCAAGATTATTCAGGCTGGAAGCCAAACTCTGGACGTCCATGATAAACAGCTGAGGTCAGAGCCATTCAAGGATTAAGAGGAGGAAAAAACAGCCAAGCTGCAATTAAGGCTAGGCAGCAAACACTGAGGAGGGGAAAACAAAAAAAAAACAAAAAAACTTCCTCAGACTACTTTTCCTCCTACTTCAGCCAAAACGATGACCAATTTTTTATGGCCGGCTATACTGTCATGATCCCAATGGCAGGGGATCACAAAAGGACAAGCACAAAAACAAAACAAGCTCTAGGGTGATGGAACCTGAGCTGACCGCGATCCTGAACCTAAACACACAACTAGCAGTAGCCGGGGAACGTGCCTACGATGATTCCTAGACGTCTCGCGCCAGCCGAAGGATTAACTTCCCCTATTAGAAGAAACACAGACCTCACTTGCCTCCAGAGAAACACCCCACAGAAATAGCAGCCCCCCACATGTAATAACGGTGAAATGAGAGGAAAGCACATACGTAGTTATGAAAATAGAATCAGCAAAAATGAGGCCCGCTAAAGCTAGATAGCAGAGGATACAAAAGTGAACTGCGCGGTCAGCGAAAAACCCTTCAAAAAACCATCCTGAAATTACTTGAACTCATGTGCCAACTCATGGAACATGAGGAGTAATTTCAGCCCACTAGAGCAACCAGCAGCAAGGAATCACATATCAGCAAGCTGGACTAAGACAAAAATAAAGCAAAACGTGGAACAGGAAAATCAAAACTTAGCTTGTCCTGAAGATAACAGACGCAGGGAGCAGAGGTAAAAAGACACGCTGATTACATTGATAGCCGGCGAGGAAATGACAAAAAGGCCAGGTTAAATAGGAAACTCCCATAACCTGATGGAACAGGTGGACACCAGAGACCGCAGAGAACACAAGTCACCCAGTACCATCAGTAACCACCAGAGGGAGCCCAAAAACAGAACTCACAACAGGTATCTGTCTGTCATTTTCTGCCACAGAAACAATACTGTTAAACAGTGGGCCAGATTTATTCACTACTCTTCCATATAAAAAAAAAAAGAAGGGGAGATTAATATTGGAAAATCTGTGCATCTCTGCCAGTCCAGTCTGTGGTATCTGTCTGTCATTTTCTGCCACATAAACTATACTGTAAAACAGTGGGCCAGATATATTCACTAGTTTTCCATAACAAAAAAAAAGAAGGGGAGATTTTTATTTCCAGTGTGTGCATCTGCGTCAGTCCTGTTAGTGGCATATCTGTCAGCCACTGTCTGCCACTGAAACTGTGTACTGTAATACAGTGGGCCCGATTTTTCCTGCAGTCTCACACACCTATAAAGGGAGATTTAAATTCACAACAATTTTGCGTCCACCTTGTAACTGGTTTTACAGTACCAAATACAGTTTGTTAGTTTGGTTACATATTTCCAAGAATGAGGAAGTCTGGTGGAAGAGGTCGTGGCCGTGGGCGGTCATTGCCAGCTGGTAATGATGGTAGTGGTGGTGGAGCATCAGGTGGTCGTGGGAAAAGCAATATAGCACCTAAGTCTCGAGTTGTTCAGCCACCGTCATCGTCTGGCTACACAAGGCCTCGAACGCTCCCTTTTCTGGGAGTAGGAAAACCGCTTTTAAAGCCGGAGCAGCAGGAACAAGTTTTGGCTTTCCTTGCTGACTCTGCCTCTAGCTCTTTTGCTTCCTCTTCAGAAAGTGCAAAATGTAAAAGCAGCGCGTCATCAGTGGATGTTCCCGGTCAGGGACAAGTCGCTTCCTTGCGTTCTTCACCCAGAACAACAGAGAAGGATGCGTCAGGCGACGCAATGGGTTACTCCATGGAGCTCTTTACACATACCGTTCCTAGGATAGAAAGGGAAATTGTTAACAGGCCAGGCACATTACAAGATGAATTGGACATGGAGTGCACAGATGCACAGCTACAGCCAGATTATTATGCTGTTCCTTTGACTCAGATCACAACATTTCCCGTCGCAGTATACTGAGCCAGAATCTGACCCAGATGAGACTATGGAGCCCCGTCACAAACGCCATAGCACCGGCTTCCACGGTGACACAGAGGAAGGTGCACAGGACATAGAAGAGGAGGTCATAGATGACCCAGTTGTTGACCCCGATTGGCAGCCATTGGGGGAACAGGGAGCAGCCGGCAGTAGCTCTGAAGCGGAGGAGGAGCCGCAGCAGGCATCAACATCGCAACAGGTTCCATCTGGCAGGCCCGTATCTGGCCAAAAACGTGTGGCAAAACCAAACCAGTTGTGAGACAGCGTGGCCATCCAGTTAAAGTAGCTCAGTGTGCAATGCCTGAAAAGGTATCTGATAGTAGGAAGAGTGTAGTCTGGCATTTTTTTAACCAAGATCCAAATGATCAGTGCAAAGTCATCTGTAAGAAATGCTCAAGGACCTTCAGCAGAGGTCAGAATGTTAAAAATCTAAATACAAGTTGCATGCGTAGACATTTAACCACTATGCACTTGCAAGCCTGGACTAATTACCAAACGTCCCTTAACGTTGTTGCACCCTCTCACAACGAAGCTAGTCAGCAATGCAACATCCCTTCCCTCACTGTAAGCCCACCGTTTACCACACCACCTGCAGCAAATGTGGAGATTTCGTCGCAAGGCCAAATCAGTCAGGGAATCACCAGGTTCTTGGTAGGAAACACTGTATGTAGGCCAACAGCAAGAATACCATCACCAACCCTCTCTCAGTCTGCCATGTCCACCATCACCCCCGCTAGTTCCACCATATGCAGCACTCCAGTCCAGCTCACCCTACAAGAGACTCTCGTTAGGAAAAGGAAGTACTCATCCTATAATACACGGGGTTTGAACGCCCACATTGCTAGACTAATCTCGTTAGAGATGATGCCCTACCGGTTAGTTGAAAGCAAAGCTTTCAAAGCCCTGATGGACTACGCTGTACCACGCTACAAGCTACCCAGTCGACACTTCTTTTCGAGAAAAGCCATCCCAGCCCTCCACCAGCATGTAAAAGACCGCATTGTCCATGCACTCAGGCAATCTGTGAGTAGAAAGGTGCACCTGACAACAGATGCATGGACCAGTAGGCATGGCCAGGGGCGTTACGTGTCCATCATGGCACACTGGTTTAATGTGGTGGATGCAGGGTCCACAGGGGACAGCAATATTGGGACAGTTCTGCCTAGCCCACGATCTAGGAAACAGTTGGCTGTAGGCATTCGCCCCCCTCCTCCTCTTCGTCCTCCAGCAGAAGCGAGAGCTCGTCCACAGACCGCAGTCGCACGACCTCTCCATCCGCAGCTGCCACTGTTGCACACGAGGTGTTCCATTATGGAACAGCTAGTGGCAAGCGTCAGCAGGCTGTATTGGCAATGAAGTGTTTGGGCGACAACAGACAAACCGCGGAAGTTCTGTCCGAGTTCTTTCAGCAAGAAACTCAGTCATGGCTGGGCAGTGTACATCTTGAGGCAGGCAAGGTAGTGAGTGATAACGGAAGGAATTTTATGGCTGCCATAGCCCTTTCCCAACTGAAACACATTCCTTGCCTGGCTCACACCTTAAACCTGGTGGTGCAGTGCTTCCTGAAAAGTTATCCGGGTTTACTCAACCTGCTCCTGAAGGTGCGCAGACTTTGCTCGCACATCCGCCGTTCGCCCGTACACTCCAGCCATATGCAGAACCATCAGCGATCTTTGAACCTTCCCCAGCATCGCCTAATCATCGATGTTGCAACAAGGTGGTACTCCACACTGCACATGCTTCAGAGACTGTGTGAACAGAGGCATGCTGTTATGTATTTTTGGGAGGATACACATACACGGGCAGGCAGTTCGATGGCAGACATGGAGTTGTCAGGTGTGCAGTGGTCGAAGCTACAAGACCTCTGTCTAGTCCTTCAGTGTTTTGAGGAATGCACATGGCTGGTTAGTGCAGACAATGCCATAATAAGCATGAGCATCCCCCTAATGCGTCTGCTGATGCAAAGTTTGACGCACATAAAGGAGCAGGCGTCTGCAGCCGAGGATGAGGGAAGCCATGGTGACAGTCAGCCATTGTCTGGTCAGGGAAGTCTACTGAACGATGTGGCGGGCGAAGAGGAGGAGGACGAGGAGGATGATGGGGATGAGAATTTTTTGGATGAGGAAGCTTCTCAAAGGGCAATAGAAACTGGTGGCGTTGCAAGGCCAGGTTCAGGGTTTTTGAGGGAGACAAGTGACGTTGATTTGCCCGAAAGTGCTCCTCAACCCAGCACAAGCAGTGAATTGACAACTGGAACATTGGCCCACATGGTGGATTATGCCTTGCGTATCCTAAAAAGGGACCCCCGCATTATAAAAATGATGACCGATGACGATTACTGGTTGGCCTGCCTCCTGGATCCACGCTATAAGGGGAAACTGCAAAATATCATGCCACATGAGAACCTTGAACAAGTATTAGCAACCAAACAAGCAACTCTGGTTGACCGTTTGATTCAGGCATTCCCAGCACACAGCGCCGGTGATGGTTCTCACATGAGCTGCAGGAGGCAACAGGGCAGAGGTGTTAGAGGTGCACCGATCAGAAGTGGCGTTGGACATAGGGGTTTTCTGACCAGGTTGTGGAGTGATTTTGCAATGACCGCAGACAGGACAGGAACTGCAGCATCAATTCAAAGTGACAGGAGACAACATTTGTCCAGTATGGTTACTAACTATTTTTCCTCCCTTATCGATGTTCTCCCTCACCCGTCATTCCCATTTGATTACTGGGCATCCAAAATAGACACCTGGCCTGAATTGTCCGAATATGCATGGCAGGAGCTCGCTTGCCCAGCAGCTAGTGTGCTATCAGAAAGAGTATTCAGTGCTGCTGGTTCAATACTGACCAAAAAAAGGACTCGTCTGGCTACCCAAAATGTTGATGATCTAACCTTCATTAAAATGAACCAATTAATGGATTTCTAATTATTTTGCCCCACCTTTCCCGGCTGACACCTAGCTTTCCTTTAAAAAGGTCTTGCTTTTGGACTGGTCTTACTGAGTGTTCCAATTTCTCCATTTGCAGCTGCTGTATGTCCAGCATACGACATGTTTACACCTCCCTAAATGAGAGTGCCGTTTATCTGAAGAGGTGCGTGTGCCCACTTTTGGTCGACGGCACTGGCACCGGGTCCCTCATAGTACAATGAAGTGTCTCTGGCAGTGGTGGCGCGCACCCAACGTCAGACACACCGTTGTAACATGAGGGGCCTTGGGCCAGTACTGCCGGGCACGAGAGAGCGCCCCCCACCCCCCAGCTCAAACAGTGCTCTACCACTTGAAAATTATCTGTCACTGCTCCACCGCTGTTTAGTCTATGCGGTGAAATCCTTCAATGCCTGGCACTGACAATACCAATTTGTTGACATGTGTTATGGACCTGGTGGTTAGGAGCACCCGGAACGACCTGATGGTTAAACTAACACAGGACAAGCTCTGGGAAGCGGGAGCTCTGCTGAACACAACCTCTAATCCTATCACACACACTAGAAATAGCCGTGGAGCGTACCTAACTCTGCCTAGACGCCTCTTCACAGCCTAAGAGCTAACTGGCCCTAGAGATAGAAAATAAAGCCTACCTTGCCTCAGAGAAATTCCCCAAAGGAAAAGGCAGCCCCCCACATATATTGACTGTGAGTTAAGATGAAAGTCACAAATATAGAAATGAAACAGGATTCAGCAAAGGAGGCCAGACTAACTAAACAGACTGAGGATAGGAAAGGTATCTTTGCGGTCAGCACAAAAAACTACAAAAAGACCACGCAGAGTGTGCAAAAAGACCTCCGCACAGACTCACAGTGCGGAGGTGCCACTCTGCATCCCAGAGCTTCCAGCTAGCAAGGCAAAATCATGATAGCAAGCTGGACAAGAAAACAATGAACAAATAATAAACTAGCAGGGACTTAGCTTCTGCTGGAGTAGACAGGTCACCAGAAAGATCCAAGAGCGAACTGAACCAGTACAAGAACATTGACAGCTGGCATGGAGTAACGATCTGAGTGGAGTTAAATAGAGCAGCCAGCCAAAGAATAAACTAAGTCACCTGTGGAAGGAACCTCAGAAGCAGCAGCTCCACTCACAGCCACCAGAGGGAGTCCATGGACAGAACTCGCCGAAGTACCATTCATGACCACAGGAGGGAGTTCAATAACAGAATTCACAACAGTACCCCCCCCCCCCTTGAGGAGGGGTCACCGAACCCTCACCAGAGCCCCCAGGCCAATTAGGATGAGCCAAATGAAAGGCACGAACTAGATCGGCAGCATGAACATCAGAGGCAAAAACCCAGGAATTATCTTCCTGACCATAACCCTTCCACTTGACCAGGTACTGGAGTTTCCGTCTCGAAATACGAGAATCCAAAATCTTCTCCACCACATACTCCAACTCCCCCTCGACCAACACCGGGGCAGGAGGATCAACGGAGGGAACCAGAATTACAGAAAAAAGGCGAAACCAAAGTAGCCGAGCTGGCCCGATTATTAAGGGCGAACTCAGCCAAAGGCAAGAAGGACACCCAATCATCCTGATCAGCAGAAACAAAGCATCTCAGATATGTTTCCAAAGTCTGATTAGTTCGTTCGGTTTGGCCATTTGTCTGAGGATGGAAAGCCGAAGAAAAAGACAAATCAATGCCCATCTTAGCACAAAAGGACCGCCAAAACCTCGAAACAAACTGGGAACCTCTGTCTGAGACGATGTTCTCCGGAATGCCATGCAAACGAACCACATGCTGGAAAAACAATGGCACCAAATCAGAGGAGGAAGGCAATTTAGACAAGGGTACCAAATGGACCATCTTAGAGAAGCGATCACAAACCACCCAAGTGACCGACATCCTTTGAGAGACAGGGAGATCTGAAATAAAATCCATGGAAATATGCGTCCAGGGCCTCTTCGGGACCGGCAAGGGCAAAAGCAACCCACTGGCACGAGAACAGCAGGGCTTAGCCCGAGCACAAGTCCCACAGGACTGCACAAAAGAACGCACATCCCATGACAAAGAAGGCCACCAAAAGGATCTAGCCACCAAATCTCTGGTACCAAAGATTCCAGGATGACCAGCCAACACCGAACAATGAACCTCAGAGATAACTCTACTAGTCCATCTATCAGGGACAAACAGTTTCTCCGCTGGACAACGGTCAGGTCTATCAGCCTGAAACTTCTGCAGCACTCGCCGCAAATCAGGGGAGATGGCAGACAAAATTACGCCCTCTTTGAGAATACCCGCCGGCTCAGGAACACCCGGAGAGTCAGGCACAAAACTCCTTGACAGGGCATCAGCCTTCACATTCTTAGAGCCCGGAAGGAACGAAACCACAAAATCAAAATGGGAGAAAAACAGCGACCATCGAGCCTGTCTAGGATTCAACCGTTTGGCAGACTCGAGATAAGTCAAATTCTTGTGATCTGTCAAAACCACCACGCGATGCTTGGCTCCTTCAATCCAATGTCGCCACTCCTCGAATGCCCACTTCATGGCCAACAACTCTCGATTGCCAACATCATAATTGCGCTCAGCAGGCGAGAACTTTCTAGAAAAGAAGGCACATGGTTTCATCACCGAGCCATCAGAACTTCTTTGTGACAAAACAGCCCCTGCTCCAATCTCAGAAGCATCAACCTCGACCTGAAACGGGAGCGAAACATCTGGCTGGCACAACACAGGGGCAGAAGAAAAACGATGCTTCAACTCCTGAAAAGCCTCTACAGCCGCAGAGGACCAATTGACCACATCAGCACCTTTCTTGGTCAAATCAGTCAACGGTTTAGCAACACTAGAAAAATTAGCGATGAAGCGACGGTAAAAATTAGCAAAGCCCAGGAACTTCTGCAGGCTCTTCACAGATGTCGGCTGAGTCCAATCATGAATGGCCTGAACTTTAACAGGGTCCATCTCGATAGTAGAAGGGGAAAAAATGAAACCCAAAAATGAAACCTTCTGAACTCCAAAGAGACACTTTGACCCCTTCACAAACAAGGAATTCGCACGAAGGGCCTGAAACACCATTCTGACCTGCTTTACATGAGACTCCCAATCATCCGAAAAGACCAAAATATCATCCAAATATACAATCATGAATCTATCCAGGTACTCTCGGAAGATGTCATGCATAAAGGACTGAAACACAGATGGAGCATTAGAAAGCCCGAATGGCATAACCAGGTACTCAAAATGGCCCTCGGGCGTATTAAATGCTGTTTTCCATTCATCGCCCTGTTTAATACGCACAAGATTATACGCCCCTCGAAGATCTATCTTGGTGAACCAACTAGCCCCCTTAATCCGAGCAAACAAATCAGATAGCAGCGGCAAAGGGTACTGAAATTTGACTGTGATCTTATTAAGAAGGCGGTAATCAATACAAGGTCTCAAAGATCCATCCCTCTTGGCCACAAAAAAGAACCCTGCTCCCAATGGTGATGACGACGGGCGAATATGACCTTTCTCCAAGGATTCCTTTATATAACTCCGCATAGCGGCGTGCTCTGGCACAGATAAATTGAACAGTCGGCCCTTAGGAAACTTACTACCAGGAATCAAATTAATAGCACAATCGCAATCCCTATGAGGAGGTAGGGCACTGGATTTGGGCTCATCAAATACATCCCGGTAATCCGACAAAAATTCAGGGACTTCAGAAGGAGTGGAAGGCAAAATTGAAAGCAATGGAACATCACCATGTACCCCTTGACAACCCCAGCTGGACACAGGCATAGATTTCCAATCCAATACTGGATTATGGACCTGTAGCCATGGCAACCCCAAAACGACCACATCATGCAGATTATGCAACACCAAAAAGCGAATATCCTCCTGATGTGCAGGAGCCATGCACATGGTCAATTGAGTCCAGTACTGAGGCTTATTCTTGGCCAAAGGCGTAGCATCAATTCCTCTCTTCTCTGCCTGGTCCACTGAATTTGGTTCATCATAAAGCAATCCAAGCGCCAGAAAAAACGCATCTACATCACGCAATGCAGGATCTCCTGGCGCAAGGGAAAATGCCCAGTCTTGAGGGTCACCACGCAACAAAGAAATAATGATCTTTACTTGTTGAACGGGGTCACCAGAGGAGCGGGGTTTCAAAGCAAGAAACAGTTTACAATTATTTTTGAAATTCAGGAACTTAGATCTATCCCCAGAAAACAAATCAGGAATTGGAATTCTAGGCTCTAACATCGGATTCTGAACCACAAAATCTTGAATGTTTTGTACCCTTGCAGTGAGATGATCCACACAAGAGGACAGACCTTGAATGTCCATATCTACACCTGTGTCCTGAACCACCCAGAGGTTAAGGGGAAAAGAAAGACAAAACACACTGCAGAGAGAAAAAAATGGTCTCAGAACTTCTCTTATCCCTCTATTGAGATACATTAATACTTTGGGCCAGCTGTACTGTTATGGACCTGGTGGTTAGGAGCACCCGGAACGACCTGATGGTTAAACTAACACAGGACAAGCTCTGGGAAGTGGGAGCTTTGCTGAACGCAACCCCTAATCCTATCACACACACTAGAAATAGCTGTGGAGCGTACCTAACTCTGCCTAGACGCCTCTTCACAGCCTAAGAGCTAACTAGCCCTAGAGATAGAAAATAAAGCCTACCTTGCCTCAGAGAAATTCCCCAAAGGAAAAGGCAGCCCCCCACATATATTGACTGTGAGTTAAGATGAAAGTCACAAACATAGAAATGAAACAGGATTCAGCAAAGGAGGCCAGACTAACTAAACAGACTGAGGATAGGAAAGGTATCTTTGCGGTCAGCACAAAAAACTACAAAAAGACCACGCAGAGTGTGCAAAAAGACCTCCGCACCGACTCACAGTGCGGAGGTGCCACTCTGCATCCCAGAGCTTCCAGCTAGCAAGGCAAAATCATGATAGCAAGCTGGACAAGAAAACAATGAACAAATAATAAACTAGCAGGGACTTAGCTTCTGCTGGAGTAGACAGGTCACCAGAAAGATCCAAGAGCGAACTGAACCAGTACAAGAACATTGACAGCTGGCATGGAGTAACGATCTGAGTGGAGTTAAATAGAGCAGCCAGCCAAAGAATAAACTAAGTCACCTGTGGAAGGAACCTCAGAAGCAGCAGCTCCACTCACAGCCACCAGAGGGAGTCCATGGACAGAACTCGCCGAAGTACCATTCATGACCACAGGAGGGAGTTCGATAGCAGAATTCACAACAGACATGTATGATGCTACTTAAAATATTCAGTGGCCCTGTCCTACATTTACACCAGTAAATACTTTGCGCCAAATAACAATGTCTGAAAGTCAGCAAAGGAGCCCACCCCTGTACCTAAGTATGCCACCTTTTTTTTGCTTTGTTTTTTTGCAAGATATTAACATCTATGTATTATTTTGGAGTACTAACTGTGTCAGACACTCCTTCCATTAGTCCTCCGCTGACCACACCAATGCTGCCTGTGTACCCCTGGAACCTAATTAAAAGTGCATAGAGCCTACTTTTTTATTTTAGGCCTACTAAGTCTTTCTGCAGTCCCTCCTTCCAATTGTCCTCCGCTGACCACACCAATGCTGCCTGTGTACCCCTGGAACCTAATTAAAAGTGCATAGAGCCTACTTTTTTATTTTAGGCCTACTAAGTCTTTCTGCAGTCCCTCCTTCCAATTGTCCTCCGCTGACCACACCAATGCTGCCTGTGTACCCCTGGAACCTAATTAAAAGTGCATAGAGCCTACTTTTTTTATTTTAGGCCTACTAAGTCTATCTGTGGTCCCTCCTTCCAATAGTCCTCCACTGACCACACCAATGCTGCCTGTGTACCCCTGGAACCTAATTAAAAGTGCATAGAGCCTACTTTTTTATTTTAGGCCTACTAAGTCTGTCTGCGGTCCCTCCTTCCAATAGTCCTCCGCTGACCACACCAATGCTGCCTGTGTACCCCTGGAACCTAATTAAAAGTGCATAGAGCCTACTTTTTTTATTCTAGGCATACTAAGTCTGTCTGCGGTCCCTCTTTCCAATAGTCCTCCACTGACCACACCAATGCTGCCTGTGTACCCCTGGAACCTAATTAAAAGTGCATAGAGCCTACTTTTTTATTTTAGGCCTACTAAGTCTGTCTGTGGTCCCTCCTTCCAATAGTCCTCCGCTGACCACACCAATGCTGCCTGTGTACCCCTGGAACCTAATTAAAAGTGCATAGAGCCTACTTTTTTATTTTAGGCCTACTAAGTCTGTCTGCGGTCCCTCCTTCCAATAGTCCTCCGCTGACCACACCAATGCTGCCTGTGTACCCCTGCAAGATAATTGAAACTGCATGCGTAGACATTTAACCACTATGCACTTGCAAGCCTAGACTAATTACCAAACGTCCCTTAACGTTGTTGCACCCTCTCACAACGAAGCTAGTCAGCAATGCAACATCCCTTCCCTCACTGTAAGCCCACCGTTTACCACACCACCTGCAGCAAATGTGGAGATTTCGTCGCAAGGCCAAATCAGTCAGGGAATCACCAGGTTCTTGGTAGGAAACACTGTATGTAGGCCAACAGCAAGAATACCATCACCAACCCTCTCTCAGTCTGCCATGTCCACCATCACCCCCGCTAGTTCCACCATATGCAGCACTCCAGTCCAGCTCACCCTACAAGAGACTCTCGTTAGGAAAAGGAAGTACTCATCCTATAATACACGGGGTTTGAACGCCCACATTGCTAGACTAATCTCGTTAGAGATGATGCCCTACCGGTTAGTTGAAAGCAAAGCTTTCAAAGCCCTGATGGACTACGCTGTACCACGCTACGAGCTACCCAGTCGACACTTCTTTTCGAGAAAAGCCATCCCAGCCCTCCACCAGCATGTAAAAGACCGCATTGTCCATGCACTCAGGCAATCTGTGAGTAGAAAGGTGCACCTGACAACAGATGCATGGACCAGTAGGCATGGCCAGGGGCGTTACGTGTCCATCATGGCACACTGGTTTAATGTGGTGGATGCAGGGTCCACAGGGGACAGCAATATTGGGACAGTTCTGCCTAGCCCACGATCTAGGAAACAGTTGGCTGTAGGCATTCGCCCCCCCTCCTCCTCTTCGTCCTCCAGCAGAAGCGAGAGCTCGTCCACAGACCGCAGTCGCACGACCTCTCCATCCGCAGCTGCCACTGTTGCACACGAGGTGTTCCATTATGGAACAGCTAGTGGCAAGCGTCAGCAGGCTGTATTGGCAATGAAGTGTTTGGGCGACAACAGACAAACCGCGGAAGTTCTGTCCGAGTTCTTTCAGCAAGAAACTCAGTCATGGCTGGGCAGTGTACATCTTGAGGCAGGCAAGGTAGTGAGTGATAACGGAAGGAATTTTATGGCTGCCGTAGCCCTTTCCCAACTGAAACACATTCCTTGCCTGGCTCACACCTTAAACCTGGTGGTGCAGTGCTTCCTGAAAAGTTATCCGGGTTTACTCAACCTGCTCCTGAAGGTGCGCAGACTTTGCTCGCACATCCGCCGTTCGCCCGTACACTCCAGCCATATGCAGAACCATCAGCGATCTTTGAACCTTCCCCAGCATCGCCTAATCATCGATGTTGCAACAAGGTGGCACTCCACACTGCACATGCTTCAGAGACTGTGCGAACAGAGGCATGCTGTTATGTATTTTTGGGAGGATACACATACACGGGCAGGCAGTTCGATGGCAGACATGGAGTTGTCAGGTGTGCAGTGGTCGAAGCTACAAGACCTCTGTCTAGTCCTTCAGTGTTTTGAGGAATGCACATGGCTGGTTAGTGCAGACAATGCCATAATAAGCATGAGCATCCCCCTAATGCGTCTGCTGATGCAAAGTTTGACGCACATAAAGGAGCAGGCGTCTGCAGCCGAGGATGAGGGAAGCCATGGTGACAGTCAGCCATTGTCTGGTCAGGGAAGTCTACTGAACGATGTGGCGGGCGAAGAGGAGGAGGACGAGGAGGATGATGGGGATGAGAATTTTTTGGATGAGGAAGCTTCTCAAAGGGCAATAGAAACTGGTGGCGTTGCAAGGCCAGGTTCAGGGTTTTTGAGGGAGACAAGTGA